>NC_090447.1:137966923-138269953 GCF_031143425.1 Pleurodeles waltl | reverse complement strand
CTGTCTTCCATTGACGACAGGTCCACGAGGGGTCAGTACACTGGAGGATGCCACCATCTCATCACCTGGCCCAGCGGACGTGCCCTATGAAGGAGAAGGGTGAGCAGAGGTTCATACACCACATAGGTTTCACAAGGCTGTTTAGCACAATCGTGAAATAATCTCTGTGTGCCTTTGTCTGTCCGTATTCCTGGCCAGAATTGCTGTGACGCAGTTAGTTGGCTTGCCTTGTGGCCCCCTGAAAACGGCGGCTGCCTGGCCTGTAAGGAGGGACAAGGAGAAATGAGGTAACTGCTCTGGCGTTGTGCAGCATCGCAGTAGGCGGTCAAAGACCGCTGCGCAATTTAGCATTGGTTATCATTGGGCCCTATGGGTTCCAGGAGCCAATGACGATATACGCCGGCGGTGACGGTACGCCGCCATTTTCTATCAGTTCCCTCACTTGATACCTGACCTTCAACAGGAGAGGACCTACACTGCAAATGCTGCTGTGACCTGCGTCTGGAAGCGACAATGGCTACAGTGTCTGGGGAAAGGGCCCCTGCATTCACTGCGGAGGAGATGGAGAAACTGGTGGATGGGGTCCTCCCCCAGTACACGCTACTGTACGGTCCTCCCGACAAACGGTGAGTAAACTGTGTGCATGGTGGATGGCACATGATTATATTGAGTGTCTTGGATGGAAGAGACGGGGGTGGACAGGCCAGCATGTGAGGATGGTGAGTGTATGTTTTTCTGGGCCACGGTGGGAGGTTTGTGGCCAATGTGTGAGAAGAACAGTACGGGGGAGTAACATCCTTTTTTACTTCACTATTCCCCTAGGTCAGCGCCCACCAGATGAAGGGTATTTGGCGTGCCATCGCCAAGGAAGTGCGGACCCTGGGGGTCTACCATAGACGGAGCATCGATTGCTGGAAAAGATGGGAGGACCTGCGCCGCTGGAGCAAGAAGACGGCGGAGGCCCAGCTGGGAATGGCCTCCCAACGTGGAAAGGGTGCCCATCGCACCATGACCCCCCTGATGTACCGGATCCTGGCAGTGGCATATCCTGAGTTGGATGGGCGCTTGAGGGCATCACAGCAGCCACAAGGGGGTGAGTACAGTCTCATGATGGGAGCTTCCTTGCGGTGGCAGGCACCTCTGTGCCCACTGCAACAACAGGTACAGCCGCCACCCCCCCACCAGCACCCTCCTCCCAGCAGCCCCTCATCGAGTTTCCCATGCCCGCTCATCCAAGAGGGTGGGCATCTCCTTCGCCCCGGCACCTCAGGCCCTGCCCCAGTCAGCCCTGCTGCCCTCAGTGAGGAGGCTATTGACCTCCTGAGATCCCTCACTGTTGGGCAATCAACCATTTTGAATGCCATCCAGGGTGTCGAGAGGCATTTGCAGCAAACAAATGCATACCTGGAGGGCATTCATTCTGGCGTGGCGGCCCAACAGAGAGCATTTGAAGCTCTGGCCTCAGCACTGATGGCAGCCATTGTCCCTGTGTCCAGCCTCCCCCTTCAACTTCCTCTACCCAGACCTAATCCACTGTACCTCAGCCTATCCCAAGCACACCATCAGACCAGCATGCACACTCATCAACACACAAGAGTGTACATGCCAAACATAAGCACCACACATCCAACAGGCACTCACACAAGCACCATCCCCATGCAGACACACCAACATCCACTGCCTACACTGTGTCCCCCTCCTCCACGTTCTCCCCCTCCCTCCCTGTCTCGTCTCCACTCACACCTGCATGCACTACATCTTCATCCACTACCTCCATCACCAGCACACCCATCACCACACACCGCTCACGTGCAATCACCACCCCCACTACCATTCACACATCCCCTGTGTCCTTTCCCAGTGTGTCTGTGAGCCCTCCTCCCAAAATACACAAATGCAGGCACACACCCACCCAACAGCCATCCACCTCACAACAGCCTCCGGCCCATGCACCTTCACCCAAATTCAGCAGACGTACACCTCCTACAACCACTACCTTTTCCTCCACTCCCAAACCCCCTCCATCTTCCCGTCCCAGTGTGTCTAAGAAACTCTTCCTGGCTAACACTGACCTCTTCCCTACACCTCCCCCCCGTCCTTCCCCTAGGGCCAGGATGTCCAGGTCCCAACACAGCACCTCAGCCACCAAATCCTCCAGCACTGTGGTCTCAGCAAGTCCGGTCACATTGCAGGCGGCACTCATCAGGGATGCTAGTGTGCCACTTGAGAGGCCAAGGATTAGCCCATTCCGCCACCTGCCAAGGTGAAGAAGGTGCCCACATGCCGTAGTGAAAAGCCACACCAACCACCCAGCAAGGGCTCCTCCAAGCCAAAAGGGGACAGTGCCAAGGGACCAGCAGCAACATCCAAGGTGGGGAAGGGACACAAGGCGAAGGGGAAGTCAGGACAGGGCATGGAGCCTTCGGCTGAGGGACCAGAGTCACCCCTTCGGGCAACCAGAACAGCAACCTGTACGGCAGTGGACACCGCCACCTGCACCACCACCTGCACCGTCACCTGCACAGCCACCTGCACATCTGCTGCCTCAGCAACAGTCGCCAGCATCATCCCCAGTGGGCAGCCTTCCGAGGCTGCAGGAGACGTCCTGCTGTCTCCCTCCACAGGTGCTGACACATTCACCACCAGCAGCATCTCCGCCACTGACACCGCTACCACCAGCCCCGCGACGTGCTCAGCCACTGCCACCACAGTTGACATGGCTAACATCCCCAGTGGGCAGCCGTCCGAGGATGCAGGAGACGTCCTGGACCCTGCACAGCGTACATGAGGCACCACACCCACCACTGTTTGTAACTGCAGGTGGCAGGCAAAGTCACAGCAGGGTGGAGTGTGTCTTTGCCTCCATGGAGTATCATGCTACCTGTTCCCAGGCAATCTCGTGGCACGCACACCCAGGTGAGGGAATGGGACCTGCCACACTGCATGTGAAGCACTCTGGGCACAAAGCCCCCTCCAGAACCAGTGGAGAAAAGCATCCACTCACACAGTCCTTGGCAGGATGAAGCACAATGCCTCCTCCAGAACCAGTGGAGAAAAGCATTCACACACACAGACCTTGGCCGGATGAAGCACTCTGGGCACAATGCCCCCTCCAGAACCAGTGGAGAAAAACATCCACTCACACAGTCCTTGGCAGGATGAAGCACTCTGGGCACAATGCCCCCTCCAGAACCAGCGGAGAAAAGCATTCACTCACACAGTCCTTAGCAGGATGAAGCACTCTGGGCACAAAGCGCCCTCCAGAACCAGTGGAGAAAAGCATCCACAACTCCAATCCTTGGCAGGATGAACCACTCTGGACACAATGCCCCCTCCAGAACCGGTGGAGAAAAACATCCACTTGAGAGACTGTGGCTTTGCACTCCCCAGAATAAAGCAGTGGGCAAGCAACCCACTTGTGAGACTTGAGAGACTGTGGCTTTGCACTCCCCAGGATAAAGCAGTGGGCAAACCACCCACTTGTGAGACTTGAGAGACTGTGGCTTTGCACTCCCCAGGATAAAGCAGTGGGTAACCCACCCACCTGAGAGACTTGAGAGACTGTGGGGCATATTTATACTCCGTCTGCGCCAATTGTGCGTCAAAAATTTTGATGCACAATTAGCGCAAACATTGCCCCGTATTTAAACTTTGATGCCCGAGCCCGCGGATGACAAAATTCCACCGTGTGCGTCATTTTTTGGATGCGGCAACCCGCCTTGCCTTAATTATATGCAAGGTAGGCGTTCCCGTCCAAAAAATGGCTTAAACGGCCGTGCGTCGTAATTATGCTTTCAGGCAAAAATGACGCACGGCCGGGATGCAGAGCCGGAAAATGACGCACAGCCCGATTTGCGTAAAAAATTAACGCCTGGGTCAGGGCAGGCGTTAAAATGGGGCAAACACACCTGTATTTAACCAGAACACACAGAACAAACAGCAGAGCAGCAGAGCAGCAACAGGGAGACATGGAGGTCATTCTAATCCAGCATGCACGCAGACGCAGAGCCCAGCAGCAATAACAGCAGCTACAGCAACACCAGCAGGGACCCCAAAGGCAGCGCAGAAGGCAGGAGAGGAAATTCCGCCCAAGAACAACCCTTCAGGGCCTCAGGGAACACAACATCATACAGAGGTACCGGTTGAACTGGCAGGCCATTCAGCAGCTGCTGCGAAACATTGAACAGCAGTTGGCCCCCACTTTGGTGACACCCAGCACCATCCCAACAGAAACAAAGCTGCTTGCCGTACTTCATATGCTGGCAAGTGGCTCTTTTCAAACAACTGGTGCCCTGGTTGGCGGAATATCACAACCATCATTCTCCGCCTTTTTGCCCAAATTACTGGATGCCATCATTCGACTGACACCTCTCCACATCTGCTTCCCTAACACACTGCAGAAGCAGCAGGAAACTAAACAGGGGTTCTACGCAATCAGTGGCTTCCTACACGTCCTTGGTGCAATCGACTGCACACATGTACGCCTTGTGCCACCTGCTGCAACTGAACACCTCTACCGCAACAGGAAGCACACACATTCCATCAACGTGCAGGCCATAGTCGATCACCAGGGATTGATCACCAACATGGTGGCTAAATATCCTGGGAGTGTACATGACTCATACATCTTCCGTCACTGCACCATCAATGAACACTTCAAGGATGGACGGTATGGCAATGGACTACTTGTTGGTAAGTACAAAAACCTACATATATATACACTGCACAGCAACCCTCTAGGACACACAACACATACACCATAACAGCAACATGTCAACAGGAACACACTGAGGTCGTTTTATCGCTAGCCATGTTTCTTACCTCACCACTGAACCTGTCACATCGGAATTTACTGTACAGCCCAATGTGAAGACGTCAATAAGTGTGGTTGCCTAAATGTCACCTTGCAAATTGTAAGTGTCCCAATGACCTTTACATTAATACATTTCCTAAGTCTAAAGGTATGGGATGTCCAGGGTACTTTGATATGAACGTGTTAACAACACTATCAATTTTAACTCTGCATGGAACTATCATCTCACCCCCAGTGAAGACACACGGACACCTGTATCACAAGTCACAATGCTAGGGAGGGCACACTGTACTGAAAATCCCAAAACATACTGCTGACAAACGGTTGGCAGACAAACACTTGTTCAGCCAAGGAAACAACACAATGCAGATGGTATAGCCTACAAGCATAGGATGTCACATTAGTACACAAACGAGTCACAGACAACACAAGACAACTACTGCCATTAACGGTCTTTTCAATAGTGCCAGCTACATCAACATGATCCCATTCATTTTCTTTTGCAGCTGATCAGGGGTATGGCATCCAGCCATGGATTATGACACCATTTGGCAACCGGAGTACAGCTGCAGAGCGTGCATACAACGAGGCCCATAGGAGGACACGCAGCATTGTCAAGCGGACCTTCGGCATCCTCAAGTCAAGGTTCCGCTGCCTCGACATCACTGGTGGTAGCCTCCTATATTCCCCCGAGATGGTCTGTAGAATCATCCTCACATGTGCAATATTGCACAACATTTGTGTCAGAAGAAACATTCCCCTCCTGGAACCAGAGCCACACATGCCTGAAGAGGAGGATGATGGCCTGCAACAGGAGGGGGAACTACAGAACACAGCTGCTGGTATACGCAGGTGGAAACAGATTGTAAATAATTTCTTCTGAATATGATCACCTTCACCACTTTAGTTAACTAATGTAAATAAACACCCATTATAATCACCATATCATGGTCTGGCTATTCCTTATTACACAGCTTCATCTCTACTTATCAGAATAAGAGTGCTGCCTCATGGAGCATTGCTGAGATACTGAGTAGGACACAGAACATCCCAGAGCTTACGTGATGCCTAACATACAATGGTCACATACACACACACTCTGAATGACATACATCATGTACATGTCTCCTTTGAAGGCCTATAGCAGAGGACCACAACTATTTCACACATACATGTTGAAAGCAAGGTCCAACGCAGCATATGGCACACAGCTATGACACCATCACTCAATAAGGGGAATACAAGCCTCATACATGAGGCAGTCAATGTGCTTTGGCATCCCTAACAGGAATGTCTAACAAGACCCTTGACAGTAGTTAGTCCAACTGCATCCAATATTTGCAAGGAATATCTGTGACTAGAGTTCCATAGAAGCAGAACATAGACAGCACAAGTGCCACACACATGACATGCATTGCGCACATGACATTCCATGTACATGTCAGCCCATTTCCTAACTCCTGACACACCCATGCACCTGGTCACAACCCACCTGTCGGGAGAGGTCCCTGGAATACTAAGATGTGTACCCTGATAATACCTCCTCTACAAACACAGACCAAGATTAGCAAACCAGTGTGCTACACCCTTTCCTAAGGTATGCCATTGTCAAAGAAAATCTGACTGCATGGACGTCAGGTCAATTTATACACTGTCTCCTAGTTTCAAAGCCCTGTTAGCACATGTAGATTGCTTCCCCTTGTGAAAATGTCTGTTGGCCCTTAGAATGCAAGTCTCACCTACAGGACTGGTGAGAAAAAGATGCAGCCCACACCTGTGAATACCTCCATGCACACCACCCATTACAAAAAGCAATGCTCCTGATGATGCCTGGAACAGTATAGTAGTAGCCATGATGTTGAATACATCGTCAACCATTTATAGTAATTAAGCCCTGTAACACAGCCACTGGGTTCATTTGTCACCTTCAAAAACACAGGACATACACAGATGGACATGTCAACTGTCTAGTTTGTCCTCCAAACAGTCTCAGTCAGACCACTGATTATGTAACTTGTCCAGTAGCTGGCTCCTGAATCATCTTGCATTCTGTCAGCCTGACTGGCAACTGTCTGTGCGTCACACTAAAGTATCCCTGTGTCTACATATGTACCACACTTGCGTTGTCAAACCTGCCATTCATCAGGGGGCATTGGGCATGGGCTTCTACCATGCATACACAAATACATTGTATAGCATCATCTGCCTTTTTACTGTACCATTTGAGTTCAATCCTCTTGGAAATGCAAAATTCATGGGCCATCCCTTTTCTGGGTTGCATTTATGCATGAATGACAAAGTGTGACAGAGTCCCAGGGTCATAAGCAGGGCTTGGGTATGGGGCTTTCAGCACAACCAGCAACCTCTGATAATGTACATGACTAATATACAAATGTCAGGACCATGACAGTTCACACACAGCATCACAGTGCGCACAACATAGTGATGGGCCGTGTGTGCTGAATAGCTGCAAGAATAAACAGCACAGAGGCTATGATGTTCCCAGATACAGTGGGAAGTGCAGAGGCCAACCTGTGTACAAATGTTGTAATGACACCTGCCGGAACATGACAATTGAGACATTATCTCACTCAGCACACCAAGGTTGCCCTGTTGACTGTCTCATTACACGTCTTTAGTGACAGGGTGGGACCATCCACATGTTGGTTCACATGTCCACATCTACTCTACTCACATTGATCAACAAAGGATACTCAGTAGTTACAGGAAAAGCTGCCACTGACACATGATGAGTCCTGGTCCGAACTGTGACAAATTACATCCCAAAAAATCTACAGGATCATCATTGGACCACACACATGAACAAGACACCTATGTGCAATTGATCACTGGAAATATGTGGACACGTGTTGTCTTGTATGCTGGTCCACCACAGCCACTTGATAGTTGGGGCTTACTTCTATGGCCTCAACTGTGGTGTCATCATACATATGAGATTGACCGTTGTCTGTCTGTGCAAACAACATGGTACCCACTTCCTCAATGCATGTGTATGACTCACTGTGGGATTCATCAACTAATGCCTAGGAAGCTCTTTCCAATACTCTAGGAAATAGGATGTAGAAATTGTGGACCTTTGACATGAACATGTGTTTGCCATCCATCTGGTACATGCTATGTCACATGTGGTGTCTACCTGACCCTAAAACTTGGAAGTATACTTTGCGGGTGTTGTTACATGTATAACTAACACATGCCCTTGCTCATTCCAATATTTACTTGCATCTTAGGGTTGGACACATGGACGTCACATTCATACAACCAAATGTACAATAATGCTTCATGTGATGTACACACACACCTGGTCAACCAAAAAATTAGTTGTCAAAGCACACACTTTGAGCCAAAGGCAATTAGGTATTGTACATATGTGCGTCACATTGCTATCCTATCATTATGGCAAACATGCAAAATTTGTGCCATACATATATGTGGGCCACACATATGACCATCTATGACGTCAGCCAACTGTAAACATACTGTGGAGGGTGTAGTGGATGATGTTCCGCTGCAGTATGATGTCACACATGTGAACATACACCATCAACACCATACTGTCTTCAATTAGCCAATCTCTGATGTGTTCCAAAAGTAAAATAACCCGAAAAAATGTAAAAATGCCCCAACCAGTTAATGCACTGTGATTTTGACGTCCCTAGCGATGTGCGTCATTTTTTGTTGCACAAAACTGTTTTTGTGTCATTTTTTTTGACGCACAGGAGTGAAATATAGCCCGCATTTAGATATTTGTACAGTCCATGTATCATTATATGGATGCGGGTTAATATTCATGTCTGTGCGTCAAACAAAATGACGCAAATACAGTTTTGTGCAACAAAAAATGACGCATAACGCGAAAAAGGCAGGACTTTTCATTCAGGAAGTGATGTAATAGGATATCCTGTTTACAGATCATGTACAGTGGGTGTACTTTCACTTTGCAGTCTATGATCCTTCTAGACTGTGTGGCTGCGTAGAGAGTGTTGTCCAGAGATTTTGTGCTGTTTTTGTCCTGTGCTATCTGTAAAGTCCTTTTGTGAAATACATTTTGTTTGTGTATACTGTAGTACTGTTTTTTGTCTACATTTGTCCATTTATCTTGTGTATTTCTTGTTTGTGCGAGTCTGTTGTGGGTAGTGTTAATTTTGGGAAAGTTGGGCTCTTTTAGTGTTTAGGTTTACTTTTCTTCTGTCTTTTTACCCCTACTTTCACCCATTTCCCCTTTCTTTTTCTTTTACCCCTATTCCTTATCTTCTTCTATAATTATGTCTGGTAGGCCACGTCTTGGCAGGATGGGGGAAGAGGAGTTGGGGGCTTCATCTGGCTGGTTACACATTTCTTGCCGCTCATGATCCAGGCAGGGGGCAGGGTCATACAGGGCTACCCGACAGATGCGCGCAGAATCCGGTGGGGAAAGGTGCTGCATCACCTGCAGCGTGTGTATGCCAGCCAGAGGAGTGACCACCAGCTGAAGCACCAGTGGGCTGACCTCATCACCAGGGAGCTGGATCTCTTGGACCACCTGGGAATCATGATTGGTGACACTGTTGGTGAGTGCGACCATTGTTATTGTGCAAAAATGAATGCTCTGTTGTGACATCAGTGGATTAGTGCAATGTCTGCCACCTAACTTGATGACTGTGAGTAATTTTGGGGACATATGAGGGGATCATTGATGCACTATGGCAAGGATCACAATTGCTAGGTGTCAGGTAGCACGTGCTCAGCAAACTTACAGGTAACTTTACCATGAAGGAAAATGGTGCGGCCTTTCTGTCAGCACAGCTAACAAAATAGGAGCCAATCATGTCTATATAGGGTACTATTGACAGAGAAGTACAGATCTACCAACATTTAGGCCAACTATGTTGATGCAATTGCTAGACTGACTTTAGAATCACTACATGATGCTGAAAATGAGTGCTGCCTTCATAACAATTTATAATAGCAAAGTGGCTCAAACATTGGTCTCATGTGAGTCTGGTGAGTGTAGAAGGAAAGCGTTCACAGAAGTACTATGAATGTGTGGGATTATTGTGTTTCTTAATCTTTTAGGATAAATGTCAGTTCATGAATTGAATACATCGTGTAAAGGTGTAAGGTGCCCTCAGCTAACATCGTAAGATGTTTGTTGGAATTGGTTGAGCCACAATCCAAATATGGATGGCAGTCCAAATGTATGCACATGGCTTTACATCTCCATGGTTGGTGCAAATCACCATAGATGGGCCACATCGATTGACTCTACTGTAACAACAGGATGGCTTACATGAGTCCCTTCCCCTCCCTCTGTACATTGGGCCTATGTGCAATAAATGTGTCATGGCCACAAGGCATGTTTGACTGGTAATGCAGTCCTCAAGTAACCAGGCTTTGTATGTTTCTCTTGGATGCACATGATGAGACGATTACACTCCATATTTTTTCGTGCTCACCAATTTTGGGGCCAGTTTGCAACCACATGATAGTTAGGGACAATGTATGTGTGCAGATATGTGTGTAACTATCACAGGAGACCCATGCTATGTACAAGTTGGCCGTGAAATATCAGATGCAGTACCATCATGTCTGAATGGCTGCCATTTACTTATTCAGCCTACACATTGTAAATGATACTGAAAATGTTGCACTGTGCACAGATTTTGAGCACATTTCTTCCTTCCATACCTTACAGGTGGACCGGCGCCCTACACTGTGGGAGAGGTGGCGACATTTGAGGACCCCGACCACTACAGTAAGTGTTGATATGTCTGTTATGTGTTGTGCTTGCTGGTTATGGACTCGTGTGAGTTGGACGCATACCAAGGTGTGATGCTGGGGTCAAGTTTTTCACTTGTTCCATGAGTGGGAATGCAGTTTTCACATGTTTGGAGTAGCCAATGCGTATCCAATGGTATCATGTAGGGATTGCAGGACATCCCTGTAGGCCCCACTGTGAGTACAGGGGATAGTCATGTGTCTGACACTTGTATCACCAAGAGTCGCAATGGAAGTCAGCCCCTATTTAGTCAGCCTGTCAGACCCACATTCTCTAAGATTGGTGGAGCTAATAGCTTCCCAATAGACATCTGCTTCACTATTTACCTACGGAATTTTGAAACAGTAGGTAGAACCTCCTAGCATCATGTACTTCCACATGTAGTGCATCAAGTCTGTGGAACCTGAGTGTAATGGCCTAGGTGTGCATGCAATTTATGATCATGGGTGTTCTAGCAACTCTGTGTCTGATGTAAGTCAGGCCTCACTGGAAGTATATGTTGTGTACTAAGTTCTGATTTTCCTGACATGTCTGACCCTATGAGTGCTCTAGGGTTTGCTGACTCCAAAATGTAGATGGACCTTACCTGTGGTGTGTCTGTAGAGACAAACATGTGTAGATTAGCCTATACACTCCTTGGTGTACATGTTGTTGGCAAATTATAGTTGTATATCCACCGCCCCCCCTCAAACACGGCCATGGGTTTGTGAATGGGGTACCTAGTATTGATGCTACCAGTATGTTACACATACCTGTGAAGAAGTGATGTTTTGGTCGCATACTAGTATACACACTCAAGTTTCGCACTTGGTACCATACTGGAAATTCCAGTTACAACTTGCAGACCATGTGGCTTTAGTTTTGCTTTCCGTACACTGACATTTGTAGCCCAGCTCTTGGTGGAAGATATGCAGCATGATTCTTAGCTGATAACTTTCAGAACTCAGATTGCAAGTCAATGCCAGTTGTTACCCATTTTGTGGGTTATGAATGTGCTTTGTGTGATGTGACCTTTGTTGTCTGGCCTGCCATGTACTTCATCAGGGACATTCGATGCTCTGTATCGTGATATGAGCTGTTAGAAGTACAGTAGATGTATTGTCTGATTAACTTGCTGTGCTGTTTCACACAATGCAGTTACTAATGTGGCATATCTGCATTTGTCTTCACAGCAGCTAACATGACCTCAGACCAGGTCCGTGAATTTCAGCGCCGGGCCATGCGATACCAGCACATCCTGCTGGTGGAGTCGGGGTTCCGGAGGATGGCCCGGCGATATCGCCATGAACGCGCCTCCGGGGCATGGTGAGCCTTCCCACAGGGTGGGCCTACTGTGCCCACCACAGCCAACGCAGAAACAACCACCAATGAGAGCCAGGTGGCCCCACCCACAGCTGCCTCTGTTGCATCTACATCTGCTGGACTTCCTGGCCCCAGCATTGCCACCGGTGCAGGACAGCCCACACAGACCTCCTCCACCGGTACCCAGACTGCCACTGCTCCAGCTGTTGACCCTGCCGCCTTCAATAGACTAGAAAACAAGATGGACAAAGTGCTGCGCAAGGTGAGCCACCTGAGCCGGGACGTGTGGCACATTAAACGGCGGGTGAAGGATATCAAGAGGACCCTCCGGAGGGCCAACCTCTAGACAGTTGATTAGATGGACATGATACCCTCCCATCCCTCCTCTTTCCTTGTTCTTATACTTAGTGGGCTTGAGGGGCTTAGTGTTAGGTTAGTATAGGCTGTTAGTTTAGTTAGTGTTAGTGGGTGGGAGGCAGGGGGTCCTGCTTGTTTCTTTTTTGACTTATTACATGTGTGGGTGGGTGGGTGGTGGGCTATGTTGGGGTTCTTGTGTGAAAAAAATAAAACCATAAAAAAACAATTTATCAAAAAAATATATATTTGTATAGGATAGTATAGTATGTGTTTAGGTTAGTATGTGTTGTCCTCAATGTGTACCGTCTCATAAGGGGGTTGGGGGTAGATGTTTAGAACGTTTTGTTATATGTGATAAGTAAGTGTAGCTTAGGTTAGTTAGGGACAGTTGTGGGTAATGAGTAGTCAGGGTAGATTAGGGTAGGTAAGATTTTTCCCTCAGTTTTCTCATCTATGGTTAGCTTTTAATAAATATTTGGTTACCCCTTAATAGTATGTGTTGAATGGTACTTGATCGTGGGTTTGGATTCCGTGTACATCTCTTTTGTACTATAACATCTGTGTCCTATGCTACAAACAAATCCCAACTGAGCTGTACGATTGGCAGCTAACCCAGAGCTACCTTGCAAAGTGTCTACCCTATGTTGCAACCACCAATCACAGTTAATATGGATCCCAATGTGTTTCTGTTGATAAGTGTGTTTTCAAAGTCACTAACAGTGCTTCCAAACTTGATATTGGGGAAACTGTTTTAGGTCTGACTGCAGTGTGATGATCATGCACACCCTTATAAGATGAGTTCTCATTGGCAATCTTGTAATCTTGTCTTCATGACCCTCATACATAATTTGTGACACAGTTCAGCATGATTACCTATTTGTACGTTAACTCAGACACCTTCATTTGTGCAGTTTTTGTAATGTTTACTTAGATTAGTGTGGCATGTTTATTGTGTTATTTTTGCATGTTGACAACATTTAGCGAGCACTATTTGATGACTTTGTTATCCCCTGAGGAAGCATTCTTCTATCCGACACAGCATGGTGGTCTATGGTTTCTCAATTCATCAGATTATTCCCTCAGGATGATGCAATCATGGTCACTGTGCAGATTTCTCTAACTACATAATATCTGGACAGTTGTATTGAGAAGCTACGTTATTTGACAGTAGGGACATTCCAATTATCTACTGCGCAGTTGATATGTCAAATTACCCAGAGACACATTTGTGGTGTAAGTGCTATTTATTGAAAAGTGCTGCAGTGCTATATGTACATTGTCCATGACTGTGAGTCCATTATAGTGACATTTAAAATTGTGATCCAACACAAGGGTTTACCAAAATGCTTTTGTCATGCTGGGGTTGCTGTTTCAGACAGTGCAGAGGGACAGACTTAGCCAATGAGTAGGAGAGAGACAATCACTGGGCTGGGTGACAAGATATACAGTGGTTTGCAGAACAGTGCTTGAGTACAGTTGTTGCAAGACTGGCAAGTTACAAAGCGCAGGACCTTGGTAAATGTCGGCCATGTGGCAGGGACTAGTGCTTCCGGGTACTTTTCCTTGTGAATGTGATCTGTTCCATGTCTTCTTCTTCTGATGTGTGTGTTGCCTGCTTTGTCCTTGTTGTTGTTGGTTGTGAAGGGGCAAAACACACCTCAGTGTTAGAAGACGTGGAGTCAGACATCCCGGTGGCTGCTCCCTGTGAAGGTCTTAAGGGCAGTACTGCAGCAAGGAGTATCTGCTGGTTCTTGAGAATAGTAGCCACATCACGATGGTAGGCAGCCAGGTCGGCCCTGAGGGGTTCAATGTTGCATTCGTGCACGCGTTGACAGGATTGCTGTGGTAGGTGTTGGGTCAACTGTATTGCAGCTGTGCTGATTTCCTTGTGGGATTTCTGCAGTTCCTGCAAGATAGATGTTAGGGCTTGCATAGCTGCTGCCTGATCTGCAGATGACATCATGCACGAACGCACCCCCTCAAGGCTGGCTGCCATATTTTGCATCCCCACCCGCACCTCCTTGTCAGCTCCCGCTGTACTCCAACTACAGTTCTCTCAAAGCTGGTGCCAGTATCGTCTGAGTCCTCAGCTGTATTGGAGCTGGCAAGTCTTACAATTGGGGTGGTGGGTGGTTCCTCTGCGATGGCTGCTTGTTCTGTGCTCCTCCTTGTGACTGAAGGTGGGGTCTGGAGGGTTTCAAGGACCTTTTGGATGGTCTCCTGGGGAATGTTTATCGGCTCGTCATCCATGTCATCAGGGAAATCTGGGACAGGCATATCGGCAGGAGATCCATCTTCCTCTGCAATGAAACAGGGTACAATTAGTGTGTCTGTGTTGTGACAATTTTGACGTGACGTGCCTGCCTTTTGATGAATTCACTTTGTGATCTTGTTTTGTATTAATATCTGCAGTCCTTCAGATGGGCATTGTTTCAGGCCTATGGCCCACCTGTGTGTCACATGTATGTTATTGAGTTATCAGACTTGTCAGCCTCATTGCCTCTAGGTGTTGCTTTATGCCAAATAGAGAATTGCCACCTTTTTGTCCTACTCGACCCTCCGTGTATATCCATTCTCTTGGTGAGACCTTTCACTGGCTGTGGGTGTTCTGATGGCCCTGGTAGCACACTTAACTATCAGGACCTGTCCCAATCCCTGATCGTTCACATCCACTTAAATGTAATAGACATGTGGCATATCCTGTGCATGACAATGTTATGATCCGATATGGATGTTGACATTGTTAATGTGTCCTGCTGATGTTGGGTAATGTGTGTTACATTGCATTGTCCTGATAGTCGTATCAGTGTCCTATTTCGTCCTCTGACTGTGCAGGTGTATTTCAGTGACCAGTTACATGTGTCCCCTCCTCAATGCTGTTGTCTGAGCAGTATGACATTTGTGATGTTGCCTTGTTACCCAGGCATAGGATGGACCCTGACATATGCAGCATATGTGTGTCCTTAGGGCTGTGTCGCTCCTATTGTTGTTTACATTGGCTGATGTTTGTGACACCTATGGGCATTGACATTTGAGTGTACTGGGGCCTTTGTCTTGTTTCAGGAGATTGTTGCAGATGTCATCCTCACCCCCTAATTTAGGTATGTATGTCCATTGGGGAGGTTACTGCCATTGGCTGCTTGAGCTGCACACAGATCAGAGGTGGTAGTGGCAACTGTTGTAGCAGTTACATTGCAGTTGTCGGTTTGGCTAGAGGATTGCTAATAAGGCCCTAGTTAATGTAGGAGGTATGTTGGCTGACGAGTGCCAGGATGTCAGTTTGACGTAGTGGCCTTCCCTCCTGTCGTGGCTTTCACTTTGCTCCATCGTTGGCATGACAGCATGCCCCCATGGGACTGTTGTTGGTGTAGTGTAATGGTGTGCCCCAGCTTATGTTTGTGCAGGCCATGCCCCCCTGCCGTGCCCCTTTATCCATGCCACTCCATGTATATGATGACTTACATGCAATGTGTAGTAGGTATTTCCCCCCCCCCCGGTTGCAGTTGACATTAGTGCATTTCAATTCCCCATGCGACTTACCCTGCATGTGCGTTGTCTCCTGGTAGTCTGTGCTGTCCTGTCCTTGAATCCCTGTGACGATCTCCTCAGGGATGACGGCTGCAACCATCTCCTCCATGTGGTCCAGGGGCTCCTGGTGTGCTGGACTCCCCCCTCCTGTCTGCAGTGCTGCCTTCCTGTTCCTGGCCATCTTTTCCTTTGTCCTGCGCTTGCAGTCATGCCAGCGTTTCTTGCACTCGATGACTGTTCTGCGTACTTCAGCCACACTGTTGATCTTGTCGACAATTTGTTGCCATATAGCCTCTCTCCTACTGATTGGCAACTTTGATGTGACAAACGGTGCTGGTGTTCCGTCACCTCTTTAACCAGGATTTCCTGCTCCTCTGCACTGAAGCGACACTTTCTTTTCTTCTTAAAAGTGTCCTGGTTTTTGTGTGGATCCTCCTGGCTGGTTCCTGGTCTGCTGTCATCTTCCTGGGGTCTATAGTGGCATCTGGGATCCATTTTGGCTCTCCTCTGGTGAACTGGCAATGTTTGCGGGTTATTTTGACGCTATTGCGTAAAAAAAAAGGCGCATATCTGGTTTGCGGTGTCGTAAATCGACCCACAGGCATTTTCTGCCGCATTAACGTCATTTTCCTTTACGACTTGACGCCGCGGTGTGCGTCAAAAATAATGACTCCCATCTGTTGTTTGCGCCGCCGTGCGTCAAAGTATAAATATGATGCCCGCATGTCGCACTGGCCGGCGCAGTTTTGCGTCAAAAAGTATAAATATGGGCCTGTGACTTTTCACTCCCCAGGATAAAGCAGTGGGCAACCCACCCACTTGAGAGACTTGAGAGACTGTGGCTTTGCACTCCCCAGGATAAAGCAGTAGGCAAACCACCCACTTGTGAGACTTGAGAGACTGTGGCTTTGCACTCCCCAGGACCAAACTGTGGGCATGGAGCTGCCTCATGGAGCAGTGACGTTGTCTGTTCATCCGGCTGAGGTGCCCCCCTCCAGCTCCCCCTGAGGTGCCTGTTTATTTTTGATCTGATGCCCCAGCAGTGTTCTCTCCGTTTCGAGTCCGGTATCATGTGTGGGCTTCGCCCATGCATTTTGGGACCACTGGACCACTGGACTACGAACAATGATTGCAATACTATCCGGACTTGTGTAGTTGCTGTACATATTTGTATATACTGATGATTTAAATTTTGGTCTATCTGATTTTTCGATGATTACACTCGTTACAATCATTTGATTTTGTTCTTGCGTTCTTCCAGAGGGTGATGGGTGTAAATGTCAAGTTGCTGCATGTGTTTGTGTGTATGTTGTTGTGGGTGAGGGTGGGGGTGGGGGTGTTGCGTGTTACGTGTGTGTATGTCACTCTCTTTCCTCCCCCTGTCCCTTGTGTGCTAGGTGCAGTACTCACCATGGTCGTCGCCAGCGTCTTTGCTGCTCCTGGTAGAAGAGGAAGTAAACCAACATGGGCAGGGTCTATAACTTGGGCTCCATGGCGTCCTGGTTCCTCGTTGGGTGTCGAGAGGTGAGTGGTTTCCATTCCAAGTCCTGTTTCCGCCATGCTTTTGATGGCGTTGGTACCACCCCGGAAAAGCTGGCAGATTGGTGTCTTGTAATACAGTGGGTGGTACATTGTGTTCCATCTTTCTGTTGGCGGTTACCGCCACAGTGTTTGTTTCTACAGCCGTGGAAGTCGGAGTGTTAATGTGGCTGTCCATGCTGGCGGTTCCCGCCATGGTTGTGATTCCATTTTCTTAACCGCCAGCCTGTTGGCGGTATTACCGCCACTTTAACACCGACCACCAGGGTTGTAAGGAGGGCCTGAGTGTTTTCTTTCATGTGTGTAAGTACTGTGTGTGACTTCAGTGGTATTGCATGAGCTTTGCATGTCTCCGAGATAAGCCTTGGCTGCTCATCCGCAGCTACCTTTAGAGAGCCTGGCTTCTAGACACTGACTGAAGTACACTAATAAGGGATGCCTGGACCTTATATAAGGTATAAGTACCTTAGGTACCCCCCACACATCAGGCCAGCTTCCTACATTGGTGGTGCAGCAGTGGGATAAGTACTTGCAATTGCCTTATCACTCTGTCACCTGTTGCTTTCCACATATTCCCTAGTGCAGCAAAACGAGTTTCTAAAGTTTAGGTAAGCTAGGGTATAGACATATCCCTTGCTCTAAACTTCTTTCTGAGAGACTAGGAGTTAGGTAGGTTAGGTACACCCTACACTAACCTAACACACACCATGTCTGCAGCTGGACATAGTTCTGAGGTCACGGAGGCTCCCTGTGAGAACCTGACCTTTAAGGAATTGAAGGGGTTCTCTGCAGAGAGGAAGTTAGACATGGGGATGCACCCTATCATGATGCTTCTCTTATGCTTCCTCCTCCAGGATGACCAGGATCAAGTTGGGGGCCTGTAGGAGGAGGAGGAAGGAGGAGACCCTAACCCCACTGAGGTAGAAGAAGACATTCTAGGCCTGGGGAGAGTTCCTCAAATGTTCACATTGTTACTAGTAGACCAACTAGCATACCTGGTAGAAGAAGGGAAGTCACACTGGTAGGGCTCCTTTCACACCCAGAGGGCAAGTAGAAAGGGTCACCAAACCTAGGAATTGATCTACCTCTGATCATTCTCATATCACTTCAGTATCTGAAGGAACTCCAGGGGATGACTCTAATGATAGAGAGCTCAGGAAACTGAGACGGGAGGAGGCCACGCTGAAGCAGCAGCAGCAACAGCTAGCCCTAGATAGGGAGGCCTTGGCAGTGGAGAGAGAGAGAGAGACAGGGGTTGGGGTTAGCACCCCATGGTGGCAGCAGCAACTCAGGTTTCAGGGATTACAGAGTCATGGAGGACTCCTTGGATTCCAGAAACCTGCACAAAATTGTTCCCCCTTACAAGGTGGGGAATGATATTTAGAAGTGGTTTGCTGCAGTTTAGAGGGCCTGTAAGGTTCAGAGAGCACCACAATGGCAGTGGGCTGATATTCTCTGGTTGTCCTTCTCTGACAAGGGGAGGAATGGACTTCTCACTGTCAGAGAGGAAGATGCAGACAATTACAATGTTCTAAAAACTGCACTCCTAGATGGTTTTGATCTCACAGCTGAGCAATATAGGATCGAGTTCAGAGAGACCAGAAAAGAGGCCTCACAAGATTGGGTTGGCTTTGTGGACTGTTCTGTTAAAGCTTTGAAAGGCTGGTTACGTGGCAGCAAAGTGTCTGACTATGAGGGCTTGTACAATCTGTTACTGAGAGAGCATATTTTGGATAATTGTGTGTCTGACATATTGCACCAGTACTTGGTAGACTTAGATCTGACCTCTCCCCAAGAAATGGGAAATAAGGCAGACAAGTGGGTCAGAATAGGGGTGAGCAGAAAAGCTCATACAGTGGGTGACAAGAAGAAGAAGAAGGAAGGTAAGTCACATGACAAAGGTGGGGACAAAAAAAAGAAAGTCTTCATCAAGCCCACAAACTTCTTCTGCGGGTGGGTATAAATCCTCTTCACACAACAATCAGAACAAAAAGCCTTGGTGCTATTTATGTAGAAACAAAGCCCACAGGGCAGGAGACAGCTCCTGTCCTAAGAAAAGCACCAAACATCCCATTATTACTACCCCCACTTCTACAACTAGTACCCCTAGCAATAGCAGTGGTGGTGGGAAGACTAACACTGCCAATAGTCAATCCAAGGGTGTAGCAGGGCTCACTCTGGGAAGTGTAGTGGGGGTTGGTTTAGTTAGGGAAATCACTAAGGCTGTTTTAGTCTCTGATGGTGACATTGACCTTGCCACCCTTCTTTCTTGTCCTCTTAATATGGATAAATAAAAGCAAAAAACACCTAATAAATAGTGTTCAGGTTGAGGTCTACAGGGACACAGGTGCCAGTGTCTCCATGGTGACTAAAAAACTGGTGTCACCAGAGCAACACCTATTTGGTCATCAGTACCAAGTGACTGACGCCCACCACAATACTGTGAGCCACCCCATGGCAGTTGTTGATCTCAGCTGGGGGAGGTTTACTGGTCCTAAAAAAGTTATAGGCCTTCATTATGACCTTGGTGGTGAATACCAAATACCGCCGTGCTGACTGCCAACAGCATACCGGCACGGAGGCGGACATCCATCTGCCACATTATGACACATACATACACAATTGACAGAAAACAGCCACAACCACAAATCCGCCAGAACCACTGAACGTGATACACTGTCGGTACTACCACCCCTACCATTACACCACCAACACTACGCCCTCCAAATAATGACCCACCAATCACCACAGTTGACATTCAACAAAGGTAAACCATTGGTGGTGAACAACGCCGTGTCAGATAAGGCAACCCAAAGACAAGACAACATTGGCCAGAACAAAAAACCCACAACTGACACAAATACACACACTTCAAACACCCGCCAACAGCACTATGAAACACACTCCAACATCACCCACAATCCTTTGCTAACATGAAAAGACTGCAATAGCTAGCTATGCAAATCATAGATTAAACTACACACACATACCACAACCACCCATTAATCCATCACGCACCGCACACCCCACCACATTACTCGACATCCTCTGCACAACCCACACCACACAACATCCATGTCCCCACAAAAGCACCCCTGTTTCACTGATGAGAAGTTGCATGTCATGGTTGAGGAAATAGTCAGGGTAGAGCCACAGCTGTTTGGAGCACAGTTCCGGCAGATCTCCATTGCCAGGATGATGGAGCTATGGCAGACAATCTTGGACCGGGTGAACATCGAACGCCATGTGGCAGCAACCACGAACAAGGGACGGCATCAGGAAGAGGTGGAACGACCTATGGGGGATGGTACGTTCCATAGCAGCAAGGTACCAGCTCGCTATCCAGAGGACTGGCAGTGGAGCCCCAGCACCTGCCCCACAACAGGCAGCATGGGAGGAGCAAGTCTTGGCAATCCTGTATCCTGAGGGACTCACTGGAGTTGCCGGAGGACTGGACACTGATGAGTCAATATTTACTACTTTACCCCCAATCCTGCATGTCACCCCTCACCCTGACACCCATCACTCCACTCCATCCCACACATTGCCCTACCACAATTAACAAACCTAAATGTCAAGCCCTGCATGCCATACCCACTGCATGCACATCCCTGCAAGCCCTGTACACCCACCACCAATGCATTCACAGCATGGATAACTAACAATCCCACAATACATCACAATACACAAACAAGGGTGTAGCAGGGCTCACTCTGGGAAGTGTAATGGGGGTTGGTTTAGTTAGGGAAATCACTAAGGCTGTTTTATTCTCTGATGGTGACATTGACCTTGCCACCCTTGTTGCTTGTCCTCTTAATATGGATAAGTAAAAGCAAAAAACTCCTAATAAATAGTGTTCCTGTTCTGGATCTGGATGAACTCCAGGGCCCATCAGGGACCACTGGTGGGTCGGATACTCCAGCCCACACCCAGTCCACTACAGAGCCTCCGCCCTCAGTATCCAACACCACAGCAGCCACCCAATGTTCACAGACCTCTGTCCCCAGAACTTGTCAATCAGCAGTGTGCCCACCTCTACAGGGACCCCAGTCCACACCTCACAGGCAAGACAATGAGAGTACTGGGGTGAGTGGCAGTGGGCACCCCGTTCAGGGGACACTGGCACAGGAGGCCAGGGATGGTCGGAGGACAGCTGTGTGCCAGGGAGAGGACAGGCCCAGGAACCCGACTGTCCAGGAGGCACTCACTAATGTCCTGGGGCTTAACATCAAAAACAGGACAAGATGGGTCAGGTGATAGACATAATGCAGGAGAACCAGCGGCTGCAGGAAGAACACCACCAGGAGATCAAGAAAGAATTGCAGGCCCTGAACACCACCATGGTCTCCAGAACAGGGGTGGTGGGTGATATGAACAACATCATGAGGAAGTACACATCACACTAGCGGGCCCCTTCCACTATCCAGTTAACTGACCAGTCCTCCACATCTGCTACAGCTAGTGGACGGGAGGTCCTGACACAGGACCCACAGGCTACCAGCACCCCTCCCCCTACAGAATATGAACCACCCGCAAACGTTCCCTGTGACCCAGACAGACACCAGAGACACTTGCAAAGACCAAGACCACCGCCAGGAAATGAGCCCCTCCTGACTGTCCCCCTTGTGTTCCACTGTATCACCTTGTCCACTTTGAACTGCCATTGCTCCCATTCCTATGGCCCCTTGGACACTGGACCTGTTCTACAAACAGACTGGACCACTACCCTGGACTATTCCAAACCATCACCCCACTCAATTCTACTTTCCATTGTAGAACAATTTTCAATAAATACCCTTGGACACAACTTGATTAATAGTGTTTTTTCTATAGGTAATGTACAATGTAATTAACTGTAATGAACTGCATGATCCTGTGTAAATTTCCAGTAACATGTTGTCCTATCCAACAAATGTGTCTCAGCAGTCTGTACACATCACAGCAGTACACTGTTGGAACAACACCTACATCTGTAATAATGGAAGATATAGGTGACAGTCAGGTGGGATGCAAAGAGAATGACTGGCATCATGTTTCAGTCACACAGTACAACACTAAAATGTAGTCTTGCTTAGTCAAACAGTCTTAACTGAGAGTCATTGGAAGTACTTCTGGATCAAATGTGACCTGTTGTCCACATCCTTCTCCTCTTCCTTCTCCTCACTGTCCTCAGTGTCCACTGCTGCCACAGCTGCATTGTCACCCCCGTCCTCCTGCAGATAGGGTACTTCTACCTGGGGGAATGCGATGTAGCTGCACACGTGTTTGGACAAGGCAGACAAAACCCTTGCAAGTGTAATAGAGAACATTGGCCTTTGACATCCCTGCAGCCAAGCCCACTGTCACCTGGAAAGAGCCTGTTGCCACGAACTGGAGCACTGAGAGTACCAGCACAAGAGGAGGGATTGCTGTGGTGCTATGGATAGCAGGTAGCAGATCAGTCTGTCATTGTGTACACAGCTCTGTGATTGTGGCCCGTCTAGACGATAGGTGAGTATGATGTGCCAGTGTAACCAAGTCCACAACGGGTCTGTACAATGGTGCTTGCCTCCTTCTATTCCTGAGCAGTGGTTGATACCTAAGGGACCCAAATGTAAGAAAGGAGTGACAACAGTAACATGAACACTCTACAGCACTGTACACAGAGCATGTTTGTATGTTGGACACTGGAACTGTTTAGGTAGGTACATTTGACTACAGTGATGCACTAATTAATCTGTACATGTGTACCAGCATTAGAAAATGGAACCCGCCTGTCCTGTATTCAGGGACAGGTGGAAGTGACCTCACACAGCTGGTATTGGCGTCATGGCAGAAGGCAGTCCGCACCACCATGCAATTCCTCATTGGCTAACATGGCCCTCTATGGAGTATGGGAACCAATGATGATCAACGCCAGCGGTGATGGTGTTCACGGCCGTGGATGTGACCGCCATTTCCTTTTCACCACTTCACTTGATTCCTGACTTTCCACAGAACGACATCTCCACTGCGTGTGCTGCTGTGATCTGTGTCTGGAACCTGCCATGGCTCGTGCGACAGGGGAAAAGGGCCCCTGCCTTCACGTCAGAGGAGTTGCAGTGCCTCGTGAACAAGGTCCTATCCCAGTATGACCAGTTGTATGGGCCTCCAGACCAACAAGTGAGTACACCATGAGTACCTTGCTTGCGTCATGACTGCATTGAGATGTTTGTGTGTGCTGGCAGAGTGTCAGGTGGAGAGGGGTATGGCTGGTGGCAGCTTCAATGCAGGGGTATGGGTCATGTGTGTGCCTGATGAGGGAAAATGCTTTCTGAGGGCCATATGTGAGACAGGCTGGGCCACCTTCCGTGTTTTCTCTGCAGGTTAGTGCCCATCAGAAGAAGGGATTGTGGCATGCCATCGCCAAGGACGTACAGACCCTGGAGGTCTATCGCAGGTGAAGCAGCCACTGTAGGAAATGGTGGGAGCACCTGAGACGCTGGGCCTGGAAGACCGTGGAAACCCAGATTGGGATGGCCTCCCAATGGGGAAGGGGTGCTCATCGGAACATGACCCCCCTGATGGCCCACATATGGGTGGTGGCCTACCCAGAGCTGGATGGGCACTGGATGGGCACTGGAGGGCATCACAGCAGCCACAAGGGGGTGAGTAGAGTGGGTTTGTCAACCATCTCTTTTGCTTGACATGGGATTTTGGTGCAGGGTACCAGTCAGTGGATGCCCTAATATGCCAGTTCAGATATTGCTGAGTGGTTCAGCTCAGGTTAATAGGATGGAAAACATTTATTAAATAGCTAGGTAGGTGTTAAACACGGCTTAGCTGGTCCCAGTTTGTGTGCAGCTGGTAGTGTTTGGCTCCTACCTGCTGTGGTACCTAGCCAATGATATGCCAATGTGGTCCATACTGCCCATTCTCAGTGTGTGACAGTGATGTGTCTGCTATCTGTGCTGTTGGTGCTGAGATTGACCCTATCCTCCATTTCTCTCTCTCCCCCCCTCTCCTTTTGTCATCCTGTCCATGTGACATTAGCATCATCTGGCGAAGGAGCAGGGGCACCGGCGAGTGAGGGAGCTGCAGCCCACAGGACCTAGGAGGCAGAGTCCAATGACGGCGAGGGGACCAGTAGGACAGAGGGTGAGAGGAGCACCAAGGCAGGGACAAGAGGTGACACCACTGACTCTGATTTGTTCTCCGATGGGAGCTCCCTGGTGGTGGCGGACCCCTCTGGGACCCCCCCGGCTGCAGGTTCTATGGCCACTCCCTGTACCGGCACTGCCTTCCGAGTGGCCCCCCACCGAGTTGCCTGTGCCTGCTCACCCAGGATAGTGGGTGTCTCCTTCGCTCCAGGCACCTCAGGCCCTGCTCCAATCGGCCCTTCTGCACTCAGTGAGGAGGCTACTGACCTCCTGAGATCCATCTCTGTATGGCAGTCAACCATTGTGAATGCCATCCAGGGGCTGGCATCCCAGTTGCAGCTATGCAATGCCTTCCTGGAGGGCATCCATAGTGCGTTGGTGTCCCTACAGAGATCGTTTCAGGATCTGTCCTCTTCACTGATGGCAGCCAGTGTCCCTGTTTCTCTCATCACCCCTCCAACTACTACTACCCACTCCAAGTCTCCTCACCCCCAACCTATCCCACGCACACATTCTGACAAGCATGCACCCAAAACAACATACAAGACTCGCACAGACAGACACAAGCAGCACACTTCAGTCTACAAGCACTCACACAGCCAACAGACAGATGCACACACAACACCATCCACTGCATCCATTATCTCCCCCCCTCATCCTCCTATCTCACAGTCACATCCTCACTCACACCTGCATGCACTGCATCAACAGTCCCAGATCCTGCCACCTGCAGCCCACAGGACCCAGGAGGCAGAGTCCACAGATGCCGAGGGGACCAGTGAGATGGAGGGTGAGGGGAGCACCACAGCGGGGACAGGAGGTGACACCACTGACTCTGATTCATCCTCTGATGGGAGCTCCCTGGTGGTGGCGGACCCCTCTGGGATCACCCCGGCTGCAGGTTCTACTGCCAACCCCTAGCCCAGCACCGCCCTCCCAGTAGCCCCCCACCGAGTTTCCTGTGCCTGCTCACCCAGGAGGGTGGGTGCTACTTCACTCCAGGCACCTCAGGCCCTGCTCCATTCAGCCCTTCTGCCCTCAGTGAGGAGGCTATTGACCTCCTGAGATCCATCTCTTTATGGCAGTCAACCATTGTGAATGCTATCCAGGGGCTGGCATCCCAGATGCAGCTATGCAATGCCTTCCTGTAGGGCATCCACAGTGCGTTGGCAGCCCTACAGAGATCGTTTCAGGCTCTGGCCTCTTCACTGACGGCAGCCAGTGTCCCTGTTTCCTTTGTCCCCCCTCCAAGTACCACTACCCATTCTCAGTCCCCTCACCCACAGCCCATCCCACGCACTTATTCTGACAAGCATGCACCCAAAACAAGACACACACAGACAGACACAAGCAGCACACTTCAGTCCACAAGCAATCACACAGCCAACAGACAGATGCACGCACATCATCCACTGCCTCCACTGTCTCCCCCTCCTCCTCCAATCTCACAGTCACATCCTCACTCACACCTGCATGCACTCCATCAACAGTCCCAGATCCTGTCACCTACACAGCCTTGCTTACAGTCACAACAACAGCAGACCCGTAGACATGCACCCCACACACCACCACCACCTCATTCAGCATACCCACCTCACTTGCAGACACCACCACAACATCCATACACACATCATGTTTGTCCTCCCCGCCTTTTCTGCCCCCCTCCAGTAACACAAACACGCTCGCACTCAGAACCCCAACAGCCATCCACCTTATACACGCACACTGTCCATGCACCTGCACCCAAGTCCAACACACCTCCTCCTCCTACAACCACTCCCTCTATCTCCTCTCCCATCCCTCCTCCCACATCCCACCCCACTGTTTCTAAGAAGCTTTTCCTTGCCCACCTTGACCTCTTCCCATCCCCCACCCTCTCCTGTCCATAAGAGGAAGGTCACACCGCCCCAGCCCAATACCTCAAGCACTCAGTCTGACACAGCTCCATCCCCAAAGTCTCCATCTGCCACTAAGGGGCACATGAGTGAGAAGGTGGACCCCCGCAACAAGGACACTCCCCCCCAAATGGAGGGCTAAAGTTCCACCCTCTCCCAAACAGACTGGCAAGACCATGGGGCCACCTCCAAAACCCAGGGGCAAGGAGTCCTCAACGAAGTCACTGCCCAAGGAAGCCCCCCCCAGAAATCAAAGGCCAATGATGCCCCCCAGAAATCCAAGGCAAAAGAGGCCCCCAGAAATCACAGGCCAAGGAGACCCCCCAGAAATCCCTGGACAAGGAAGCCCCACAGATATCCCTGGACAAAGAGGCCCCACTGGAAACCATGGCCAAGGAGGCCCCACTCAATACTGTGGCCAAGGAGCAGCATCCGGAACCAGAGGCCCAGGGGCATCATCAATAAACAGTGGGCAGGCAGACCCCTCCTCATCCTGTGGGCAGAAATCCCCTTCCAGAACCAATGGGCAGGCAGCCTTTCCTCAACCTGTGGGCAGGCAGCCCCATCCTCAACCTGTGTGCAGGGAGCCCCCTCTAGAACCAGTGGGCAAGCAGCCCCCTCCTCATCCTGTGGGCAGGAAGCCCCTTCCAGAATCAGTGGGCTGGGAGCACCCTCACAATGATTTGGCACCCCCACCCACCCCAATCCCCCACCCCCTGAGGTGCCTGCCTATTTTCAACATGTTGCCTCTGATCAGTGGAGTCCCTATGTTGTCAGGAGTCACGTTGGGCCTTGGACTTTGCCCTGTGGGCATTAGTGATTTTGGAATTGCCTTTGGGTCTGCATTTATTTATTTCTGCAGTTGTGCATGTTTTTGCATTTTACATATTCATACAATAGGAATACAGTGGTTGGAACTGTGTATGTGTCCTGCGTTTATTTACTCCAGGGTTCTGTTATATTCCTGTGTTTCTGGGTGTGTTGTGTGTGCGTATGGTGTGTGTTGTGCGTGTGTGTGTCAGTCTCCCCCTTCTCTTCCACCCTTGTGTGCTAGGTGGCTGTACTCACCGTCATGGTCTTCATCGGCGTTGGTGCTCCAGAATGGCCAGGGCGTGGTACAGCATTAGGAATACTTGCAGTTCAGGTTCCATGGCGGCCACGGACTCCTGTGTGTCCCTGGAGGTGAGTGGCTCCTTTTAAATTATGTTTTTCCGCCAGGCTTTTGTTGTTGTTACTACTGCCCTGGAAAACATGGCGGTGTGCTGTGTCATAATGTGGTGGGCGGATCCTTGTCTTCCGCCTGCCTGTAGGTGGCTACAACCGTGTTTGGTGTTCGTACTGCGCTGGCGGTTGGTTTGGCACATTGGCTGCCTATGGGAGGGATCACTGCCATGGTCATAATTTGGCAATCATTACTGCCAGCCTGTTGGCTATGATACCGCCATGTTAACCTTGGCAGTCAGACAACCGCCAGGGTCATAATGACCAGTATAATGTCCACAGACCTACCTGTAGAGTGTCTACTACCGAATGACATAGAGACTTCAGCTTGGGCTGAAGTAGAGTTGGAGACCCATACAGCCTTGCTGGGCATTCCTGGGCATATCTTTGCTTTGACTAAGGCTCAGGCCAAGAAGGAAAGAGAACAGGGAAACTTGGATCCTGAAAATTTGGACCAAGAGCTTCCTAAAAGCAGAGGTAGAAAGGGTAAGAAATTATCCCCTATCCCTCCCTCCACTGATGATTCCCCCTTTGAGGAGGCGGAATCTACTACTTGGACAGAAACTACACCTGAACAACTTCAAGCTGACAAAGCTGAATTATTAGGTGAAGGGGGCCAGCCAGGGAGGAGTTAAGAGTGGCTTAACAGACTTGTCCCACACTTGAGATTTTGAGACAGCAAGATGTCAAACAGGAAGCAGGGGATGTCAGTGGCACCAACACGGTGTACTGGGAAAACAACCTCCTGTATTCAGAACCAAGGGAACCCAAACCTGGTGCCACCAGAGGATTGGTCATCCATCTGCAATACAGAGAGTTTTTGTTGACCTTAGCCCATGGCTTTCCCCTTGCTGGTCACCTGGGGCAAAGCAAAACCTGGGACAGACTGGTCCCTCTATTTCACTGGCCCCATATGTCAGAAGACACAAAGGAATTTTGTTTCTCCTGTGTCACCTGTCAAGACAGTGGCAAGACAGGTGGCACTCCAATGGTTGGGGTACCCTTTGAAAGGGGCGGGGTTGACATTGTTGTTCCCCTTGACCCTCCCACAGCTTCTGGAAACAGATTTATTCTGGTGATGCTGGACCATGCTACAATGTATCCAGAAGCCATACCTCTTAGGACCTCTTAGGACCACTACATTGCCTGCAGTGGCCAAGGCCCTACGGGGAATATTTTCCATGGTGGGTTTTCCAAAAGAAGTTGTATCTGAGAAAGGTAACAACTTCATGTCTGCATATTTAAAAGCAATGAGGAAAGAGTGCGGTGTAACCTACAAATTCACCCCACCTTACCAATCCCCAAACAAATGGGTTGGTTGAGCATTTTAACAAAACACTCAAAGGTATGATAATGGGACTCTCTGAAAAACTCTGCATCCGTCCTGGAATTCCTCACTGGTGTCAGGAGCCAACGCAAGTTTGGGTAGCCAGAATCACCTAGAAAAAGGGTCAATACAGAGTCATCATTGTAATGTCCCTTAGTCAGACAGGGCAAGTTCTCTGCAATGTGTCAGTTAGTGACAGAAAAACTTACCTATGATCCACCCTCTGTCCTCTTGTAGTTGTTCCATCTTCTGTGGCACACTACTATTCCTCAAAACAAATGAATCATGGACTGACCCCAGAAACATGGCATTCACATGGGAAATGTACTGGTCTGCAGTACATACCAATTGGATGTTCATGGAGTGAAAGTTCTTCCTGTTTCTGTACACCTGTTCACTCACTCTTTGGGGGATGATAGCTATGTGGGTGCCATCGATAGCACCTATGACATTGGGAATGTTGGCAAAGGCATAGAAGTCAGACTTGATGGCTGGGAGGTCTGCACTTTGGGGGAATAGCACATAGGATTGCAGATGTTGTACAAATGCATTCAGAAACCTTGTCAGTACCAGGCTGAACATTGGCTGTGAGAAACCAGCACCCATGCCCACTGTCACTTGAAAAGAGCCTGTGGTCAGGAAATGGAGTGCGGAGAGCACCTTCACCTCAGTTGGAATGGCATGCTGATTACGATTTCCGGGAGTCAGTGCAGGATCCAGTAATGCACATAGGTCCTGAATAGTTGCACGTGTTAGTCTGCAAGTGATAATGATCTGACTCTCCACCATGGTCCCCATATCCACAAGTGGTCTGTACACCAATGGTGCCCTTCCTCGCCACAAGGGTCGGTATCTATGAGGGGTAAAAAATAGGAGTGATGTGCACACATAAATTGGCTTATTTGATGAATACATGCAGTGCATTGTTCATAGTAGTGTCTATACAATTACTGCAACCTGACAGATGTACATGTACCTCACTAGGAGGAAACAGAGTAAATCATGTGTGCTAATATAAGCAATAGATAGAGACTTAGGTGCTTCATATGGCTAGTAGGCCCTGCATTGTGAGTATTAAGAATTTTAAGATGCGTAGGTGATGTTGTGGAAGTGACCTAATACCTCTAGCGGTTGACGTCACAGTGTACGGCGGTGTTGACTACTGTTTGCACCCTCATTGGCTAACATGGATGCCAATGGGGAATCTTGTTGCATCATGATCGCCGCCGTTGGTGACGGTGCATACCGCTTTTGAACGTACGCGCGTTTGTCATCGTTTGATCACTTGTCTCCCTGATCTCATGCGGACAGGTACTCCACTCTGTGAACTGCTGTCACCTGCCTCTGGCTATGGATGTTCCACGTGGTGCAGGGGAAAGGGCCCCGGCCTTCACCCAGGAAGAACTGGAGAAGCTAGTGGAAGGGGTCCTGCGCCGGTACGACAGACTCTACAGCCGGCCAGAGGTACAGGTGAGTCCGGGTTTGGGGGGCACTGTGTGAGTGATGGATGGAGTGAATTGCACATATGTGTGCTCCTGTGATCCAGGATGGGCCTTGGTGCATGGAATGCTGCGTGCCACTGTCCTGCATGCCTGAGAGTACTGTCAGTCCTATGTTTGACAATCTGCCAGCTGTTCCCATCGTGCAGGTGCCTGACCTCTGTGTTCCATTTCTGTGTCACTTTACTAGGTCAGCGCACACCAGAAGAGGGCACATTGGCATGCCATCGCCAAGGAGGTACAGACCCTGGGGATCTACAACCGGCGGAGCACCCACTGTCGAAAGAGGTGGGAGGACCTGTGGCGCTGGGCGCGAAAGATCACTGAGGCCCAGCTGGAGAAGTCCTCCCAACGTGGAAGGGGTGCCTGTCGGGAACTGACCCCCTCAGGCAAAGGATCCTGGCAGTGGCGTACCCAGACCTGGATGGGCGCTTGAAGGCTGCACAGCAGTCACAAGAGGGTGAGTACTCACAGACCATACTTCAGTCTGGAAGGATGAGTGTGTGTGCGATAGGGCTCCTGGTGCTTAGAGCAGGGATTTTGACTGGTGTCCATCTACTGCATGTTCCCCAAAGGGTGTAGGGGTGTCCCTGTCAGGTTTCACCCACCTCAGCTCCAATACTCTTTCAGGGGATGGGTGTAGGTCATTATTCTGCTCAATAGTCAGGGGCATGGCCATGGGCATAGTGTGCGGTGCTGCCTGTTGGGTGTGTTTGCTGGGCGGCTGTATGTCTGGCCATTGTGTATCAGCATTCAGCTATTTACAAGTGTCTCTCCTGTTTTGTCTCCCCATCCCTGTTCCCTTGTGTTGGTTTGGTACAGCATCAACATCAGGCGAGGGAGCTGAGGCACCGGCAAGTGGGGAGGCAGAGGCCCACGGATCCTCCGAGGCAGAGACAATGGATGCCCAGGGGACCAGTGGGTGGGAGGGCGAGAGTACTTCCACGGGGGAGGCTACTACCACAGGAGGTAGGGACTCTGAGACATCATCCAATGGGGGTCCTCCAGCGGTGGCGGACCCTAGTGGACACACCACTTCTGTAAGATCTTCCGCCACCCCTATACCATCACCGCCCTCCCTTCTGCTCCCCACCGAGGTGCCCGTGCCCGCCCACCCAGAAAGGTGGGCGTCTCCTTTGCCCCAGGCACCTCCTCCCCTGCCCCAGTCAGCCCTGCTGCCCTCACAGAGAAGGCTATTGACCTCCTGAGAACCATCTCTGTTGGGCAGACAACCATCGTCAATGCCATCCAGGGTATGGCATCAGAGGTGCAGCAGACCAATGCCTATCTGGATGGCATTCACAGTGCCGTGTCTGCCCAACAGAGATCTTTTCAGGCTCTGGCCTCCTCTTGGACGGCAGCCAGTTTCCCTGGCCATTCTGTCCCCCCTCCAACCTCCTCTGCCCCTTCCAGCACCCCACTCCCTTCACCCGTCCAAAGCACACAATCAGACCCGCTTGCTGCCACATCAACACACAAGAAACACACTTCCAAACACAAGCACCACACCTCCCGCCACAAGCATTCACACAGCCAACAGACAACTGCACACACAACAATGTCCACTTCCCCCAGTGTGCCCACCTCTTCCGCCTCCCTGTCTGTCCCCTCTACATCCACACCCTCATGCACTGCACCTTCCCTCAGTTACTGCTCCTCTTCCTGCACTCACCACAATAGCAGACAGCCATACATACACCCCATACACCACACCTGCACTCACCACCTCTACTGTAGTTGACACATGCAGCACACTCAGCAGACTTGCAGACACCCACCCAACATACATCCACACTAGCTGTCTGTTATCTCCCTCTTTGTCCACCCCCCCAGCTCCCAAAACACACAAACGCACCAAGACACCCACCCATCAGACATCCACCACACCACAACATACTGAGCAGTCACCTGCACCCACTACACTCACACCTACACCCCATGCATCAACTCCCTCTGCTTCCACTCCCATGCCCTCATCCACACTCACCCCAATTGCTCCCAAGAAACTTTTCCTCTCCCGTGCAGACATGTTCCAACCCACTGGCCCACCCCGCCTTGCCCTTTCCGCTCCTTCCACATCACAGCCCACCCCGGTCCAACCTTCCCATTCCTGTGCTCCTTCCCCAGTCAAGAAGTCTGGTCTGAGCCTAGACCATCCAGCTCCACCCGAGCCAAACAGCCCCCACCCCCTTCAAAGGAGAAGCCCACCCCCCCAACCTCCTCATGCAAGTCAAAGTCCCACCCCACGTGAAAATTCTCACCTCCACCCCTCCTTGCCCCCCTTCCGTGAGGTGCCTGGATCCCCATATGGTGCCCCGTTCAGTGGAGTACCCAGCACTTGTGGGAGTCAGTTGTGGCCAGTAGTGGCCAAGGACTATTTTCATTTTATGGACTGGCCATTGGCCCTGTTGGCACTGTTTTGCTCAGTGAGCTACAAATTAAAGTTTCTGTGTGGCCTGTGTTTGGGCTGTACGCAGTTCCACCCTGGTGTTTGTTTTAATTGTTAATGGATGTGGGGCTATTGTATGTACTATGGTCAAGTTGCTTTTGCCTTCGGTCGGGTATGTACCTCTTGGTGTGGGGCATCTAACTTGTGCTGCTGGGAAGGGTTGGGGGGCGTAGGTTGCGGTACTTACCATTGTCATCTTCGTTGGCGGTCTCGGGTGTGTGGGTATATGGCAAGGAGCAGGGCTGGCCTGATCAGCAGCTCACTGTCCATGGCTGTCTCTGCACGATTAGTGAAACACCGGTGAGTGTTTCCTTCTATGTATTTCATTTCCTCCTGGCTTTGTGTGGCGGTAGTTCCGGCCCCGGAACTGGCAGCGGAATGGTGGTTCATAATTTGATGGGCGGGTTGGGCCTTTCCGACGGCCTGTGGGTGGACTCTGCCGTCGTCAGCGAGACTCCTTTCCTGGCGTTGGATGGTGCGCGGGATGCGTGTGTTTCGTTTGGTTCATTATTTGGAGGTCCTGACGGCTCCTCTGTTGGCGGTTTCTTCCGCCACCGCCGGTGGAGTGGAACGGACCACCATGTCCATAATGAGGGCCTAAGTTGTCAAAAGAGGCTAAACCTAAAACTGCATTCTCTACCTTTGGAGGGTACTATCAATTCACAGTAATGCCCTTTGGTTTAAAGAAGGCACCTGCCACTTTTCAGAGGCTGGTGAACACAGTTCTTCAAGGTTTGGAAGCCTTCAGTACAGCATATCTAGATGATATAGCTGTCTTCAGCTCTACCTTGGATGATCTCCTGGTCCACCTCTGGAAGGTTTTGGAGGCTCTGCAAAAGGCAGGCCTCACTATCAAGTGCCAGATTGAGCAGTATAAAGTGATTTATCTTGGACACCTAGTAGGTGGGGAACAGATTTAACCACTGCAGGGGAAAATCCAAACCATTTTTGATTGGACTCCCACTACCATACAAACCAAGGTCAGAGCCTTCTTAGGTCTCACTGTATATTACAGGAGGTTCATTAAGAACTATGGCCCAATTGTTGCCCCTATTAATGAACTTACCTCCAGGAAAATGCATATAAAGGTATTATGGACAGCCAGCTGTAAAAAAGCTTTTGAGGAACTTGAACAGGCCATGTGCTCTGCACCTGTTCTAAAGATCCCAAAGTACTACAATAAGTACATAGTTCAGACTGATACTTCAGAGGTAGGGGTTGGGTCAGTTCTCTCACAACTTAATACAGAGGGCCAGAATCAACCAGTAGCTTTCATTAGCAGAAGGGTGACCCCCAGAGAAAAGCATTGGTCAGCTATAGAGAGGGATGCCTTTGATGTGATCTGACCCCTGAAGAAGTTGAGATCATACCTCTTTGTACTCACCTCATTGTTCAGACAGACCACAGACTACTCTTATGGCTTAAACAGATGAAAGGAGAAAACCCCCAAATCGTTGAGGTGGTCCATTTCCCTACAGGGTTTGGACTTTACAGTGGAACATAGACCTGGGACTAACCACTCCAATGCAGATGGAATCTACAGATATTTCCACTTAGACAAGGAAGACTCATCTGGGCAAGGTTGGCCTTCTTGCCCCTCGTTTGAGGGGGTTGTGTAGTAAAGTACCCTCTTTCTTGGCATTGTTACCCCCTTTTTCTGCCTGATGTCAGTGTGTTTGACTGTGTTCACTAGGATCCTGCTAACCAGGATCAGTGATTATGCTCTCTCTCCCAAAGCTCTGCATTTTACCCACAATTGGCACACTGGTGCCCCATTATAAGTCCCTAGTATATAGTACCTCGGTACCCAGGGCATTGGGGTTCCAGCATATATTTTGCCACCCGTAGGGAGTGCCCAAGCAGAGGGTTCAGCAGGACTACCATTGCGGCCTGCATGAAAAGGTGCCATCACCCTTTCACTGACACTTTTCACTGCACTAGGTCACTTATAAGTCACCCCTAGGTCAGGCCTCCGAGCACAGAGGGCAGGGTGCCAAGTATCTGTGTATGAGGGTACCCCTGCATTAGCAGAGGTGCCCCCACAAACTCCAGGCCCATATTCCTGAACTTCATGAGTGCGGGTGCCATTTTATGCGTGTACTGAACATAGCTCACCACCTATGTCCAGCTACAGAAAGGTAACTCCGAACATAGGTATCAAACATGTTGGAATCATACCCTGAGGCTTTTGCAAGGTTTGGTTGTATGATTCCGTGCACTCTGGGCGCTCCTTCGAGGACCGCCAGTATTGCCAATAGAGCCTTCTGAGTGTTTCCAGGCTGACCAAGCTGCTGCCACGTCCCAGACAGGTTTCTGCCCTCCTGTTGCTTGAAAAGCTCGAGCCCAGGAAGGCAGAACAAAGGATTTCCTTTGGGAGAGGGGTGTTACAACTTTTCCCTTTTGAAATAGGTATTACAGGCTTAGGAAAGGTTGCTTCCCCAAGCCACTGGAAATGCTTAGAAGGACACATTTGGTGCCTTCCTTGCATAAACAAGTCTACACCATTTCAGGGACCCCCAGTCCATGCTCGGGGATGAAACTAGACAAAGGAAAATGGAGTGACCACTTCCCTGTCCATCACCACCTCAGGGGTGGTGCTCAGATCTCCTCCAGAGGGTCCCTTGGTTTTGCCATCTTTGATTCCAGGTTGGCAAGCAACTCTGGGAGCATCTGAGTGGCCAGTGCCAGCAGGTGTACGTCAGACCACCCTCCTGATAGGTGGTGACCAATCTCCCTTTCAGGGCTAGTTAGGATCCTCTGCACCCTCCACTTTAACTTCTGACCATAGAAACTGCATCTGGAATCTTCAGGACCCTACAAGCTGCAACAAAGAAGCAAGACACCTTCCGCAATATTGTATCTCCAGCCCCTGCCAGCAACTGCAACATTTCCCCGGTTGTGCATCCTCTGAGGACAGCTCATCTTGAGCCTGCATCAGAAGAAAGAAGGAATCTCCCTTGGAGTGAAGGAGTCACTCTTCTGCTTCTGCAGGCACCAACTGAGATGATGACCGGCTGCGTGGATCCTCTCTCCTGCTGAGTTGCATGGATACTGCATCATGTGTGATAGACTAAAGTTTTCCTAATGGTCCTCTCTTCCAGCTATCCAACTTGGGTGGTTCTCCGGCAGGAGCTGTTCTTGTAGTGCTGCATGTGCCTCTTCTGCGACTCTGCTGTCCCCGTCCTGTGGGACTTCTGTGGGTGCTGCCTGGGCTTCTGGGGCTCTCTGTGTCACTGAAGGGCTCCTCTGGCTCCCTCTCCTGGGTAGAGTCCACCTGGTCCTTCCTGGTCCCCGGCAGCTCCACTTTCTGCTAACCGTGAGTTTTGCATGTGCCAAGGCTTGTTGGCGGAACAAGAAGACGCAAACCAGGCTGCAATCTTCCATCCGGCTTGGGACATCACCTGAATCCTCTAGGAACCCGACTTTGCCTTTTTGGGTGCAGTGCTGACGATTCTTCTTCACCTGTGGCTCACTTCTTGCACCTTCATCCTGGTGGGTAGGGGCTCCCGCTCTTCCTGGACTCTGCTGTGCTTCTTGGACTTGGTCCCCTTCCTGTACAGGTTGTCTTGCCCAGGAATCCACCTTTGGTGTCTTGCAGTCTCTTCTGGGCTTTGCATTACACTTCTTCTCTTCTAAGTGGGTGTTCTGGGGAATTTACTGTGATTTACTCCTGCTTTCCTGGTCGTTGGAGGGTGTTGTAGTACTTAACTTTGGGCTTTCCTAGTACTCCCAGCACCCCTCTGCACACTCCACTTACCTAGGTGGGGGACCGGCTCCTGCATTCCACTTTTTTAGTAAATGGTTTCTCCTCCCCCAGGGACATTATTCTATATTGTGATTTTCACTATATTGCACTGTTTTCTAACTGTTTTATAACTATTTCTGCATACTAGTGTATATAATCTGTATTACTTACCTCCTAAGGGAATATAGCCTCTATGGTACTTTTGGTATTTGTGTCACCAAAAGAAAGTACCTTTATTTTTGTATCACTGAGGGCCTGATTACGTCCTTGGCAGAGGGGATTACTCAGTCCCAAAAGTGACGGACATATCGTCCGCCGTTTTACAAGTTCCATAAAATATAATGGAACTTGTAATACAGCTGATGGGATATCCATCACGTTTGGGATGGAGTAATCCCATCGGCCATGGTTGTAATCAGGCCCTGAGAATTTTCTTTTCATGTGTGTAAGTACTGTGTGTGACTACAGTGGTATTGCATGAGATTTGCATGTCACCTAGATAAACCTTGGCTGCTCATCCACAGCTACCTCTAGAGAGCCTGGCTTCCTGACACTGACTATACCACACTAATACGGGATACCTGGACCTGGTATAAGGTGTAAGTACCTTCGGTATCCACCACAGACCAGGCCAGTCTCCTGCACCAAGCTCTTTTGTCATTCATCTTGCCACCAGCAGACCAGTGCAGAGGTCGAAAAGTTCAAGGGAAAGGTTTCCAGGGGAAGTTCCAGAAGAAACATCATTCAGAGAATGGAAATGACGTCCAGCATTTCTGACTGTGCCACTAGTGCCTCAACTTGAGAGACACTTGTAGTTGTTGGGAGACTTTGGGGGTCATTCTGACCCTGGCGGTCATTGACCGCCAGGGCCAACGACCACGGAAGCACCGCCAACAGGCTGGCGGTGCTTCCTGGCCAATTCTGACCGCGGCGGTAAAGCCGCGGTCAGAAAAGGGAAACCGGCGGTTTCCCGCCGGTTTTCCCCTGGCCAAAGGAATCCTCCATGGCGGTGCTGCAAGCAGCGCCGCCATGGGGATTCCGACCCCCTTCCCGCTAGCCTGTTCCTGGCGGTTTACACCGCCAGGAAGAGGCTGGCGGGAACGTTTTCGTGGGGCCCCTGGGGGCCCCTGCACTGCCCATGCCACTGGCATGGGCAGTGCAGGGGCCCCCTAACAGGGCCCCAGCAAGATTTTCAGTGTCTGCTTGGCAGACACTGAAAATCGCAACGGGTGCCACTGCACCCGTCGCACCTCAGCAAATCCGCCGGCTCCATTCGGAGCCGGCTTCATCTTTGCTGGGGCTTTCCCGCTGGGCCGGCGGGCGATCTTTTGCAGATCGCCCGCCGGCCCAGCGGGAAAGTCGGAATGCCCCGCGGTCATCTGACCGCGGGGCGGTGTTTGGGCGGTTTCCGCCCAGCGGGCGGTGCCCGCCGAGGTCGGAATGACCCCCTTTGTCAGTTTCTGGGCACCTGGTGTCTCCTGAAATTTGACAAATGGCTGCTGAGCATCTTGGCCAAGGTTTACAAAATCAAGTTCCTGTCATCTCAAACTTCTTCAGGGACTTCGGTTACACCTCTCCCTAAGGATCCAGTCAAATGGTAAGCATTGGAGAGAGGCATACAGTTGTCCTTAAGAAACAGACAATTGTTCTGTGCCCATAGTTCAACGGGCCGAGTGGTCTATTCAGTCATATTCCTGGTCCAAAAGGTAAAATGAGCGATTTTGTATTGTTATCAATCTCAGATCACTGACACATATGTTCAGGAGATTCCTTTCAAAATCAAAACTTTGCAACACATCATTCTATTGATTTAGTCAAGTTATGTCATGACAACATTGAATCTCCAGGAAGTGTTTCTTCATGCCCCCATGGCTCAGGAGTTTCAGAAATATCTCCAGTTTGCAACGATGGGACATCATTGGCAGTATTGCATCCTACCCTTCGGTCTTTGTTCCTCACCCAGAGTGTTCACGAAGGTTGTAGCTCCATTGGTGACTCATCTGCATCTCCAGGGAAGATCAGTATTACCCTATCTGGACCACTGGCTCCTCCAGGCTCCTTCAACTCCTATATTGCAGCAGCATCTAGCTCAGACCATTGAGACACTTGAAAGTCATGGCTTTTTTCTGAATTTCCTGAAGGGCAACCTCCAGCCTCCAACTTGGAGGTTATTTATAGGGGAAGAATTCAATACCATACTGGATAGAGTGTTTCTTCCCCAATCCAGCATACAGCATCTAAAGTCACTTCTGACAGCACTGTTGGCCCAGAAGTCTGTAACACTGTACCAGTGGATATAGGTGTAGGGTCATATGGCAGCCTCTGTTTTCACAGTGCAATAGGCCAGACTGCATCTGCAATGTTTACTGTGGCATCTGTATGAATTTATAAGGTTTCCCATCCGGGACACATCTCTTCAAATCATAGTATCTCCAGAGATTGTCTTCAATCTGCAATGGTGTTTGAGCTCGTTCAATCTCAACTAGGGTATGATTATGCATCCCTCCCCTCCTGTTGTACTGACAACGGATGTGAGCACCCTTGAATGGGGGTGCTACTTTGACTCATTGGTTTGTTCAGGCTTGTTAGTTTCCATTGGAAACATGTTGATCATCCAATTAAAAGGAATTGTCAGATGTAGAAATTGTCCTCCGGCATTTCCAGGCACATTGGCTGGATTGCAATGTGTTGGTGCACTCACACAATACAGTGACTGTTCCCCTCATCAACTATCAGGGGAGTACTCACAGTCAGACACTCAATCAATTGGCTTGTTCGATTGCACATTGGGCAGAGCACTATCTTCGGTCCATTCTTTCTCAGAATATCAGGGGCTTAGACAATATAGGGGGTGATTCTGACCGCGGCGGACGGCGGTCGCCGCCCACCAAGCGGTTCCCGCCGAAAGACCGCTCCGCGGTCAAAAGACCACGGCGGTCATTCTGGCTTTCCCACTGGGCCAGCGGGCGACCGCCGAAAGTCCGCCCGCCAGCCCAGCGGGAAACACCCTTCCCACGAGGACGCCGGCTCAGAATGGAGCCGGCGGAGTGGGAAGGTGCGACGGGTGCAGTTGCACCCGTCGCGAATTTCAGTGCCTGCAAAGCAGACACTGAAATTCTTCGTGGTGCCCTCTTACTGGGGCCCCGCGGCACCCCCTACCGCCATCCTGTTCCTGGCGGGAGAACCGGCAGGAACCGGATGGCGGTAGGGGGTGTCAGAATCCTCATGGCGGCGGAGCGCGCTCCGCCGCCATGGAGGATTCTCAAGGGCAACGGGAAGTCGGCGGTACACCGCCGACTTTCCGTTTCTGGCCGCGGCTGAACCGCCGCGGTCAGAATGCCCAGCGGTGCACCGCCAGCCTGTTGGCGGTGCTACCGCCGACCTCCGCCATGGCGGTAATTACCGCCAGGGTCAGAATGACCCCCATAATGTCATACACATTAAGCCAGAACTATCCATCATCCCTTAAGCTGAGACTCTCCCCTCTAGTATTTTTGCAGGACGTTTGGTTAACCTCAGTTGGATCTGTTCGCTTCCTGAAAAACCTTGCTTCTTCCTCAGTTTTGTTCCAGGCGTGCAGAGGAGGGGGCTTGGGGAGTGGGCACATTAATAATCCAGTAGCCTCCAGTTCTGCTCTCTGCATTTCCTTCCTCCCCTCTCATTCAGTCCCTATTAAGGAAGTTTCAGCAGGACAAAGCACAGATTGGGGCTGTTCTTCCCTTTTGCAGGACCTGGCTATTCAACCTCCTTAGATCCTTCCAAGATTCCTGTCTCAGTTGAGGTCTCTCAGTCCACACCTTCCAGTACCACTAATGATTGCGGTTTGTAGTTTGAACGGAGGACTTTGCTGAGGCAAGGTTTGCCTGCTCATATTATTTCTATGGTATAGACTACTCTATTATCTTACTCTAAACACTGGGCTAATTTTGACTCCTGGTATTCCGTTCACAGCCTTTTCTTGTCCAATTTCTGATATTTTGCAAGTTTTTGTGGAGGGTTATGAGAAAGGTTATGCTATGTCTACTGTCAAAGGCCAATTGGCTGGTGTCCTGGTGTTTCCTGATTCTGTGTCTTTTTCTGAGAATTCTAAACCGTTGGTGTCCAGATAGATTTCCATTTTCTTTCTGTTCTCTTCTTTGGTGAAGTCCTGTGTTCCTGTACCTTTTTGGGATCTTTCTTTGGTTCTTCATGCCCTTCCGTCTCCACCTTTTGAAACTTTGGCCCTCATTATGACCTTGGCGGGCGGCGATCTGACCGCGGGGCGGCCGCCAATGCAGCTGTACTCCCGCTGCGGTCATTATGAGATCCCCGCTGGGCCGGCGGGCGGAAACCTGGTTTCCGCCTGCTGGCCCAGCAGGAATCTCAGCCGCAACACAGGAGCCGGCTCCAAATAGAGCCAGTGGTGTTGCGGCTGTGCGACGGGTGCAGTTGCACCCGTCACGCTTTTTACACTGCCCATGCCAGTGGCATGGGCAGTGCAGGGGCCCCCAGGGGCCCCCGACTCCCGAACCACCAGCCTGTTCCTGGCCGCTCAAACCGCCAGGAAAAGGCTGGCGGTCGGGGACTTGTAATCCCCTGGGTGTGGATTATCACTGCCGGGGCAAATGTGGCGGGAAACCGCCGGCCCCGGTGGTGCGACCGCAGCGCTTCCGCCTCAGTCATAATTCCCGGGATTGCACCGCCAGCCTTTTGGCGGTTCAATCGCCACAACAGCCCTGGCGGTCTTTGACCGCCAGGGTTCTAATGACCCCTTTTGTCTTGGATGGATCTAAAGTTTTTTTCTTTTAAGATTGCTTTCCTGGTGGCTATTCCTTCTTCAGGGCAATTGGGTGAATTGACTAGTCTGTGGTGTTCTCCTACCATTTTTAATACATATGGAGGATGCTGTGGTTCCCAAGCTAGATACTGGATCTCTTCCTAAAATTGCTTCTAAATTCCATTCTTTACAAGAATGTTTATTACCATGTCTCTGTCCTTTTCCTTTTTCTCCAGAGGAACAGTTGTTGCACACACTGGATGTTAAGCGTACTTTATCTGTGTATGTTAACAGATCAGTAAATCTTAGGTGATTTTTGGTCTTGCAGAATGTGGTAAAGCTGCCTCTAAGTTGACTTTCAGTCACTGGATTAGGAACACAATTTCCTTGGCATATGCCTTGTCCAGAGAATATCAAGGCACCTTCAACTAGGGGGCTCTCTGCCTCTTGGGCTGCTTTTAAAGGGGTTTCCTTGGATGAAAGGTGCAGTGTCAGTATCTGGGCATCTGAAACCACGTTTACCAGACCTTATCACTTGAACTGTGCTCAACCTGGTCACTTGAATTTCAGAAGAGGGGTCTTACAATCTTTGTATAGGTCTGCTTCTGTCTGACCTGGTCCCTTGTTTGTCATAGCATCAAATCACTGCATTATGCATATGTCTGGTTAGTGTGCTTTGCTCAGTTTTTGCTTTTGACATTCACTAGGGCCCTCTTGTGGGTGTTGCTTTGGTATGTCACATTTGGTTAGACTCGGTCGATAATGATTGATGTAAAGGTAATGCCCTGATTACTTATCAGTAATCTTCATTACTCTTTGTCCTACGATTCCTCGACCCAGTCGTACTTCTTATCCACCTAAGGGAATATAGCCTCTATGGTACTTTTGGTATTTGTGTCACCAAAAGAAAGTACCTTTATTTACGTTACAGAGTGTTTCCTGTTTTGATTCCTGTCTTGTGAATGGGCAATAACTAATTTGGTTAGGACTGGGCATGGACGAGTATCACTAAGATTAATGAGGATTACTGGTATGTAATCATGACATCTCCTTGCCTATGCAAACACTCATTCTTTCCCTCCTTGCCAGTCTTTCTTGCCACAGTCATTCCAGAGTTGGTCTCAGCTCCTCCTCCAGAACCTTCCAAATTACAACAACAAAAAATGCTAGTCACTCCCATCCCTACCAAAGGTGGCCAATTTCCTATTTCTACCTGATCATAGAAAAGGAAGTCCCATCCTGACCACATCCTGTGCTCTGACACATCTCAATAAATATTATGAAGCTGAAACAAGAATGCAAGAGAGGGATGGGAGACAACTGTAGCGAGGAAGACTTTGACTTGGAGTAATAAAAATTACCTGTGAGTAACAGGTGCATTACCCTGTACTTTCTGTGGGTCATTGGTGAGAGCTTCAGTTACTAACTCACCTTCTCTCAAATGTGGCATCAGTCTACCTGTGAGAGCTCCGCCCGCCTCTCTGGAGTACCAGTGAAAGCTCTTCCCATGTGCTAGTTGTTAGAGCTCCAGTAAGAGCTATGCCTTTTCTGTTGCCAAGATGGCTGGTGTGGGATCTATTTTTAAAAGTTGACAACACTTTGCATGAAGGGTATTTACTTTATTTATGCATAAATTGTAAACCCACACATTTGAAGGACATCACTACGTTTGCAACTGCCTGATAATCTAATTTTGGTGTTTTCAGGAAACCTACATATGTTGTGCGTTCCTCTCATCTATGTAAACAGACGGGGGCATCCAGCAACAGGTAGCAATTTATCTAATTGGGTCTGCCTCAATCAGCTGGCACCGTGATTCTCAGCCAACAGGCCCATGAGGGTGGTGCCACTGATGTTTGGGAGTGGAGTTCTGCTGCAACACCTCATTCATTGTCACAATGGGACAACACACTGGTAGAGAAGGGGTTGGAACCCAAGTCTGGCATGTGGCATACGCCACAACATGTCATTCTCTTGGACATGGAGTTTCATGTATAATTGTGTTGTAACACCCAGAAGTGCCAGTGGGTTATTTTAAAGATCACTCTTTCACTTGGATTTATTTATGATTTTTTTTTAATCTTGCAGTTACCACTACACCACTTAGTAGCTTGCTGCATCCTTTTGGCTAAATGTTTTATTAACTTCTGCAGAATAAAGATTCCATGGTGATTTTCTTTTACATGCCACAAATTCACAGTTGCTTTTCATACTTTATAAACAAAGAACCCTTGTCTCTTTCACCCTGGCATTGGCCCAAGAATGTATTTCCTTATACAAGCTTCCTTTATCTCTCATTCAACAAATGTAGGTATTACTTTTAGAGCAAACCTTGCCCCCACTTCCATATGCCACAGCATGTCACATATTACTGGCATGCACTGCCTTGACTAAATAGGCCACAAATCACCTGGATAGTGCCAGGGAGTTATTTAGAAAGGGGCCTCTTTCTTTTAGGCAAAATAAAACCTATTGGTTCAATCTGAGACCACCGTAGGAAATATCCATTTCTTGCACCCAATTCTATGTTGGTAATATTATCCATAGTTCCTGTATACTTATTTTTATCTAAAGGCAGTTCGAGATGTATGCTGTGGGGGTAGTGATCGCTGAGAGCAATATCATATATTTGATACTCAGATACGCAGTAGGCAAAATTATTAGATGTTAGAATGAAATCTATTGTTGTGTCCCTAGTATATAGTACCTCGGTACCCAGGGCATTGGGGTTCCAGCATATATTTTGCCACCCGTAGGGAGTGCCCAAGCAGAGGGTTCACCAGGACTACCATTGCGGCCTGCATGAAAAGGTGCCATCACCCTTTCACTGACACTTTTCACTGCACTAGGTCACTTATAAGTCACCCCTAGGTCAGGCCTCCGAGCACAGAGGGCAGGGTGCCAAGTATCTGTGTATGAGGGTACCCCTGCATTAGCAGAGGTGCCCCCACAAACTCCAGGCCCATATTCCTGAACTTCATGAGTGCGGGTGCCATTTTATGCGTGTACTGAACATAGCTCACCACCTATGTCCAGCTACAGAAAGGTAACTCCGAACATAGGTATCAAACATGTTGGAATCATACCCTGAGGCTTTTGCAAGGTTTGGTTGTATGATTCCGTGCACTCTGGGCGCTCCTTCGAGGACCGCCAGTATTGCCAATAGAGCCTTCTGAGTGTTTCCAGGCTGACCAAGCTGCTGCCACGTCCCAGACAGGTTTCTGCCCTCCTGTTGCTTGAAAAGCTCGAGCCCAGGAAGGCAGAACAAAGGATTTCCTTTGGGAGAGGGGTGTTACAACTTTTCCCTTTTGAAATAGGTATTACAGGCTTAGGAAAGGTTGCTTCCCCAAGCCACTGGAAATGCTTAGAAGGACACATTTGGTGCCTTCCTTGCATAAACAAGTCTACACCATTTCAGGGACCCCCAGTCCATGCTCAGGGATGAAACTAGACAAAGGAAAATGGAGTGACCACTTCCCTGTCCATCACCACCTCAGGGGTGGTGCTCAGATCTCCTCCAGAGGGTCCCTGGGTTTTGCCATCTTTGATTCCAGGTTGGCAGGCAACTCTGGGAGCATCTGAGTGGCCAGTGCCAGCAGGTGTACGTCAGACCACCCTCCTGATAGGTGGTGACCAATCTCCCTTTCAGGGCTAGTTAGGATCCTCTGCACCCTCCACTTTAACTTCTGACCATAGAAACTGCATCTGGAATCTTCAGGACCCTACAAGCTGCAACAAAGAAGCAAGACACCTTCCGCAATATTGTATCTCCAGCCCCTGCCAGCAACTGCAACATTTCCCCGGTTGTGCATCCTCTGAGGACAGCTCATCTTGAGCCTGCATCAGAAGAAAGAAGGAATCTCCCTTGGAGTGAAGGAGTAACTCTTCTGCTTCTGCAGGCACCAACTGAGATGATGACCGGCTGCGTGGATCCTCTCTCCTGCTGAGTTGCATGGATACTGCATCATGTGTGATAGACTAAAGTTTTCCTAATGGGCCTCTCTTCCAGCTATCCAACTTGGGTGGTTCTCCGGCAGGAGCTGTTCTTGTAGTGCTGCATGTGCCTCTTCTGCGACTCTGCTGTCCCCGTCCTGTGGGACTTCTGTGGGTGCTGCCTGGGCTTCTGGGGCTCTCTGTGTCACTGAAGGGCTCCTCTGGCTCCCTCTCCTGGGTAGAGTCCACCTGGTCCTTCCTGGTCCCCGGCAGCTCCACTTTCTGCTAACCGTGAGTTTTGCATGTGCCAAGGCTTGTTGGCGGAACAAGAAGACGCAAACCAGGCTGCAATCTTCCATCCGGCTTGGGACATCACCTGAATCCTCTAGGAACCCGACTTTGCCTTTTTGGGTGCAGTGCTGACGATTCTTCTTCACCTGTGGCTCACTTCTTGCACCTTCATCCTGGTGGGTAGGGGCTCCCGCTCTTCCTGGACTCTGCTGTGCTTCTTGGACTTGGTCCCCTTCCTGTACAGGTTGTCTTGCCCAGGAATCCACCTTTGGTGTCTTGCAGTCTCTTCTGGGCTTTGCATTACACTTCTTCTCTTCTAAGTGGGTGTTATGGGGAATTTACTGTGATTTACTCCTGCTTTCCTGGTCGTTGGAGGGTGTTGTAGTACTTAACTTTGGGCTTTCCTAGTACTCCCAGCACCCCTCTGCACACTCCACTTACCTAGGTGGGGGACCGGCTCCTGCATTCCACTTTTTTAGTAAATGGTTTCTCCTCCCCCAGGGACATTATTCTATATTGTGATTTTCACTATATTGCACTGTTTTCTAACTGTTTTATAACTATTTCTGCATACTAGTGTATATAATCTGTATTACTTACCTCCTAAGGGAATATAGCCTCTATGGTACTTTTGGTATTTGTGTCACCAAAAGAAAGTACCTTTATTTTTGTATCACTGAGGGCCTGATTACGTCCTTGGCAGAGGGGATTACTCCGATCCAAAAGTGACGGACATACCGTCCGCCGTTTTACAAGTTCCATAAAATATAATGGAACTTGTAATACAGCTGATGGGATATCCATCACGTTTGGGATGGAGTAATCCCATCGGCCATGGTTGTAATCAGGCCCTGAGAATTTTCTTTTCATGTGTGTAAGTACTGTGTGTGACTACAGTGGTATTGCATGAGATTTGCATGTCACCTAGATAAACCTTGGCTGCTCATCCACAGCTACCTCTAGAGAGCCTGGCTTCCTGACACTGACTATACCACACTAATACGGGATACCTGGACCTGGTATAAGGTGTAAGTACCTTCGGTATCCACCACAGACCAGGCCAGTCTCCTGCACCAAGCTCTTTTGTCATTCATCTTGCCACCAGCAGACCAGTGCAGAGGTCGAAAAGTTCAAGGGAAAGGTTTCCAGGGGAAGTTCCAGAAGAAACATCATTCAGAGAATGGAAATGACGTCCAGCATTTCTGACTGTGCCACTAGTGCCTCAACTTGAGAGACACTTGTAGTTGGTGGGAGACTTTGGGGGTCATTCTGACCCTGGCGGTCATTGACCGCCAGGGCCAACGACCACGGAAGCACCGCCAACAGGCTGGCGGTGCTTCCTGGCCAATTCTGACCGCGGCGGTAAAGCCGCGGTCAGAAAAGGGAAACCGGCGGTTTCCCGCCGGTTTTCCCCTGGCCAAAGGAATCCTCCATGGCGGTGCTGCAAGCAGCGCCGCCATGGGGATTCCGACCCCCTTCCCGCCAGCCTGTTCCTGGCGGTTTACACCGCCAGGAAGAGGCTGGCGGGAACGGGTGTCGTGGGGCCCCTGGGGGCCCCTGCACTGCCCATGCCTCTGGCATGGGCAGTGCAGGGGCCCCCTAACAGGGCCCCAGCAAGATTTTCAGTGTCTGCTTGGCAGACACTGAAAATCGGAACGGGTGCCACTGCACCCGTCGTACCTCAGCAAATCCGCCGGCTCCATTCGGAGCCGGCTTCATCTTTGCTGGGGCTTTCCCGCTGGGCCGGCGGGCGATCTTTTGCAGATCGCCCGTCGGCCCAGCGGGAAAGTCGGAATGCCCCCGCGGTCATCTGACCGCGGGGCGGTGTTTGGGCGGTTTCCGCCCAGCGGGCGGTGCCCGCCGCCCGCCGAGGTCGGAATGACCCCCTTTGTCAGTTTCTGGGCACCTGGTGTCTCCTGAAATTTGACAAATGGCTGCTGAGCATCTTGGTTAAGGTTTACAAAATCAAGTTCCTGTCATCTCAAACTTCTTCAGGGACTTCGGTTACACCTCTCCCTAAGGATCCAGTCAAATGGTAAGCATTGGAGAGAGGCATACAGTTGTCCTTAAGAAACAGACAATTGTTCTGTGCCCATAGTTCAACGGGCCGAGTGGTCTATTCAGTCATATTCCTGGTCCAAAAGGTAAAATGAGCGATTTTGTATTGTTATCAATCTCAGATCACTGACACATATGTTCAGGAGATTCCTTTCAAAATCAAAACTTTGCAACACATCATTCTATTGATTTAGTCAAGTTATGTCATGACAACATTGAATCTCCAGGAAGTGTTTCTTCATGCCCCCATGGCTCAGGAGTTTCAGAAATATCTCCAGTTTGCAACGATGGGACATCATTGGCAGTATTGCATCCTACCCTTCGGTCTTTGTTCCTCACCCAGAGTGTTCACGAAGGTTGTAGCTCCATTGGTGACTCATCTGCATCTCCAGGGAAGATCAGTATTACCCTATCTGGACCACTGGCTCCTCCAGGCTCCTTCAACTCCTATATTGCAGCAGCATCTAGCTCAGACCATTGAGACACTTGAAAGTCATGGCTTTTTTCTGAATTTCCTGAAGGGCAACCTCCAGCCTCCAACTTGGAGGTTATTTATAGGGGAAGAATTCAATACCATACTGGATAGAGTGTTTCTTCCCCAATCCAGCATACAGCATCTAAAGTCACTTCTGACAGCACTGTTGGCCCAGAAGTCTGTAACACTGTACCAGTGGATATAGGTGTAGGGTCATATGGCAGCCTCTGTTTTCACAGTGCAATAGGCCAGACTGCATCTGCAATGTTTACTGTGGCATCTGTATGAATTTATAAGGTTTCCCATCCGGGACACATCTCTTCAAATCATAGTATCTCCAGAGATTGTCTTCAATCTGCAATGGTGTTTGAGCTCGTTCAATCTCAACTAGGGTATGATTATGCATCCCTCCCCTCCTGTTGTACTGACAACGGATGTGAGCACCCTTGAATGGGGGTGCTACTTTGACTCATTGGTTTGTTCAGGCTTGTTAGTTTCCATTGGAAACATGTTGATCATCCAATTAAAAGGAATTGTCAGATGTAGAAATTGTCCTCCGGCATTTCCAGGCACATTGGCTGGATTGCAATGTGTTGGTGCACTCACACAATACAGTGACTGTTCCCTACATCAACTATCAGGGGAGTACTCACAGTCAGACACTCAATCAATTGGCTTGTTCGATTGCACATTGGGCAGAGCACTATCTTCGGTCCATTCTTTCTCAGAATATCAGGGGCTTAGACAATATAGGGGGTGATTCTGACCGCGGCGGACGGCGGTCGCCGCCCGCCAAGCGGTTCCCGCCGAAAGACCGCGGCGGTCATTCTGGCTTTCCCACTGGGCCGGCGGGCGACCGCCGAAAGTCCGCCCGCCAGCCCAGCGGGAAACACCCTTCCCACGAGGACGCCGGCTCAGAATGGAGCCGGCGGAGTGGGAAGGTGCGACGGGTGCAGTTGCACCCGTCGCGAATTTCAGTGCCTGCAAAGCAGACACTGAAATTCTTCGTGGGGCCCTCTTACTGGGGCCCCGCGGCACCCCCTACCGCCATCCTGTTCCTGGTGGGAGAACCGGCAGGAACCAGATGGCGGTAGGGGGTGTCAGAATCCCCATGGCGGCGGAGCGCGCTCCGCCGCCATGGAGGATTCTCAAGGGCAGCGGGAAGTCGGCGGTACACCGCCGACTTTCCGTTTCTGGCCGCGGCTGAACCGCCGCGGTCAGAATGCCCAGCGGTGCACCGCCAGCCTGTTGGCGGTGCTACCGCCGACCTCCGCCATGGCGGTAATTACCGCCAGGGTCAGAATGACCCCCATAATGTCATACACATTAAGCCAGAACTATCCATCATCCCTTAAGCTGAGACTCTCCCCTCTAGTATTTTTGCAGGACGTTTGGTTAACCTCAGTTGGATCTGTTCGCTTCCTGAAAAACCTTGCTTCTTCCTCAGTTTTGTTCCAGGCGTGCAGAGGAGGGGGCTTGGGGAGTGGGCACATTAATAATCCAGTAGCCTCCAGTTCTGCTCTCTGCATTTCCTTCCTCCCCTCTCATTCAGTCCCTATTAAGGAAGTTTCAGCAGGACAAAGCACAGATTGTGGCTGTTCTTCCCTTTTGCAGGACCTGGCTATTCAACCTCCTTAGATCCTTCCAAGATTCCTGTCTCAGTTGAGGTCTCTCAGTCCACACCTTCCAGTACCACTAATGATTGCGGTTTGTAGTTTGAACGGAGGACTTTGCTGAGGCAAGGTTTGCCTGCTCATATTATTTCTATGGTATAGACTACTCTATTATCTTACTCTAAACACTGGGCTAATTTTGACTCCTGGTATTCCGTTCACAGCCTTTTCTTGTCCAATTTCTGGTATTTTGCAAGTTATTGTGGAGGGTTATGAGAAAGGTTATTCTATGTCTACTGTCAAAGGCCAATTGGCTGGTGTCCTGGTGTTTCCTGATTCTGTGTCTTTTTCTGAGAATTCTAAACCGTTGGTGTCCAGATAGATTTCCATTTTCTTTCTGTTCTCTTCTTTGGTGAAGTCCTGTGTTCCTGTACCTTTTTGGGATCTTTCTTTGGTTCTTCATGCCCTTCCGTCTCCACCTTTTGAAACTTTGGCCCTCATTATGACCTTGGCGGGCGGCGATCTGACCGCAGGGCGGCCGCCAATGCAGCTGTACTCCCGCTGCGGTCATTATGAGATCCCCGCTGGGCCGGCGGGCGGAAACCTGGTTTCCGCCTGCTGGCCCAGCAGGAATCTCGGCCGCAACACAGGAGCCGGCTCCAAATAGAGCCAGTGGTGTTGCGGCTGTGCGACGGGTGCAGTTGCACCCGTCACGCTTTTTACACTGCCCATGCCAGTGGCATGGGCAGTGCAGGGGCCCCCAGGGGCCCCCGACTCCCGAACCACCAGCCTGTTCCTGGCCGCTCAAACCGCCAGGAAAAGGCTGGCGGTCGGGGACTTGTAATCCCCTGGGCGTGGATTATCACCGCCGGGGCAAATGTGGCGGGAAACCGCCGGCCCCGGCGGTGCGACCGTGGCGCTTCCGCCTCAGTCATAATTCCCGGGATTGCACCGCCAGCCTGTTGGCGGTTCAATCGCCACAACAGCCCTGGCGGTCTTTGACCGCCAGGGTTCTAATGACCCCTTTTGTCTTGGATGGATCTAAAGTTTTTTTCTTTTAAGATTGTTTTCCTGGTGGCTATTCCTTCTTCAGGGCAATTGGGTGAATTGACTAGTCTGTGGTGTTCTCCTACCATTTTTAATACATATGGAGGATGCTGTGGTTCCCAAGCTAGATACTGGATCTCTTCCTAAAATTGCTTCTAAATTCCATTCTTTACAAGAATGTTTATTACCATGTCTCTGTCCTTTTCCTTTTTCTCCAGAGGAACAGTTGTTGCACACACTGGATGTTAAGCGTACTTTATCTGTGTATGTTAACAGATCAGTAAATCTTAGGTGATTTTTGGTCTTGCAGAATGTGGTAAAGCTGCCTCTAAGTTGACTTTCAGTCACTGGATTAGGAACACAATTTCCTTGGCATATGCCTTGTCCAGAGAATATCAAGGCACCTTCAACTAGGGGGCTCTCTGCCTCTTGGGCTGCTTTTAAAGGGGTTTCCTTGGATGAAAGGTGCAGTGTCAGTATCTGGGCATCTGAAACCACGTTTACCAGACCTTATCACTTGAACTGTGCTCAACCTGGTCACTTGAATTTCAGAAGAGGGGTCTTACAATCTTTGTATAGGTCTGCTTCTGTCTGACCTGGTCCCTTGTTTGTCATAGCATCAAATCACTGCATTATGCATATGTCTGGTTAGTGTGCTTTGCTCAGTTTTTGCTTTTGACATTCACTAGGGCCCTCTTGTGGGTGTTGCTTTGGTATGTCACATTTGGTTAGACTCGGTCGATAATGATTGATGTAAAGGTAATGCCCTGATTACTTATCAGTAATCTTCATTACTCTTTGTCCTACGATTCCTCGACCCAGTCGTACTTCTTATCCACCTAAGGGAATATAGCCTCTATGGTACTTTTGGTATTTGTGTCACCAAAAGAAAGTACCTTTATTTACGTTACAGAGTGTTTCCTGTTTTGATTCCTGTCTTGTGAATGGGCAATAACTAATTTGGTTAGGACTGGGCATGGACGAGTATCACTAAGATTAATGAGGATTACTGGTAAGTAATCATGACATCTCCTTGCCTATGCAAACACTCATTCATTCCCTCCTTGCCAGTCTTTCTTGCCACAGTCATTCCAGAGTTGGTCTCAGCTCCTCCTCCAGAACCTTCCAAATTACAACAACAAAAAATGCTAGTCACTCCCATCCCTACCAAAGGTGGCCAATTTCCTATTTCTACCTGATCATAGAAAAGGAAGTCCCATCCTGACCACATCCTGTACTCTGACACATCTCAATAAATATTATGAAGCTGAAACAAGAATGCAAGAGAGGGATGGGAGACAACTGTAGCGAGGAAGACTTTGACTTGGAGTAATAAACATTACCTGTGAGTAACAGGTGCATTACCCTGTACTTTCTGTGGGTCATTGGTGAGAGCTTCAGTTACTAACTCACCTTCCCTCATATGTGGCATCAGTCTACCTGTGAGAGCTCCGCCCGCCTCTCTGGAGTACCAGTGAAAGCTCTTCCCATGTGCTAGTTGTTAGAGCTCCAGTAAGAGCTATGCCTTTTCTGTTGCCAAGATGGCTGGTGTGGGATCTATTTTTAAAAGTTGGCAACACTTTGCATGAAGGGTATTTACTTTATTTATGCATACATTGTAAACCCACACATTTGAAGGACATCACTACGTTTGCAACTGCCTGAAAATCTAATTTTGGTGTTTTCAGGAAACCTTCATATGTTGTGCGTTCCTCTCATCTATGTAAACAGACGGGGGCATCCAGCAACAGGTAGCAATTTATCTAATTGGGTCTGCCTCAATCAGCTGGCACCGTGATTCTCAGCCAACAGGCCCATGAGGGTGGTGCCACTGATGTTTGGGAGTGGAGTTCTGCTGCAACACCTCATTCATTGTCACAATGGGACAACACACTGGTAGAGAAGGGGTTGGAACCCAAGTCTGGCATGTGGCATACGCCACAGCATGTCATTCTCTTGGACATGGAGTTTCATGTATAATTGTGTTGTAACACCCAGAAGTGCCAGTGGGTTATTTTAAAGATCACACTTTCACTTGGATTTATTTATGATTTTTTTTTAATCTTGCAGTTACCACTACACCACTTAGTAGCTTGCTGCATCCTTTTGGCTAAATGTTTTATTAACTTCTGCAGAATAAAGATTCCATGGTGATTTTCTTTTACATGCCACAAATTCACAGTTGCTTTTCATGCTTTATAAACAAAGAACCCTTGTCTCCTTCACCCTGGCATTGGCCCAAGAATGTATTTCCTTATACAAGCTTCCTTTATCTCTCATTCAACAAATTTAGGTATTACTTTTAGAGCAAATCTTGCCCCCACTTCCATATGCCACAGCATGTCACATATTACTGGCATGCACTGCCTTGACTAAATAGGCCACAAATCACCTGGATAGTGCCAGGGAGTTATTTAGAAAGGGGCCTCTTTCTTTTAGTCAAAATAAAACCTATTGGTTCAATCTGAGACCACTGTAGGAAATATCCATTTCTTGCGCCCAATTCTATGTTGGTAATATTATCCATAGTTCCTGTATACTTATTTTTATCTAAAGGCAGTGCGAGATGTATGCTGTGGGGGTAGTGATCGCTGAGTGCAATATCATATATTTGATACTCAGATACGCAGTAGGCAAAATTATTAGATGTTAGAATGAAATCTATTGTTGTGTTTGTGCGTCTGCCATTAAAGGTGGGTTTAATCTGTGATTTACTACCATGTAGTCCATTTGAAAGTAAGAAGTCAAATTTAACCCCTTCGCTGCCAGGCCTTTTCCCCCTCCTGTGCCAGGCCTTTTTTTGCCTATTTGGGGCAGTTCGCGCTTAGGCCCTCATAACTTTTTGTCCACATAAGCTAACCAAGCCAAATTTGCGTCCTTTTTTTCCAACATGCTAGGGATTCTAGAGGTACCCAGACTTTGTGGGTTCCCCTGAAGGAGGCCAAGAAATTAGCCAAAATACAGTGAAAATTTAGTTTTTTTACAAAAAAAATGGGAAAAAGTTGCTGCAGAAGAAGGCTTGTGGTTTTTCCCCTGACAATGGCATCAACAAAGGGTTTGCTGTGCTAAACTCACAAGCTTCCCAGCTTTCAGGAACAGGCAGACTTGAATCAGAAAACCCAATTTTGCAACACAAATTTGGCATTTTACTGGGACATACCCCATTTTAACAATTTTTTGTGCTTTCAGCCTCCTTCCAGTCAGTGACAGAAATGGGCATGAAACCAATGCTGGATCCCAGAAACCTAAACATTTCTGGAAAATAGATAAAATTCTGAATTCAGCAAGGGGTCATTTGTGTAGATCCTACAAGGGTTTCCTACAGAAAATAACAACTGAAAAAGAAAAATATTGAAATTGAGGTGAAAAAAACATCAATTTTTTTCTACGTTTTACTCTGTAACTTTTTCCTGCAATGTCAGATTATCGGAAGCAATAAACCGTTACGTCTGCTGGACTCCTCTGGTTGCGGGGATATATAGGGCTTGTAGGTTCATCAAGAACCCTAGGTACCCAGAGCCAATAAATGAGCTGCACCCTGCAATGCGTTTTCATTCTATACAGGGTATACAGCAATTAATTTGCTGAAATATAAAGAGTAAAACATAGCTATCAAGAAAACCTTTGTATTTCCAAAAAGGGCACAAGATAAGGTGTTGAGGAGCAGTGGTTATTTGCACATCTCGGAATTCCGGGGTGACCATACTAGCATGTGAATTACAGGGCATTTCTCAAATAGATGTCTTTTTTACACACTCTCCTATATTTGGAAGGAAAAAATGTAGAGAAAGACAAGGGGCAATAACACTTGTTTTGCTAATCTATGTTCCCCCAAGTCTCCCGATAAAAATGATACCTCACTTGTGTGGGTAGGCCTAGCGCCCACGACAGGAAACGCCCCAAAACGCAACGTGGACTCATCCCATTTTTTTTAAAGAAAACAGAGGTGTTTTTTGCAAAGTGCCTACCTGTAGATTTTGGCCTCTAGCTCACCGGCACCTAGGGAAACCTACCAAACCTGTGCCTTTCTGAAAACTAGAGACCTAGGGGAATCCAAGATGGGGTGACTTGTGGGGCTCTTACCAGGTTCTGTTACCCAGAATCCTTTGCAAACTTAAAAAATTTGGCTAAAAAAACACATGTTCCTCACATTTCTGTGGCAGAAAGTTCTGGAATCAGAGAGGAGGCACAAATTTCCTTCCACCCAGCGTTCCCCCAAGTCTCCCGATGAAAATGATACCTCACTTGTTTGGGTAGGCATAGCGCCCGCGACAGGAAATGCCCCAAAGCACAACGTGGACACATCCCATTTTTTGACAGAAAACAGAGCTGTTTATTGCAAAGTGCCTACCTGTAGATTTTGGCCTCTAGCTCAGCCGGCACCTAGGGAAACCTACCAAACCTGTGCATTTCTGAAAACTAGAGACCTAGGGGAATCCAAGATGGGGTGACTTGTGGGGCTCTGACCAGGTTCTGTTACCTAGAATCCTTTGCAAACCTCAAAATTTGGCTAAAAAAACACATGTTCCCCATATTTCTGTGGCAGAAAGTTCTGGAATCTGAGAGGAGGCACAAATTTCCTTCCACCCAGCGTTCCCCCAAGTCTCCCGATAAAAATGATACCTTACTTGTGTGGGTAGGCATAGCGCCCGCGACAGGAAATGCCCCAAAGCACAACGTGGACACATCCCATTTTTTGACAGAAAACAGAGCTGTTTTTTGCAAAGTGCCTACCTGTAGATTTTGGCCTCTAGCTCAGCCGGCACCTAGGGAAACCTACCAAACCTGTGCATTACTGAAAACTAGAGACCTAGGGGAATCCAAGATGGGGTGACTTGTGGGGCTCTGACCAGGTTCTGTTACCCAGAATCCTTTGCAAACCTCAAAATTTGGCTAAAAAAACACATGTTCCTCATATTTCTGTGGCAGAAAGTTCTGGAATCTGAGAGGGGGCACAAATTTCCTTCCACTCAGCGTTCCCCCAAGTCTCCCGATATAAAAATGATACCTCACTTGTGTGGGTAGGCCTAGCGCCCGCGACAGGAAATGCCCCAAAACGCAACGTGCACACCTCACATTTTTTGAAAGAAAACAGAGGTGTTTTTTGCAAAGTGCCTACCTGTGGATTTTGGCTTCTAGCTCAGCTGGCACCTAGGGAAACCTACCAAACCTGTGCATTTTTTAAAACTAGAGACCTAAGGGAATCCAAGATGGGGAGACTTGTGGGGCTCTGACCAGGTTCTGTTACCCAGAATCCTTTGCAAACCTCAAAATTTGGCTAAAAAAACACATGTTCCTCACATTTCTGTGGCATAAAGTTCTGGAATCTGAGAGGAGGCACAAATTTTCTTCCACCCAGCGTTCCCCCAAGTCTCCCGATAAAAATGACACCTCACCTGTGTGGGTAGGCCAAGCGCCCACGAAAGGAAATGGCCCAAAACACAACGTGGACACATCACATTTTTTGACAGAAAACAGAGCTGTTTTTTGCAAAGTGCCTACCTGTAGATGTTGGCCTCTAGCTCAGCCGGCACCTAGGGAAACCTACCAAACCTGTGCATTACTGAAAACTAGAGACCTAGGGGAATCCAAGATGGGGTGACTTGTGGGGCTCTGACCAGGTTCTGTTACCCAGAATCCTTTGCAAACCTCAAAATTTGGCTAAAAAAACACATGTTCCTCACATTTCTGTGGCATAAAGTTCTGGAATCTGAGAGGAGGCACAAATTTTCTTCCACCCAGCGTTCCCCCAAGTCTCCCGATAAAAATGACACCTCACCTGTGTGGGTAGGCCAAGCGCCCACGAAAGGAAATGGCCCAAAACACAACGTGGCCACATCACATTTTTTCATAGAAAACAGTGCCTACCTGTGGATTTTGGCCTGTAGCTCAGCCGGCACCTGGGGAAACCTAGAAAACCTGTGCATTTTTTAAAACTAGAGACCTAGGGGAATCCAAGATGGGGTGACTTGTGGGGCTCTGACCAGGTTCTGTTACCCAGAATCCTTTGCAAACCTCAAAATTTGGCTAAAAAAACAAATTTTCCTCATATTTCTGTGGCAGAAAGTTCTGGAATCTGAGAGGGGGCACAAATTTCCATCCACTCAGCGTTCCCCCAAGTCTCCCGATAAAAATGATACCTCACTTGTGTGGGTAGTCCTAGTGCCCGCGACAGGAAATGCCCCAAAACGCAACGTGCACACCTCACATTTTTTGAAAGAAAACAGAGGTGTTTTTTGCAAAGTGCCTACCTGTGGATTTTGGCCTCTAGCTCAGCTGGCACCTAGGGAAACCTACCAAACCTGTGCATTTTTGAAAACTAGAGACCTAGGGGAATCCAAGATGGGGTGACTTGTGGGGCTCTGACCAGGTTCTGTTACCCAGAATCCTTTGCAAACCTCAAAATTTGGCTACAAAAACACATGTTCCTCACATTTCTGTGGCATAAAGTTCTGGAATCTGAGAGGAGGCACAAATTTTCTTCCACCCAGCGTTCCCCCAAGTCTCCCGATAAAAATGACACCTCACCTTTGTGGGTAGGCCAAGCGCCCACGAAAGGAAATGGCCCAAAACACAACGTGGACACATCACATTTTTTCATAGAAAACAGTGCCTACCTGTGGATTTTGGCCTGTAGCTCAGCCGGCACCTGGGGAAACCTAGCAAACCTGTGCATTTTTTTAAACTAGAGACCTAGGGGAATCCAAGATGGGGGGACTTGTGGGGCTCTGACCAGGTTTTGTTACCCAGAATCCTTTGCAAACCTCAAAATTTGGCTAAAAAAACACATTTTTCTCAAATTTTGGTGACAGAAAGTTCTGGAATCTGAGAGGAGCCACAAATTTCCTTCCACCTAGCGTTCCCCTAAGTCTCTCGATAAAAATGGTACCTCACTTCTGTGGGTAGGCCTAGCGCCCACGAAAGGAAATGGCCCAAAACACAACGTGGACACAACACATTTTTTCTCAGAAAACAGAGGTGTTTTTTGCAAAGTGCCTACCTGTGGATTTTGGCCTCTAGCTCAGCCGGCCCCAGGGGGGGGCAGAAATGACCTAAAATAAATTTAGGTCTTCCCCTTTGTTAGAAATGGGGTTTTTGGTTGGCAGTTAGGTTGCCCTCTGTCCACGCAAGAACCCTCACTCTAGTCAGGGTAAGTCACACACAATCCAAAATCAGCCTGTGCTCACCCTCCGGTAGCTTGGCACGAGCAGTCAGGCTTAACTTAGAAGGCAATGTGTAAAGCATTTGTGCAATAAATCATACAACACCATAGTATAACACCACAAAAATACACCACACAGTGTTTAGAAAAATATAGAATATTTATCTGGGTACTTGTAGGTCAAAACGATCAAAGTTGCAATACGAATTTGTAAAGATATCACTGAAAAGTGATATTAAGTGTCTTTAAGTCTTTTAAAAAGCAATAAAGTGTCTTTCAAGCACAGAGTACCTGGTTTCTGGTGGGAAATCTCCTCAGAGGGCCACAGGAGAAGAGATGCGTGGAAAAAGGGGTGTGTGCGTCGATTTCTCCTCAGCACACACAGACTTGCGTCGTTCTTTTCCACGCGGGGAAGTCGGGCGTCGTTTTCCGGCGCGCAGACAGTCTCTTTTTGTGGATCGCGGGGATTACCAGATGTCCCGGGTCTGTGCGTGGATTCTCCTGCTTGTTTTCCGGCTGCGCGTCGAAGTTTCGATCTCACGGTAGGCGTCGCGTCGATTTCTCCTTGGAAGTCGGGCGGCGTTGTCCTTGCGAGGCCGTGCGTCGAAAGTTTGGTCTCACGGCAGGCGTCGCGTCGATTTCTCCTTGGAAGTCGGGCGGCGTTGTCCTTGCGAGGCCGTGCGTCAAAGTTTCGCACTCACGGTGGGCGTCGCGTCGATTTCTCCTGGAAAGTCGAGCGGCTTTGTCCTTGCGAGGTTGTGCGTCGAAGTCTCGATCGTCCCGAGGGCGTCGCGTCGATCAGCGTCGGTGTGCGGCGTTTTTCTCGCCGCGAAACAAGCTGTGCGTCGAAATTTTCGGCGCACGGAGCGTCCAAGTGAAAGGAAGAAGTCTTTTTGGTCCTGAGACTTCAAGGAACAGGAGGCAAGCTCTATCCAAGCCCTTGGAGAGCACTTTCACAGCCAGACAAGAGTTCAGCAAGGCAGCAGGGCAACAGCAAGACAGCAGTCCTTTGTAGAAAGCAGACAGGTGAGTCCTTTGAGCAGCCAGGCAGTTCTTCTTGGCAGGATGTAGTTTCTGGTTCCGGTTTCTTCTCCAGCAAGTGTCTCATGAGGTAGGGCAGAGGCCCTGTTTTATACTAAGTTGTGCCTTTGAAGTGGGGGTGACTTCAAAGAGTGTCTAAGAAATGCACCAAGCCCCCTTTCAGTTCAATCCTGTCTGCCAGAGTCCCAGTAGGGGGTGTGGCAGTCCTTTGTGTGAGGGCAGGCCCTCCACCCTCCCAGCCCAGGAAGACCCATTCAAAATGCAGATGTATGCAAGTGAGGCTGAGTACCCTGTGTTTGGGGTGTGTCTGAGTGAATGCACAAGGAGCTGTCAACTAAACCTAGCCAGACGTGGATTGAAGGGCACAACAAGTTTTTAGTGCAAAGAAATGCTCACTTTCTAAAAGTGGCATTTCTAGAATAGTAATATTAAATCCGACTCCACCAGTCAGCAGGATTTCATATTACCATTCTGGCCATACTAAATATGACCTTCCTGCTCCTTTCAGATCAGCAGCTGCCACTTCAACAGTGAATGAGGGCAGCCCCAATGTTAGCCTATGAAGGGAGCAGGCCTCACAGTAGTGTAAAAACGAATTTAGGAGTTTTACACTACCAGGACATATAACTACACAGGTACATGTCCTGCCTTTTACCTACACAGCACCCTGCTCTAGGGGTTACCTAGGGCACACATTAGGGATGACTTATATGTAGAAAAAGGGGAGTTCTAGGCTTGGCAAGTACTTTTAAATGCCAAGTCGAAGTGGCAGTGAAACTGCACACACAGGCCTTGAAATGGCAGGCCTGAGACAAGGTTAAGGGGCTACTGAGGTGGGTGGCACAACCAGTGCTGCAGGCCCACTAGTAGCATTTAATCTACATGCCCTAGGCACATGTAGTGCACTCTACTAGGGACTTACAGGTAAATTAAATAGTCAATCATGGATAAACCAATCAATAATACAATTTACACAGAGAGCATATGCACTTTAGCACTGGTTAGCAGTGGTAAAGTGCTCAGAGGTCAAAAGCCAACAACAACAGGTCAGAAAAAATAGGAGGAAGGAGGCAAAAAGTTTGGGGATGTCCCTGTCAAAAAGCCAGGTCCAACATGACCCCCCACCAGCCTAAAGCCAGGGGAGAACAATCACTATCCTGATGTACTTCCCTGTTTGAGGCGACAGAACAAGGACCCAGGCCCACAACAGCAGGGGCATGCTCCAGTTCTTCGCCTTCCTGACTCCCATTGGATCCCTCTGTCCATACTCTCAGGGCCCACTAAGCCCATCCATGGGGAACCTTTCTCCTTTCCTGCGGATCCCATCTGTGTAGCACCTAACCTTACTTTGCTCACAGATGTATCCCAGGAGCAGGATAGTACCACCATGACCAACATAGTGGTGTTGCCCACTCTACCCCTGGGGTGTGACACTTGTCCCCTCCCCAGGGATAACTCTGTCCACCCGGACAGCAAGCCACAGTGATTACTGACAGCTGCCAGGGATGAGAGCCAGGCCCCAGGCCTCTCAAAGCTCTCCAACCACTGTGGCTGTGGAGAGTGGGGGGCGGTAGCCCCAGGTGCTGGGCACCCTTTAACCACTCTCCCTTCCACCAGGTCAGGGATGACAGCCTGAACCTGGTCCTCCCCTCTGGGGCTTTGTACCCTCCCTCCTGGAGCGGTACCCCCAGGGTCCAACATGGTCAGGGTGCTTACAGAAGTCACCCTGTACCATTCCTCCACCAGTGCAGGGCTGTTAACCTGCCACTGGCCCTCCAACCTGGGGCCTGTACCTTCAGGTTGGACTAGGGCACGGGGTGAGGCTTCCCTCCCCCTGCCCTCCCTTCTGGGGTCCAGCACCCTCCAACTAGGAGTGGCCTCCTCAGAAGACAACATGGTAGGGGCACTGTTATCAGTAGCCCCTCCCTCCAGGTCCGGGGGGACACCCTGAACCTGGTCTTCCAGCCCAGGGTCTGTACCCTCAGACTGGATCACTGCCTGGCAAACCAGGACTTCCTGGGAGGCACACCTACCCCCCACCAGGTCAGAGTTTAACCTCTGCACCTGCCCATTCAACTCAGAGTCACCACCCTGAAGTTGAACAATTGCCTGGCACGCCAGGACTTCCTGGAGGGCACCCTGACCCTCCACCAGGTCAGAGTTTAACCTCTGCACCTGACCATTCAACTCAGAGTCACCACCCTGAAGTTGAACAATTGCCTGGCACACCAGGACTTTCTGGGAGGCACACCTACCTCCCACCAGGTCAGAGTTTAACCTCTGAGCCTGGTTCCCCAACCCAGGGTCACCACCCTGAGGTTGGGCAATTGCCTGGCACGCCAGGACTTTCTGGGGGGCACACCTACCCCCCACCAGGTCAGAGTTTAACCTCTGAACCTGGTCATCCAACCCAGAATCAACACCCTGAGGTTGGACAATTGCCTGGCACAGCAGGGCTTCTTGGGAGGCACACTTACCTCCCACCAGGTCAGAGTTTAACCTCTGAACCTGGGTATCCAACCCAGAGTCACCGCCCTGAGGTTGAACAATTGCCTGGCACGCCAGGACTTTCTGGGGGGCACACCTACCCCCCACCAGGTCGGAGTTTAACCTCTGAACCCGGTTATCCAACCCAGAGTCAGCACTCTGAGGTTGAACAATTGCCTGGCACGCCAGGACTTTCTGGAGGGCACCCTGACCCTCCACCAGGTCAGAGTTTAACCTCTGAACTGGGCCATTCAACTCAGAGTCACCACCCTGAAGTTGAACAATCGCCTGGCATGCCAGGACTTCCTGGAGGGCACACTGACCCTCCACCAGGTCAGAGTTTAACCTCTGAACCTGGTTCTCCAACCTAGGGTCACCATCCTGAGGTTGGACAACTACCTGGTACACCAGGGCTTTCTGGGGGGCACACCTACCCCCCACCAGGTCAGAGGTTAACCTCTGAACCGGGATATCCAACCCAGAGTCACTACCCTGAGGTTGGGCAATTGCCTGGCACCCCAGGACTTTCTGGGAGGCACACCTACCTCCCACCAGGTCAGAGTTTAACCTCTGAACCTGGCCATCCAACCCAGAGTCGACACCCTGAGGTTGAATCTTTGCCTGGCATGCCAGGACTTCCTGGGGGGCACTCTCACCCCCCACAAGGGACACGCCGTCCCCAAGGGCCACACAAGAGTCTGGTTGTCGCAGGTCTCCCGACCTCTGCCCATCCGGCAGAGTCTGGGTTTCCCCCAAACCAGAAACGGTTTCACCTGGGTCATTCCTGGGGGGCTCTGCTCTCAGAGCTGACCCCTGACTTTCAAGATCCTCCACTGGGGTCGGCCACCCCCTCTCAACCCTATGTCTGGACTTCTGCACCCCCTCACTAGGAGTGGTACTGCCAGACACCAGAACTGTTGGGATGCTGTCTACAGTCATCCCCCCAAGTTCTTCTGACACTGCGGGGCTTCCCTCAAAAGGTAGCCCTACGGTACAGGTTAGGCTCTGAGACCTACCTGGGACACTACAATCCTCTCCCACCTCACTTGGTCGGGAACCACCTAGACCACTCCCTTCAGGAGCACCCCCAAATGCCTCTTCAGACTCTCTGGTACTCACCCAAAAGTCTGCCTCCACTGTAAGTTCCCTGGGGTCAGAGAACTCACACTCCACCTGGTGTTGGCGTAGCTCTGGAAAATAAGGACCAGACATATGCTCTCCAGCAATTACATCACTCTGCCCTTCACATGTATTAACCACAGTACCCTTCACCCAACCACCCAGTAACTCAACCTTGGAAAAGCACTCTACTTCACCCTCCTGAGACTGGTGAGACAGTATCTGTCTGTCCCTGACACTCAACCCAAACTCTTCTGGGATGTCTCTACACTCTATATCCAGGACGTCCACCAGGGGGGAACCCTTTTCTCTGTCACTCTCTGCTAGAGTCAGTAAAGTGTCCCTCCCCCCAGTAGGAATATGACTCCCTGTGCCAGTTCCCCAATCCTTCTCAGGGACCCTGTGCATAACGGGAACTACCTCATACCCTTGAACCGCCTGGGGTGTGTCAACTCTCTTCTTCAAGTTGGGTACCACATCTCTGGGCTTGTGCCCTTCTTCAGCAGTACTAGATGCAAGATTTTTGCTGCCACCATCTGAACTGGACTCAGCCCTTCCGGCCTCCAGTTTCAGCTCTTTACAGCTCAGCTCTTGAGCTGCAATCTTTTCTTCTTCCAGGGCTGAGAGACTTGCTGCCTCAGCCCTTTCCATAAACTCATCTAGCTCTTCCATCCACCGTGCTTGAGCCATGAGCCATTCTTTTTTCACTGGGTCTCTTTCCTCATCTGAGTCGTCCTCCTCCTCCTCTGAGGGGTACTTAGTCATTTGGTTTCTTGCTGCCTCTCTCTCTGCCCATCTGTCTTCCTCCCAGACTATGTAGGCATGTAGCATCTCTGCTTTAGTAGATCTCTTTGCTACAGGAAGGCCACATTCTCTGCAAAGCTTCCTTAGGTCAGCCTTAGTGAGGTGGTCAGTAGGCAAAAAGAATAAGTAGGTAAGCGATCCCATTCTGATAGGATCTTACCAGCAAAAAACAAAATCCAAAGTCCAAAATATCAATAGTATATCCAGGAGGACATCAGAGACCAAAAGTCAAAAAAGAGATAAAAAATCAAGTTGACCTTCAACTGTGGGTAGGTAGTGAAATACTTAGCTACTGTATGTCACTGCACAAACACAAGTCCTATCCTCACCGCTGATCACCAATGTTAGAAATGGGGTTTTTGGTTGGCAGTTAGGTTGCCCTCTGTCCACGCAAGAACCCTCACTCTAGTCAGGGTAAGTCACACACAATCCAAAATCAGCCTGTGCTCACCCTCCGGTAGCTTGGCACGAGCAGTCAGGCTTAACTTAGAAGGCAATGTGTAAAGCATTTGTGCAATAAATCATACAACACCATAGTATAACACCACAAAAATACACCACACAGTGTTTAGAAAAATATAGAATATTTATCTGGGTACTTGTAGGTCAAAACGATCAAAGTTGCAATACGAATTTGTAAAGATATCACTGAAAAGTGATATTAAGTGTCTTTAAGTCTTTTAAAAAGCAATAAAGTGTCTTTCAAGCACAGAGTACCTGGTTTCTGGTGGGAAATCTCCTCAGAGGGCCACAGGAGAAGAGATGCGTGGAAAAAGGGGTGTGTGCGTCGATTTCTCCTCAGCACACACAGACTTGCGTCGTTCTTTTCCACGCGGGGAAGTCGGGCGTCGTTTTCCGGCGCGCAGACAGTCTCTTTTTGTGGATCGCGGGGATTACCAGATGTCCCGGGTCTGTGCGTGGATTCTCCTGCTTGTTTTCCGGCTGCGCGTCGTTCTGCGGGGCGGCGCGTCGAAGTTTCGATCTCACGGTAGGCGTCGCGTCGATTTCTCCTTGGAAGTCGGGCGGCGTTGTCCTTGCGAGGCCGTGCGTCGAAAGTTTGGTCTCACGGCAGGCGTCGCGTCGATTTCTCCTTGGAAGTCGGGCGGCGTTGTCCTTGCGAGGCCGTGCGTCAAAGTTTCGCACTCACGGTGGGCGTCGCGTCGATTTCTCCTGGAAAGTCGAGCGGCTTTGTCCTTGCGAGGTTGTGCGTCGAAGTCTCGATCGTCCCGAGGGCGTCGCGTCGATCAGCGTCGGTGTGCGGCGTTTTTCTCGCCGCGAAACAAGCTGTGCGTCGAAATTTTCGGCGCACGGAGCGTCCAAGTGAAAGGAAGAAATCTTTTTGGTCCTGAGACTTCAAGGAACAGGAGGCAAGCTCTATCCAAGCCCTTGGAGAGCACTTTCACAGCCAGACAAGAGTTCAGCAAGGCAGCAGGGCAACAGCAAGACAGCAGTCCTTTGTAGAAAGCAGACAGGTGAGTCCTTTGAGCAGCCAGGCAGTTCTTCTTGGCAGGATGTAGTTTCTGGTTCCGGTTTCTTCTCCAGCAAGTGTCTCATGAGGTAGGGCAGAGGCCCTGTTTTATACTAAGTTGTGCCTTTGAAGTGGGGGTGACTTCAAAGAGTGTCTAAGAAATGCACCAAGCCCCCTTTCAGTTCAATCCTGTCTGCCAGAGTCCCAGTAGGGGGTGTGGCAGTCCTTTGTGTGAGGGCAGGCCCTCCACCCTCCCAGCCCAGGAAGACCCATTCAAAATGCAGATGTATGCAAGTGAGGCTGAGTACCCTGTGTTTGGGGTGTGTCTGAGTGAATGCACAAGGAGCTGTCAACTAAACCTAGCCAGACGTGGATTGAAGGGCACAACAAGTTTTTAGTGCAAAGAAATGCTCACTTTCTAAAAGTGGCATTTCTAGAATAGTAATATTAAATCCGACTCCACCAGTCAGCAGGATTTCATATTACCATTCTGGCCATACTAAATATGACCTTCCTGCTCCTTTCAGATCAGCAGCTGCCACTTCAACAGTGAATGAGGGCAGCCCCAATGTTAGCCTATGAAGGGAGCAGGCCTCACAGTAGTGTAAAAACGAATTTAGGAGTTTTACACTACCAGGACATATAACTACACAGGTACATGTCCTGCCTTTTACCTACACAGCACCCTGCTCTAGGGGTTACCTAGGGCACACATTAGGGATGACTTATATGTAGAAAAAGGGGAGTTCTAGGCTTGGCAAGTACTTTTAAATGCCAAGTCGAAGTGGCAGTGAAACTGCACACACAGGCCTTGAAATGGCAGGCCTGAGACAAGGTTAAGGGGCTACTGAGGTGGGTGGCACAACCAGTGCTGCAGGCCCACTAGTAGCATTTAATCTACATGCCCTAGGCACATGTAGTGCACTCTACTAGGGACTTACAGGTAAATTAAATAGTCAATCATGGATAAACCAATCAATAATACAATTTACACAGAGAGCATATGCACTTTAGCACTGGTTAGCAGTGGTAAAGTGCTCAGAGGTCAAAAGCCAACAACAACAGGTCAGACAAAATAGGAGGAAGGAGGCAAAAAGTTTGGGGATGTCCCTGTCAAAAAGCCAGGTCCAACACCCTTCCATCCCCGCCTTGGGGGGGAAGGGTGGTGCACAGTGGGGGCGCGCTAGTGCTCCCCCAAGTTCCCGTGCTTTGGACGAGGTGACCTCGTCCAAGGCACACGGGAACTGTAGCCTTGGACGAGGTGACCTCGTCCAAGGCACAGAACCGGTTAAACATTGTGTCATTCAGTATGCTGCCAAATGGGTTATGACTAAAGTGAAGTTGATCATCATTTCCCCCTGCATATAGGCAGCAAGCTTTCTCGGCTGATTGTGTACATAAGTGTGTGTTGAAATTGCCTCCCCATACAATCAGAATCCCATTCCGCATGGAATTACATACAAGTTCCAGATCATCCTGGAGGTGTCTAATTATATGTAGGATTTTGTGTGGAGAAGCGTTGTTGTAAAAATTAACAATAACCAGCTGCAGTGTGTTTTTTAGATCGCATAAAATTAACTGGTAAAAGACGTTTGAGCTTAGACTAATCACCTTTATCCGGTCAAGCTTATTAGAAATATAGGTACACAGCCCCCCCTTCGGCCTGCCACGTTCAGAGGGGACTGCGGGAGTATGAAGTGTCCTATATCCATTTATATGTATAGGATCTATACACCAGGTCTCTTGAAGGCACACACAAGGGAATGATCCAATAAAGCCTTGCCAATCGTCATTTTCAATTTTACTGCGAAGGACTGCCACATTCCAATATAGAAATTTTACACCTGATGTAACTATCCCTGAACTGTGGACATCTAAAACAGCATGCCCTTCCTTCTTAGTCGCTGTGGATATTTGAATAGTCCCTACCTCCATACAAGGGGTAAATATTTGGTAAGTCAAATGGACAGGGTCTCCTCCTTCTAGCACTCCAGGTATGAAGTTATGATGGTCTTTTTTTATTCCTGTAAGTACATCCCCGCCACTCCCCGTTTGGCCATTTTTATTGTTTAACGGATCAGGCAAAGATTTCACAATAATAGATCTCCTCCTATCACCAACCTGATCAACAGACAGTCAATCCACTTTCTCTAGAGACGGGAGGACTTGGAATCTATTGTTGATAGGGACAATATAGTTGCTCTCAGTTCTACTCTGTGAAGGTAAATTCTCTGTTTTCGGTTGGTCCTGGCTCCCATTGCCTTGGTAAAAATAACCTAATGGAAGTAGTGAAATGCCATGGTTAGATACCTGTCGGGGACTTATACCTCTCAGGATATCTTCTACCAATTTTGGAGTTTTAAACAAGAGTACCACACAGTCTCCCATTAATATTTTCTGGCTTCTGCCCACCCATTTGACTCTCCTAACCATTTTTATATCTTCAAATAATATACCGGTCATACCAGGTTTCAGACGGGATCCTATCCAATTTAAGGATTTGTTTCTTAGTGCGTCCATGTTTCCCAGTTCTCCATAGATATGGTAGGGACATTTGCAAGGACAGCTACATAAGGGGTCACTGCGGGAGGTAAATGTAATATGTCACTTGGTAATAGTGTTGTAACCAGGGGTAAGAGGGTGTATTATAAATCTCCAAACCCCTTGTATTTGTGTGTACCGTCGTGGCATGGTGTGCAGTGCTAGGACCGCCTACGTATGTGCAGGTTTTTTTGTGGGGCTGTTTAGCTAAAGATATAGTTGGCAGAAATTGTCGCTCTGTGGCCAATCGTAAGTTCAAGTCGGTTGCACCACTAGATTGCGGAGCTATAGGGATTGAATCAGGTGTTCCTATCTTCACTAAATTAAGAATGGACACCACGTTACTCTCCACTTGAATTAGGCGGTTTAGCAGTGTATCAAAGATGTTTTGACTATTTGTTCCAAAGCTCTAATAGTATCGGAAGTGTTTGCTTGTGCCTTTAGTGTAATTACGGGTGTCTTCTGATGGGGTTTCGCAATAACAGTTTTAATTTGAGGCTGTCCAGAAAATTGGGTACCTATATTACCCTTGTTACAAGTTTCGGCTGTCTGGGAGCTTAAGACACCTCCCCTTTGAGGTGCTCTGGGTTTCCTTATACGTTTGGGTGGCAGTGAGGAATCATCAACCTCTAATATAGACTTGTTTGTATATTGAATACACCCATTTGGGCCCTTATCCTGGTCCCTACTTTCTATTGCCTTTAGCTGGTGGGGGGTCTAGCTATGTAGACGAGGAATTTTTATTCAAGGCTTAGTCGTCCAGAGGGCCCCTCTGTGTTAGTATCCTTCGCTCAACATTTATAATCTGTTTATCGATAGCTCCCTTTGCTTCTGAGATATATTTTAAAATTGATGTATGATTGTTATGGAGAGATGTATCTTTTGCACTTAATTGCTTCCTCTTACCCATCTCTAGATTTCAGTCCTACGCTCAAGAGCTCAATTGAAAAACATTTCTTACTGATTGAGGCACCTGTTCATACACAGTACAAAAACTCAATTTATGCAAAATAAACTTAGTATATAAAGCTGTAAAACATATTGGATTATATAAAATAATAAAATGTAAAAATTTAAAACTTGAGTTAAAAAAACAGAGACAACCAGGCAGCAAAGTCACTCTGGTGCGTCCCACCAAGTTTAAATTTTTAGCGTGATCCTTGTAAGCTAAGATTAGCCCATACAACAAAGTACGTGTCCAAATGGCCACCGAGGAACAGATGCACCAGCCAAGGCGCCTACCAAAATTGGCAGGCACGCGCTGGGTCCCACTCTCGTCTTCCCGGTGAGCCAACAATTAGGGGGGTGGCCCAGCCCAGCCTCATCCAAGCGATGACGGGTGAAGGACGGGCCTGCCCATGGCCCGGGCTTTGCCCGGGCACTGCCCGCGTGCCTCCATGGTGCAGGAATGCAGCAGCGCTTTAAGTATGTTGGAGCAAGCCTGGCCCCGCCCACAGTCTCCTCGTCTTTGCCGGGGCTTGCACCCCCTGTATTTACGGCTTGTATCTCTTTCCTGTGGTGCAGGAATGCAGGCAACGCTTTAAGCGCGTTGATGCAAACCTGGCCCGTCCACGGTCTCCTCGTCGTTGCCTGGGCTTGGCCCCCCCCCCCCAGATTTACGGCTCTTATCTCTTTCCCCAAGGGGTCAATCCCTCAACAGAGGCTCCTTCGACCAGCAGTCCCAGGTCGACATATACACTGGTTACAAACCCCAGTTCTATCACCGCTGTTCCAGAGGTTACCCTTTCATGGGATACAGAAACAAAGGAGAACAATTTTCACGTAAGAGGTTTCCATTCTGGCCTACCTCTCTTGGGAGGCAGATGAGCTCTTTGCCTAAATGTGTGAGTTTCTCTCACTACAGCTCCCTAGGTAATACAAACCATTGAAGGTTATCAATCAGAACTCTATGAACCTCCTCTACAATCACAACTTCCTCGTATACTTCTTTTTTCACAGGACCAATCCCTCCTAACTCAAGAAGAAATCCATTCTCTTTTGACCAGGCTAGTGATCAAAAGTACTGTATTTGATCCCTCAGGTTTACTCAGCACTATCTTTCTGGTGCAGAAGAAAAACAAAAATGTCACCTTGTGTTAAACCTTAAATGTTTTCAACAATTACGTGGTATACCATCATTTCAAGATAGAAACTATTCTCCATCTCTGAGATATTTTACTCAGGACGATTGGTTAATCAGATTGGATCTCTAGGATGCTTATCTTTCAGTTCTGGTGGATCCTTCTTACAGAAAATATCTTCAATTCCAATGGGGAACTTCCTTCTTCTTCTGCAAAGCCCTTCCATTTGGCTTTTCTTAAGTTCCTTGCTTTTTCACCAAGATTCTCAAATCTATTGTAGCGTTTCTCAGAGCACAAGGAAATAGACTGATCATCTATCTCGACAACTTTGTGATTATGGCCCAGAACAAGAATGTATTAATTTCTCATTTACACCTTTGCTAGCATCTACTTCTTTGCTTGAGATTTCTCATCAATATTCAAAAGTCGGCTCTGGTTTCTTCTCCTCAGTTGGAATTTCTAGGTTCCCTGATTGATACCTTTCTGTCTATCCTGCAATATCCCCAACACAAGGTTGCACTCATTAAAAAGGAGATCCGTCAATCCCTTACTCTCTAGCATTTTTCTCCGCCTCTTCAATTCAGGGGATTTTTCCGGGCCCTCCTCACTACTGGGTCCTTCAAAGATTAAAGATCTGACATCTGCCCATAGGTCTTGCTTATTCAGACCCCGATTCTTTAGATCCAGAGTCCAAAGAAGAGCTCCCGTGGTGGCTGACTCATCTAGATGCCTGGAATAGGAGAACAATTTTCTCTGCCACCTCAGATAGGGCGCAAGATGTTGTCAATTCTCGACTGGAGGTACATGATCTCCTCAGGAATCATTCTTGTATATCAGCACTTTAGAAATGCTTGCAGGTTCCTTTGCCATCCAGTCCTTTACAAAAGACAAAGCAAAATGCACCATTCTCATGAAGATGAACAACCTAACAGTGGTTTGATACATAAATCATCTCAGAGGCACAAGGTCCAGAGTTCTTGTAAATCTCATCAAACATCATTGGGAATATTGTTTTCAAGACAAATCTCAGTCAGAGCAATTTATCTTCCAGGAAACTTTAATGTTGTAGCAGATTAGTACTCCAGATATCTTCAAGATTCACATTATTTGTGACTGCACCCTTCAGTGTTCAGTAGTCTTTCCTGCCTTACCTTACCATTCCTACTCATCACAATCATAGAAAGTGCCATCAATTCCAATGGTAAGGAGAAACCTGTCAGTTTTCTTCTTTCCCTTTCTGAATGTCTTCCGCACTTTGGTGCTTTGCCAAACTCATGAAGCCTGTTGTTTCTTTTCTCAGGTTCCAAGGCTTATGATTCATCATCTACCTAGACAGCATTATCCTTATGTGTCAAAACCTGCAAACTCTTGAATCCCAAATTCACATCACATCCTCTCTCCTAGAATTGTGTTTTCTCATCAACAATGACAATGCAGTCCTAGTTCCTGCTAAACAAGGGCTACTTGTACGAAGCAGAAGAATTGCGAGTCGGAAATAGCAACTCAATGCAAATCACTATTTCCGACATGCAAAACAGGATGTAAGTACAAATCGCAATTCAATTTTGCGATTCGCTGTGGAGTCGCATCGCAATGTGAGAAATTGCAAATTGCGATTTCACAAATTGCACATGGGTGTGGCCCGGAGTCGCAAATTGCGACTGTGTCGCAATTTGCAAACAGGTGCAAAAAAGCAGTGAACACACACTTCCTGGTGTTGTTTGATGACATCAGAACCAGGAAGTACCCCCCCATGGAACTGGGAGGAGTCTACCCAGCACAGACAGCAGAGGCACACCCAGCCGAGAGGAGCAACTGCAGCCATATCAACTCAGACCAAGGAGACAACCACTGCAGGGAGGAAGAGAAAACTGAAATTCTCTGATAAGGAGCTGGAGATCCTGACTGAGGAGTGCTGCCTGCAACATCAGGTCCTGTTTGGAAGGGCAGCAATGAGTGTCCCTGACACACAGAAAAAGAAGATCTGGCTGGACATTCAGAGCAAGATCAATGCGATTGGAGTTGGCCATCGCACCATCGATGAGGTCCGCAAAAGGTGGTACGACCTCAGGTCCAGAACCAAAGAAAGGGTGGCAGAGCGGATGAGGGAGGTGCACGAAACAGATGGAGGACCATCCACAGTACCACCTCCTACAGCCATAGAGAGCATGGTGGAGACCACACTGGAGCCAGAGGCTGTCGTAGGAATTGGGGACCTAGACAGTTCATCACCTCCAAAAGTAAGTAGCAAATCTCACTTATTTACACCATTCAATGCACCATGCACACAAACACAGTACACAAAAGTATGCATAATCCAAATTTGTCCCATGCCTATATTGCAACCTAAAGGATAAATCATTATGGGCAATGTAGTACAGTAGTCCAACTTTTGAGGAATATTTATTTTGATACACCACACATCAGAGAGTCACTTACAGTGTATCTCCTGTGTCCCACAAGCCTCCCACAAGTACCCACCAATGACCCGTGTGCAGGGAGATGAAGATGCCACCATCACAGCATACGAGGTGGCCAGCATATCTGCAGGGGAGTGATTGACCACACCAATTGTCCACCATGCACGTGAGACCACCGAAGAGACAGATGTGGACACAGAGACAGGAAACCTGACATCGGGGCCACAGATGGGTGTGAGTCGGCCACTTAGAACAGCTGGGTCTAGGCGGAGACTGCATCATCAAACACAGGCTGCAGGTGAGAAGGATGTCACAGGTGAACAATTCCTTGGACTAGAGGCATCCCTACTGAGCAGTCTGCAAAGTAAACAAATGCGGTTGATGAACCGTAACCTGCACAGACTGCAACAGACCCTCACACAGGGATTTGCCAATGTTGACACACATTTTACAAACATGAACAACAACATGGTAGACCTCACCACACCCACCAATGACCTGTGCAGGGAAATGGTACTAGATAGGGCCCATGCAAGTCGCAGAGAGTGCAACACCGCTGCCCATTTGGACCGGCTCGGTCAGTCGATTGGCCGCCTCGCAATCACAACTACCTGCCTGTCAAGGCGCACTGTTACACTACTGGTGGAACTCGGCCATTTTGATGGAGATCTGGCAAGGGGCTTACGGCGCATCAGTCATGCAGTGGACCTCATACAGACCTCCCAGGCAGCAAGGATAATTGGTGAGACCCCTCAGGACAGTGAGGACATCTCAAGCGTGAGCAGCATTTCTGCCTCAGATGCATGCATCTTGTGGAGTAGCAGTGCCCACAGACATCAGGGGACCAACCAGGAACGGGCCATGGTGAGCATAGTCACAGGAGGGTGTGATGTTGCTGACCTGGGATTCGCCTGAGGCACATGATGTTAATGTGTTAGATGTTGTTATAGTTTACTTTTTTACTGCTAGCTAAACATCAACAGTTCAATACTACACTCCTGACATTAAATGAATATTTTTTGTTGCACAACCTGGCTATGTGTGTCTTACATTTGTGAGTGCTGTTACGGTTGCCACGTATCTGCCAAAGTAGTGAGTTGCAATGCTGTCCCGTCTCCGTCTGCCCTCCAGTGAGATGCTACTATCCCCAGGCTGTCATTGTGGTGGCTCCTGCTCCTCATCCTCCGAATCTGTGTCATCTAGGGTGAGATGTAGCCCACGTCTGGTTGGTATGTTATGTAGGATGGCACATGTCGCCACAATCTTGAATGCAGTCTCTGGGGCATACTGTAGTGCCCCTCCACTTTTGTGCAGGCATCGAAAGCATGACTTTAACATGCCTAACGTCCTCTCAATGACGGTTCTGGTGCGCCAATGTCCAATGTTGTGGCGCCTCTCATTCTGATTGGCAGGTGTTAGATATGGGGTGAGTATCCATGGCCTCAGAGCATATGCACTGTCACCTGTGGAACAAAACAGCAGATAAGAGCATGGCTTCACGTGGTTATGCAGTGACATGTATTCATTACATTGTGTGTAGTGCACAGTACCTAATAAATATCCTTCACCAAACTCCCCACGTTCTAGGCGTTGGTGTATCCCACTGTGCCTGAATATGTACGCATCGTGTGTGCTCCCTGAAACTTTTGCCACTATATCAGTTATGACATTATGGGGATCACATACCACCTGGATGCTGAGTGAGTGAGTACATTTCCTATTGCGGAACACATATTCCAGATTAGCAGGTGGACAAATGGGTATATGTGTCTCGTCCACACACCCTATTACATGGGGAAAGTTTGCAATTCTGTAGAAGTCCAATTTGGTGTTGTTTTTCCTCCTCATTCCTGGGTAGGTATATGTTTCTGGACATGTGTGTGAGTAATGCATCTAAGAACCATCAAAACAATTGTGACAGGGCACTTTGAGACACCTCACCAGCAACTACAATCACCCCCTGGTAGCTACTTGAGGCCAAGAGATGCAGAGAGCAGAGCACTTGCACATCTGTGGGAATGGAGCAGCTGTGCAAGGTCTGGCATTCTAGCTGAGGTTTTAGCAGTTCGATTATCTCTAAGATAACTGTGCGGCTCAGTCTTTATTTGTCATATATTTCCTCCTCAGTTTGTTGAAATATGGTCTGCCTGGCTTTGTATATCCTCTCCTATCTCCGCCTCCTGCTCTGCTGGGCAGCCTGGACTCTCCTCCTCCATGCAATCACGTAGAGTGCAGCCATTTTGAGAAACCCAGATGCCTTCTGGGTCTGCTTTTATACTTTGGTTATGGTTACAACCTGTTTTGAATCAGTGCTAATCTGGGTGTGCAAAACTGGCTTTTTGCGACTATTTGCAATTTGCGAATGCCTTGAACATGCGGTTTGCGGCTCGCAAATTGCAATTTCTTAATTGAAAGTTGCAATCTCGAGTCAAAATGTTTGCAATTTGGTAATTGGTCGCTTCGCTATTTGGGACTCCGAAATGGCATTGGAACATACCATTTCGCTTTTTGTATGCTCGCAAATAGCGCTGCAACCAATTTGCGAGTCGCAAACTGTACGTACATGTAGCCCCAAATCAAGTTTCTAGTTTCCTCATAGATTCCATCGACGCAGCTCTTCACTTACCCAAAGTCAAAGTTTATGTAATGAAATCAGAACTTCTTCACACTCTGAGACTCTCCAACATCTGCCTCAGATCTCAGATCTCTTGCAAGGATTGTCAGTCTGCTTCCCTCATCGATCAAGCGATCTACCTGGGGCTGCTTTATAATCAAGCTCTCCAGAGACTAAGGGGCATATTTATACTCTGGTTGCGCCGGAATTGCGTCGTTTTTTTTTACGCAAATCCGACGCATAACTAACTCCATATTTATACTTTGGCGTTAGACCCGTCTAGCGCCAAAGATCTTGGAGTTTGCGTCATTTTTTGGCGTGGACACCTTCCTTGCGTTAATGATATGCAAGTTAGGCGTTCCCGTCTAAAAAATGACTCCGAGGCATGTGCGCCGTATTTATACTCCCGGGCAAAAATGACGCCCGGGAGTGGGCGGGTCAAAAAAAATGGCGTCCAGCCGCTTTAGCGTCATTTTTTAGCGCCTGGTCAGGGCAGGCGTTAAGGGACCTGTGGGCTCGGAAGGAGCCCAGAGGTGCCCTCCCATGCCCCCAGGGACACCCCCTGCCACCCTTGTTCACCCCAGGAGGACACCCAAGGATGGAGGGACCCATCCCAGGGAACTTAAGGTAAGTTCAGGGAAGTATATTTTTTTTTTTGTGGCATAGGGGGGCCTGATTTGTGCCCCCCTACATGCCACTATGCCCAATGACCATGCCCAGGGGACATAAGTCCCCTGGGAATGGCCATTGGGCAAGGGGGCATGACTCCTGTCTTTGCTAAGACAGGAGTCATGTCAATGGAGGGTGGGAGTCAAAATAAAATGGCGCAACTCGGGTTGAGGCAGATTTTTTGCCTCAGACCGACTTGCCCCATTTTTTGACGCCCAAGCTCCATTTTCCACTACGCCGGCGCTGCCTGGTGTAAGTCATTTTTTTTGACGCACACCAGGCAGCTACTCCGGCTAACGTCATTCCATAAATAAGGCGCCCGCATGGCGCTTTGGAATGGCGTTAGCCGGCGTTAAATTTTTTGACGCACAACTGCGTTGGCGCAGTTGTGCGCCAAAAAGTATAAATACGGTCCTAAAAATTTGCCATCTCCATAAAGGTCTTACTTATTTCCACTCCACTCCTCTAGATCAGAGACCAGCCTAGAACATCAATGATGGCTGGACCACTTAGAAGCCTGGAACGGCAGAACTATCTTCACTTGAGCCTCAGATCTTGTGTCAGAATCTGATGAAAGCCTGAAAGGTTGGGGCACCCGGTGTGGTCAAATTGCGACTGGAGGTACATGGTCTCCACAGGAGTCTTTATTGCACATCAGTTGTTAAGAGATGCTGTCTGACTCCTTTTCAATCAAGGGTTTCACAAAAAGGAAGATTTAATGCTCCATCCTACTCTGGATGGAGAATCTTTCGATAGTCTACTACATAAATCACCTGGGTGGCACCAAATCCAAACCTCTTGCAGAACTAGTAAAAAGCTTCTGTGAACTTTGCCTCCTTCACAAATCTTCAGTTTGAGCAGAATACTTACAAGGAAATCTCAGTTCTGTAGCAGATTGGCATTCTTGTCATCTTCGCAACAACAGTGATTGGAGACTTCATCCTTCAGTCTTTGATATGCTGTTTCACAAAAGGGGCCCTTTCCAAATAGATTTCTTTGTGTCCCGCTTGAATTCTCATCTTTTGCAATTTTTCGGTTGGGGCTCAGATCCCTTAACTTTAACTACAGACGCTTTTCTCCAGGACTGGTCCTTAGCACTCAATTATACCTTTCCCTCCTTCATCATGATCAACAAGGTTCCACTGGTTCTGGTTGCTCTTTTCTGGCAGTCACAGGTATGATATCATCCCCTCCTGGAATTGACAACAGATTTTCCCCTTCTCTTTTCCTCTTTCCAGGACCTCGTCCTGAACCCAGAAGGCCACAACCACAATCTGCGTCTCAACAATGCTCTCTTCCTAACAGCCTGGAGGGTCTTGGGTGTTCCGAATCTTATCCAGGCATTTTGACGGAAGCTTCAAACTATATCTGCAAATCATGGGCCCCAGAAATAATCAAGGCTTACACATCAGCCTGGTCTCTTTGGGATAACTGGTACATGGGAAAATCTGTTAATCCCTTTACAATTGACATCTCTTTCATTGCTAACCTCTTAACATCCTAAGCAGGTTCAGGTAAAACGTATTGTACTGTAAACCTTTACCACACATCAATTTCCATGAACCATTCATACACCAATAAAAAACCAGTTGGAGAACATCTGCTCATCTGTCGTCTGTTAAAGGGAGTAAAATGTTCTAATCCTCCTATTCCAAAATATAGTGAATTATGGGGAGTTCACCTGGTTTTACAGTTGTTCATTTCCCGGCCAGAGAATAATTGCCTTTCTCTAAAAATGCTTTCAGCTAAATTGACAATGTTGTGTTTAATCTCGATCAAGCACTTATCAGATGTAAAGGCATTAGACATTCCTTCTCACCTTTTTACTCCCACAGGCATTCTCGTCAACATTAGCAAGCCTACCAAAACCAATCTGACTTCTGTGAATGATCCTTCCTTTCCCAATCAGCCAAACATACATGTGGGAAACTGTCTTAAAGCCTATAACCAGAAAAAAGTACATCTCAGAACATCCTCTCGTACCCAACTCCTCATTTCCCTTAGAAAGCCTCCGAGACCCATCTCTTCTCCTATCCCAGCCCATTGGGTTAAATGGATTATGTCCCTTGCTGGTACATATGTCCATTTTTGGATCCCATTCATCTCGGGAAGCTATGGCTTTCAAGGTGTTTTGAGTGGGCTCTCGGTTAGAGGACATTCTGAGATCTGGTGCCTGGTCTAATGATACCACCTTCTGAATCGTTTATTGTAAACCTGTTATTTCTGCATCTTCTGTAGCGGTTTATATGCTTTAAACAAGCATATTATGTGCCACCGATCTTGCCATAAAATATAGATTTTCCTACTCATTTATGACTGAAAGTCTTAATTTTATTAAAGATATGTAGGCGAATATTATCCCTCCACAACGCTGTATTATCTCTGTGTTTTCCTGCTCTACCAGTTTATTTCATGCCAGCTTCTACAACCACATGAACGTTCCAGCGTTCTAAGGGTGCTTCATCTACATCTTTACCAAATTTAACAACTACTTCCTGCTCCAGTCCTTTTATGGTCTCTGCTCCCTATTTTGTATCTTTTTAGTTGAACTTTGTTCAGGACATTTTTACTCTTTTACTCTTAATGTTAGCTGTAGCTATTGTATGTTCTATTTTCCCAATGTTTTCTACTTATTCTTAATTTCTCGCACAAGAAAGGAGGACAGCTTGTAGTCAAATTAAGTATAATAGTCCATTCTTCATTCCTGATTGGTATACTATCCTTTGATCTTATTGGCCTTTGTTCCTTGGCTTCATGGGACATGTAGTTTTTATAGTTTTCTTGACTGCTGCTATTTATTAAACCAATTTTATAGACAGCATAATACTTGGCCCCGGGTCTTTAATAAAATGAAGACTTTCCATCATAGATTACTAGGAAAATCTGCATTTTCATAGCTGTGGTATTGAAAAGGCAAGATTTTGTTAAAGACACAGAGGTGAGTATTGTCCCACCACTTTTCATTAACCCTCCAAGATCTGTTTTTCTGCAGTTCCGGATCCATCCGCTGGTGCTATCAACACTACCAAATTATCCAGGATTCTCTTCTGCAGTGGAACCCGATAAACTTCTTCATGGATCCTTCCTTGCCGTCCAACGGATGTTTCCTCGACTTTTGTTGGCCTGCTTGATGGATTTATTGACAGCACTGATTTCTCTTGGTTCAGTTTTGTTGTTTCTTTCCGTGCCTCATATTGACTAACTCGCTTCACGAAAAGAGGAATTGTTGCTCTCAGTCAGGATAACTATTGAGTTACTCAATGCGCTTTTAGTGCTTCTATTGTGATATCATTGTTTGTAGTTTTTTATCCAGGTTTTCTGGGTAATGTAGTTTTCATTTTTTCCTCGCTGCTGTTTTATAAAGAGCAAGAAAAGTCAAAATAATGCTTGCCGCCATGTCTTTAATAAAATCTAGCCTTTCTGACACCATGGCAACAAAAATCCCAATTTGTGGCCTGTAAAATAAAATCATAATGAAAATAAAATAATAATTGTAATACCTTCTCTAAGATTTACAAGGTATTTAGCCATGGAACAGTGATATTAAAACTGTTGGTATAATGGTTACTTGCATATGTTTGAATGGTTCCTAATCAGAGTTAAAATCATTTCATTTTGTTTTTTAACTTTACTCAAACGAAACCCCCCTTTGCACTGTCAGTGAGATTTGTGGACCATTTAGTCATGGCAGTGCATGCCAGATCAGAAATGGGTGACATGTTGTGACATGAGGAAGGGAGGTTGAGGTTTGCAGTGAAAGAAATCTCTTAATTTGTTGAATGAGAGATAGAGGAAGCTTGTATAAGAAAAAGAAATACATGGAGCCAGTGACAGGGTAACTGAGAGGGGGGATTATTTGTTTATAAAGCATGAAAAGCAACTGTGCATTTGTGGCATGTAACATAAAATTGCCATGGAAATAAAAGAAGGCCTCTGACACCTTTTCTATGATCAAAAGATATTTAGATGAGCTATGCTATCAATAGCTTGTGAGGTATAGTGATTAGCAGCATTGCTTTTCTTTGCTTTGGCAAGGGTTTGAACTCCAGTTGGGGAAATTGTTTTTTATCTAGTTTTTTTCTAAACAAATATTTTACCCAAATGAAAGAGGTGCCTTTGCAAATCACCCCACAGTATGGTCTGGGATATTTATGGCCTATTGAGTCATGGCAGGACATGTCAGAAATTTGTGACATGTTGTGGCATGTGGAAGAGGGAGCAAGGTTTGCGGTGAATGAAATCCCTTAACTTGAAGAATAAAAGATAGAGGAAGCTTGTATAAGAAAAAGAAATGCATTGGACCAGTGCCAGGGTGAAAAAGGAGAAGGGGTATTTGTTTATGAAGAATGAAAAGCAACTGTGAATTTGTAGCATGTAACATAAAATCACCATTGAAATAAAAGAAGGACTTCACAACCATCCGAATGATTACAAGGCATTAAGCCAAAATAAGATATCAAAAGTGTGATTTATGTACTAGTTGTTTGCAGTGGCTTCAATTGCTTTTGACCAGAGTACAAACCCCACCTGGAGAAATGTATTTAAATATGACCCATCGTGTCCTGGGAATGTTGATAGGCTCCCAGGATCTCTGCGAGCACCTCCTGGAGAGTTGGTTCCCTAGGCCTGTCCACCCCTGGTGCACAGCAGTCCTCCCAGTGTCCCTGTTGACCTGTGCCTCTGTCCCCTGAACCGTGTGCCCACTGCCACTGACCCCAGGTCCCTGATTGTCTTGGGGTCAAGGTATGCCCTGGGGTCCCTGTAGAGGTGGACACACTGATGATTGATGTGTCCTGGGGACAAAGGTATGGTTACGCTGGGTGGGTGCTGTGGTGGTGTTTCCTGATGGGGGAGGGAGGCTCTGTGGTGGTGTGTGACTGGGCCTGGGTAACCAGCTGTCCAGTGGTCCCTGATGGGCCAGGTAGGTCACCCAGGTCCTGAAAACCAAAGCTGCTATCATCAATTTGGGCCTCTTCAGTTGGGGGACTGGATAGTGTTGGCATCTCCTCGCCACTGACATTGGCTGGGGTACCTGTGGGGATGTAAATGATGTGTTATGGTTTCTGTGTCTGACATATTGTACATCCGTGGCTTCCCCTCTATGGTTGGATTTGTCCTGCCCGCTTTCACTTGTGTATGTTAGTGTATGTTAGTGTATGGTGGGATAGTTAATTCTCTATAGTGTGCATGCTATAGTGATGAGTGCCCATGCACACTGGAGGGGTGTCCATGCATTAGTACAGCATGCAGGGCTTGGCATTGGGAGGAGTGAGATATGATGTGGGGTGTGTGGGAAGTAGTGGAGTGATGGGAGTGAGGGTGAGGGTATGTGATGGTGTGGAATCACATTTTACAGTTCTTAGGTATGCTATGCCTGGTGGCCCCTGGGATACACAATGACAATCTCTGCAAAGGCCTATCATTAAATAAAGAGGCCTACAAATGTAATTCGCTACTGCTAGGAACGCATTATGTTGCAAGGCTTGCTCTCTGAACAGCCATCATAAAATATCATAGTCATTGCATGTTAGCTGAAGCAATCTCCCTTCTGGAAAGTACCAGTCTGAGTACGTGATGCTCTCAAGTTCTGTCACAAGATGGGCCATGCAATATTAGGCACGTAGGCCACCTTGTGTAAAATCCTTTCTATGCTTTTTGTTACTATATATGGTATGATAGGAAAAACTACCTTCAGCCATAATGGAGAAATAGTCATACGTCAATCATACGTCAATGCCAAAGAACCAATAAAACGTTGAATTATGTTTGTGGTTTAATACTATAAAAGATCGTGTATTACTTCCTTGTAGTGGGCTGTTCGTGTACACTAGTACAGAGCATCCTCCATGTACATTTCTTTCTATTCTATCGCTAATAAATTCTTTATGTTTATCTAGAAGAGCTGGCTAACGGTCATTTGTATCTGGATGGGTGTTGAATAATTAGGCTTCTACAATGGCATGCAGGTAGGGGGGTGATAATATTAGAGAGTTGACTTACCAGAGTCCAGGCCCCCTCCAACTCAGGCCAGGCCCTCAGGATACAGTATCGCCAAGACTTGCTCCTCCCATGCTGTGAGTTGTGGGGGAAGAGGAGTGGGTCAACTGCCAGTACTCTGGATATCGCGCTAGTGTCTTGCTGCAATGGAATGTACCTTCCCCCATAGGTCTTTCCACCTCTTCCTGATGTGATCCCTAGTTCTGGGATGATGTCCCACGATGTTGACCCTGTCTACGATTCTCTGCCATAGCTCCATTTTCCTAAATGTAGATATCTGCTGCACCTGTGCTCCTAATAGCTGTGGCTCTACCCTGACAATTTCCTCCACCATGGCCCTTAGCCCCTCCTCTGTGAAACGGGGGTGTCTTTATGGTGACATGGGTTTTGTGTGATGTGTGTGGGTGAGGGTGTGTTGGGTAATGTGTTGGGGTGTGTGATGTGGGGTGCGTGAGTGGTGTATAGGTGTGAGTAGTGTGTGGCTCTAGTTGTGTCATTAGTCTTGGGGCCTGATTACAACTTTGGAGGACGGTGTTAATCCGTCCCAAATGTGACGGATATACCACCTACCGTATTACGAGTCCATTATATCCTATGGAACTCGTAATACGGTAGGTGGTATATCCGTCACATTTGGGACGGATTAGCACCGTTCTCCAAAGTTGTAATAAGGCCCATGGTGTCTCTCTGCTGGCAATGGTTTGTAATCGTAAAGGGTTGTGGGTAATGTGGGTGTGTGTTTTATAGTGGTGTGGGTGTGTGGATGTGGTGTGTGTATGAGTGCCAGGTGTGTGTTGTTTGAATTGTCCAATGTAGTGTTGTTTTGTCTGTGGGTGACCATTGTGACCACGGCGGTATGTACCGCCAATGGTTTACCACTGTTGAATGTCCTCCATGGTCAATCGTGGGTCATAATGTGGTGGGTGTAGTTCTGTTGGCGTAACAGTGTGGGTTTAGATACCACCAGTTTATCACTGACCTTTGGTCTGGCGGATTTGTGTATGTCGCTGAAGACTGACAGATTGGTGTGTGTTATAATATGGTGAACGGATATCCGCCGCAGTAAGTTGGCAGCCGCCAGCGTGGCTGTAAGTGTCATTTACTGCCAATGTCATAATGAGGACCATAATACTTCAGGCAATTCAGATTGTTATCATGACATTCATTGAAATGTCTGACTACAGGGTATGAGGTATCTATGTTGGAAATGGTTCTTAAATGTTGTAGAATTCTTTTTGGAACTGTAATTTGGTGCTACCAACATTACTTTCATCCACAGTCACATTCCAGTACATATATTCAGTTTTGCAGTTGAAAAAAACCCATAACTTTTTGCAGTCTTACATGGAATCGCATAGCATATTCTGCAGTATTAACTCAAAATTTACAGGCTGTACAGGAAATACAATTATAAAGCCCTCTTTTTGGGAAGAGACAAATTTGTTTATCCACCATGATTGACTACTTGTCACCAAGGCATCCCTCATTAAAGAGACTTTTCTAAATGTAATAAGTGGCGCCTTGCGCATAAAAATGTCTAGCACCGGGACCCCTTGAACCAAAGACCAATACTTTTAAAAAATTGCCCTGAGCTATTTCTCTTGTTTATTAAACATTATGATTAATCTAGTGTTAGTCTCCTTGGCCTCAGTCTTTTTTCCAAACAAGACAGTTTCCCTACTTTTCGAATTTGCTTTAGTTATCACACAGTCAAGGGTTACTTTGGTATATCCCCTTGCTAAGAATCTGCTCTTCACCTCCTCTTGACAGCTTACAAAATCATCAATACAACTACAATTTCTTCTAAGACAAATCATTTCACCATATATGGTGCTATCCTTAAGATGTTAAGGATGAAAGCTGCTGGCATGTAAGACAGAATTGCCTGCTGTGGCCTTTCTAAATTGCCGGGTTCTATTTTATTGTCTATAATGAATATCTGTACATCCATAAATTCTACTTGATGTCTGTTCATTTGTGCTGTAAAGTGTAAATTCACTGACTTATTGGTAAGACTTGTAAGAAATGCCTCAGGTGTCTCAAGTGTACCTCTCCATATGATGAATAAATCATCTATCTAACATAGCCAATATACTACATGTTCATCCCATAATGCATCATGTTGAGCCATGAGAACCTTCTCCTCCCACCAGCCCCTATGCATTTTTTGATGCTAATTTGGCGTTAGACTGCCAAAAATGCCAGGCCATATTTAAAAAGTGGTGCAATGCATGCATTGCACCACTTTGTAACCCTTTGAGCTATATTATGACTACACCAGGCATAATGTGTGCAAAGGGGGGGTTCCCCTGTTAGGGGGTGGGCAAAAAAATGGTGCAAGGAAATCTAAGAGATTTCCTTGTGCCATTTTTCTCAGCACTTTTAACATCAGCTCAGAGCAGTGGTTCGAAGGAGGCTTACATTAGTTTGAATGGGCCTCTGGGTGCTTTGTAGGACTAGCATAAAAAATGTTGATGCTAGTCCCCTAACTACTGCTGTGGTACACTGTATTGTAAATACAGTGGACACATGTTGGCGTTAGGGGGGTTTCTAAGGGGCGCAAGAAAAGTGGCGCTGCACTGTGTTCAGTCTACTTTTCTTAAATATTCCCCTTAGAACCTTATTGTATTTCTTTCTCAATTGTTATTCCAATGTTGCTAAAAAGGGTTCCTTTGGGTAATAATATAGTATGACACCCAATCGTGCTTTGTTCCGATCCTGAGTTTATAGTTTGGAGTAACTAGCAATTTGTTCCTGGCTTCCATCACAAAGGTATGCAAACCTCATGAAAAGTGTTATTATGGGGCTACTTTTCCAATGCAAATCCTGAATTGTACTGGACAGTAGCACTAAAGTAACACAAAGAAGCACTATGCAGTACTTTATGTAAAGTATGGTACATGGGCATACCCATGTGCTCAACAATGGAATGTGACACTAAGCCTTATCTATTAACTTTGATAGAAAGGGATTTTGAAACAAAATATTACACCTCCTTGAGGCTTACATTTGGATGAAAGATTTATTTTCCTTATCATTCCAACTTTTCATGTGTGCTGCATCGTACACCACACATACAAAGTTGTAAGATGTTAAACTTTGTTACAATATTGAATTTTGTGCTGGATGGATACCCTTCCATTACAAAATCTATGTTTGACATCACGCACACACACCCTTGCACTATAGTGCAAGGATGCATGCATTGGCACGAGAAAGCCAAAGGTACACCAGCACTATAGGAAACAGCAACATCGCCACAACTTAGAAGATATGGTGCTCTTGTGCTCTCTCCTTTTCAGGTGACCTAGCACAGCAATATGGTTTATTACATAGCTTAAAAACGTAGTTAATCTGTCCCTTTGTTTCACCAGACAAAGCGCTCTTAGCAAACAATGCATATCAGTATGTACGACATGATTCCTACAGTTTTAGTTCCATTGGCTTTACTGACTCTTTGTTTAAATTGATGTACACACTTGTATCACTTATTGTCTCTCGATGTTTGTGATGCGAAGCAACCTGACTATCTAGGTTGGGATGGGTAGTGCTATAAAATTAATAAATGTGAGAAAGGGGCAAAGGAGAAATGAGGAGCACCACTTGTGGGTGGTAGTGAGGGAATCGGTGCAGAAGGAGGTCAATGGAGGTAGACTAACATAGATTGTTGCACTGAGTATCCCCAATAGTGATACCATCCCTGTGAAACCCATCAGCTCTCTTCTTCCCCTTTCATGGTGATTGTGGGTGAGAACTGGCTGCACCACACCAACTGCTTTCCCCCGAAAATTGCACTGAGTTTCATTTTGATAGGTTGATGTTTTATTGACTTTGTGGCTTTTCATTTTCCTCTACAGATAAATATATAATTTCATGTAATTGTCAGCAATTACAGTCCAGCTCATCTAGAAATCATCGTCACTCTCCTGTCTATCAGATACTTATAACCTGATGTTGTGAACTTATTCAGAAGTCAAAATATTTAATAGAACAACTAATACATTATTGTAGTAACTATGAAAAGTATAGTTTCATAAAAATAAAAAAGCATGGGTGGCCATGTAAAACTGTGTTATAGGTTTTTATCATACCAAAAGTCACTCATAAGAAGGTGTAAGAAACACCCAAACCCATATCATTACATTAGTTAATATGTGTATAGAAGGTGTTTCACTTTAACTTTTCCACTTTAAATTAAGAGTAATGGGTATATTATGTTTTGTATATCTCATGAAACAGTTTTTTCTGAGCACTGTAATCCTCAAAGTTATTGCTAGCACTGCAGGCTGATGAAATTGAACAACTACACAGATAAACATTTTGGTGGTGTGCATGATACAAATGTTGTGAGTCAGCGTGCTGAGTGGGATTAACATACTAAAAGGTAAGCGTGCTCATGTGCCTTGTTGCACTTGACACTGTAACCCTTACAGAAATAAACACGAAAACCACAAACAAAAAAAATTTCAATAAATTAATGGCATGACATAGGATAGTAAAGCATGGCATAGCACACCATGATATTCCATAAAAATAGCATAAATGTTCCTGTCTCAGAACATTCCAAACACACAATATCTACACGTTTCAATAATTGATGTTATATAAAATTATATCATTTCAGTTATGTCATAAAATTGAACCATCAGTGAATCTGGAGTGTTGATTGTTTCATTTTAAAACATGCTATGTTAATAAAGAACAATTAAATTACATTGGTGGTCATTACAACCCTGGCGGTCGGTGTAAAAGCGGCAGTAAGACCGCCAACAGGCCGGCGGTAAACAAATTGCAATTATGACCGTGGCGGAAACCGCCAACAAAGACAGCCACTTTAACACTCCGACCGCCACAGCGGTACAAACAAACAGCACGGCGGTCACCACCAACAGAGAGGCGGGATACAATGTACCGCCTACACTATTATGACAGCCCAATCCGCCACTTTTTCGGGGGCAGATTCACCGCGGATAAAAACACGGCGGAAACAGGAAATCCGAAGGGAAAACGCCCACCTCTACACACCCCACGAGGAACGAGCACACCATGGACCCGGAACTCCAAAATTCTACCTGCGACAGTCTTCCTGCTCCTCTACCAGGAGCACGAACGCCGGCGGCGAAGACCACGGTGAGTACTGCACCTATGCCACAGGGGAGGGAAAAGAGAGTGACACACACACGCAACACCCCCACCCTCACCTACTACAACACACACAAATGCAGATCAATACATCACAGTTACACCCCCCCAAATCTCCTGCAAGAATGCAAAGACAATAGAAAATGAGTGTAACCATTGTAATATATTAGAAACAAGTAGTCAGAAATATATATATACACCATGTACAAAATATATACCAAGCATAGTAGTCCAGGTAGTGCACTAAGAAAGTCCGTGGAACACTGGGACCACCCGGTATGGGCCAGGCCCACACAAGATCCCCGACCATTACGGAGAGAACACTGCAGGGGCATCAGAGAGCAAGAAAACAGGCACCTCAGGGGAGGGAATGGGGGGGCACCTCAGCTGCTTGAGTGCACGATGCCAAATCCATGAGGGGGTCACATGCCCATTGTTCCATCCAGGGGAGTGCAAAGCCACAGTCTCTCAAGTCTCTACAGTGGGTGCTTGCCCACTGTTCCATTCTGGGGAGTACAAAGCCACAGTCTCTCAAGTCTATACAGCGGGTGGGTTGCCCACTGTTCCATCCTGGGGAGTGCAAAGCCACAGTCTCACAAGTGCATGCCAGTCTCCACTGGTTCTGGAGGGGGCATGGTGCCCAGAGTGCTTCATCCTGTTAAGGACAAAGGTAGTGGATAACAGTCTCCACTGGTTCTGGAGGGGGCATGGTGCCCAGAGTGCTTCATCCTGTTAAGGACAGAGGTAGTGGATGACAGTCTCCACTGGTTCTGGAGGGGGCTTTGTGCCCAGAGTGCTTCATCCTGTTAAGGACAGAGGTAGGGGATGACAGTCTCCACTGGTTCTGGAGGGGACATGGTGCCCAGAGTGCCTCATTCACCCCGTGACGGACTCAGTTGCGTCAGTGCCCCTGCCGCTCATGGGCTAGCGGTGCTTGCGATGGTGGTGCCCTGTTCAGCGGTGGTTGAGATGTCGGTGCCCTGTGCAGCGGTGCTTGAGATGGCGGTGCCCTGTTCAGCGGTGTTTGAGATGGCGGTGCCCTGTGCAGCGGTGCTTGAGATGGCGGTGCCCTGTTCAGCGGTGCTTGAGATGGCGGTGCCCTGTTCTGCAGTGCTTGAGATGGCGGTGCTCTGTTCAGCGGTGCTTGAGATGGCGGTGCCCTGTTCAACGGTGCTTGAGATGGTGGTGCCCTGTTCAGGAGTGTTTGAGATGGCGGTGCCCTGTACAGCGGTGCTTGAGATAGCAGGGTCTCAGCTGCTGGTGGTCCTTCATGGCCCAGCGGGGCTGGTGCTGGTGGTCCTTCATGGCCCAGTGGGCTGGTGCTGGCGGTCCTTCATGGCCCAGCGGGGCTGGTGCTGGCGGTGGCCTCCTGGGCAGCTGGGCTGGTGCTGGCGGTGGCCTCCTGGGCAGCTGGGCTGCTGCTGGCGGTGGCCTCCTGGGCAGCTGGGCTGCTGCTGGCGGTGGCCTCCTGGGCAGCTGGGCTGGTACTGGCGATGGCCTCCTGGGCAGCTGGGCTGCTGCTGGCGGTGCCCTTCTGGGCAGCTGGGCTGCTGCTGGCGGTGGGCTCCTGGGCAGCTGGGCTGGTGCTGGCGGTGGGCTCCCTTGGCAGCTGGGCTGGTGCTGGCAGTGGCCTTCTGGGCAGCGGGGATGATAGCGGTCTTCTCCGCAGTGCTGCTCTTCCCAGACTTGCCGGGTTTCTTGTGGACCTTCCCCACCTTGGAAGGTGTCACAGCTGACTCCACACTCCCAACGGGACCCCTGGGAGCAGCTTTGGTGGCTGGAGTCTTCCACCTCCCCCGCAGGGCACTGGCCAACTTCTGATGCTTCACAGGTGGGGGACTGTCTGTGTTGTGGCTCCGTGCCACACTGGCTGCCCTGGTGGCCGGTGCACTCCAGATTCCGGTGACTACAGGCACCACTGGTCCCGGAGATGTTGTGGCTGAGGTGCTAGTTCGGGACCTATGAGACGGACGGGGTGGGGAAGGTGTGGGAAAGAGGTCAAGGTGGGACAGGAAAAGTTTTTTGGACACACTAGGACGGGTAGCTGAAGGGGGTTTGGGAGTGGAGGAAGAGGTGGTGGTTGTGGGAGGTGTACGTTTGGTGACTTTGGGTGAAGGTGCATGCGCTGGAGGCTGTCGTGAGGTAAATGATGGTTGGGTGTGTGCCTGCATTTGTGTATCTTGGGAGGGGGCATCACAGACACAGGGGACGTGTGAATGGTACTGGGGTGGTGACTGCACGAGAACGGGGTGTGGTGGTGGGTGTGCTGGAGAGGGACGTAGTGGCTATAGAGTTAGTGCATGCAGGTGTGAGTGTAGACGAGACTGGGAGGGAGGAGGGAGACGAGGAGGAGGGGGACAAAGTGGAGGCAGTGGATGTTGGTGTGTCCGCATGTGTGTGATGCTTGCGTGAGTGCCTGTGGGATGTGTGGTGCTTATGTTTGCCTGAGCTTCCCTTGGGTGTTGGCGTGTGTGCATGTTGGTCTGTAGGTGTGCTTGTGATAGCCTGAGGTAGAGGGGATTGGGTCGGGGTGGAGGAAGTTGGAGGGGGGAGGCTAGAGACGGGGACAATGGCTGCCATCAGTGCTGAGGCCAGAGTCTGAAAAGCTCGCTGAAGGGCCGCCTGACCAGAATGAATGCCCTCCAGGAATGCATTGGTTTGTTGCAACTGCCTCTCTACACCATGGATGGCATTCAAAATGGTAGACTGCCCAACAGTGAGGGACCTGAGGAGGTCAATGGCCTCCTCACTGAGGGCAGCAGGGTTGACTGGAGCAGGGCCTGAGGTGCCTGGGGTGAAGGTGATGTCCACCCTCGTGGGTTAGCGGGCACGGGGAAAAGTCTGAGGGGCTGCTGGGAGGGCGGTGCTGGTAGGGGGGGTGGCGGCTGTACCTGTAGATGCGGGGGCACAGATGTTGCCGCCACCACAAGGGAGCTCCCATCAGAGGACGAGTCCGTGTCGCTGGTGTCAGCTCCTGTCCCTGCCGTGGAGCTCCCCTCACCCTCCGTCCCACTGGTGAATTCAGACTCCGTAGTGTCGACCTCCAGGGCCATGTGGGATGCAGCTCCCTCGTGCTCCGGTGCCACTGCTCCTCCGCCTGATTATGCTAATGCACACAAGAACAGGGAGACCACAAAAAGGGGGGGAAGACAGAAGAAAGACATGTTGAGTGCAAGCATTACTGCTACCGTTGGCGGACACGACAGACACAGAAGGCCCCTGCACTAAGCCGTGCTCTTGGGCTCCACTGTTCAATTTCTGGGAAATGGCCTACAAGGCTATGGACGACATCTGCACACATAGATGACACAGGGGCATGACTATGTGTACTTGGCACTCTACAGAGGTGGGGTGCCACATGGCCTGCCTTACGGAGGGGCCTTGCCTACAGAACTTGCCCTTGCCTAGGGAAACCCACAGCCCACCTCCCCGCCAAGACACCTCCACTGCGCGCATAGTCATCAGAATGAGAGTGTACTCACCCCCTTGTGGCTGCTGTGATGACCTCAAGCGCCCATCCAAATCCGGGTAGGCCACCGCCAGGATCCTGAACATCAGGGGGGGTCATGGTGCAACGGGCACCCCTCCCACGTTGGGAGGCCATCCCCAGCTGAGCCTCTGCCGTCTTCTTGCTCCAGCGGCGAATGTCCTCCCATCTTTTCCGGCAGTGGGTGCTCCATCTGTGGTAGACCCCCAGGGTCTGGACGTCCTTGGCGATGGCACGCCAAATATCTTTCTTCTGGTGGGCGCTGATCTACATGAAATGTACAGGGGAAAAAGAGAAGTTATTACCAACTGCACCGTCAAAGTGATTGGCCCTCATCCCTACCCTTGGCATGTGGCACATGCATTCACCGTCTTTCATGCACGCAGCACCCTGCCCCCTTCCTTCTTACATCCAGCACTCTTCGCACAGGCATAGCCCATACAACATGCTCCCTGTGTACATACCTGTTTGTCTGAAGGACCATAGAGTAGCGTGTACTGGGGGAGGACCCCATCCACGAGCTTCTCCAACTCCTCAGATGTGAAGGTAGGGGCCCTTTCCCCAGACACTCGAGCCATTGTCTCTTCCAGACCGAGGTCATAGCAGCACTTGCACTGTAGGTCCTCTCCTGTCGAAGATCAGGTATCGAGTGATTGAACAGATAGAAAATGGCGGTCACGTCCGCGGCGGTGCGTACCGTCACCGCCGGCGTACATCACCATTGGCTCCTGGAACCCATAGGGTCCAATGTTAACCAATGCAGCATGGCACCGCGGTCTTCGAGCGCCTACCGCGACGGTGTACAACGCCAGTGCAGTTACCTCACATCCCATTGTCCCACTTTACAGGTCAGGCAGCCGCCATTTCAGAGGCCCACATGGCTTCATTCCCAACTGCGTCACACATACCTAGGCCTAGACTCAACACACATACAGGCCACCTTTTGTGTATGATTGGTGTTCTGTGTAAACTGTGGGTACGTACCTTTGAGTTGTTTGACTCTGTGCTCGCTGTTGTCCTTCATAGGCACCGTCCGCTGGGGCATGTGAGGAGATTGCTGCATCCTCCGGTGTACCGACCATTGGTGGACCTGTCGACAACGGAGGAGCAACATTTGATTATCACCTACAGGCTTGACCGTGCCACAATCCAGGAACTGTGTACCCAGTTGGAGCCAGACCTGATGTCAGCAATCCGCCATCCCACAGGAATCCCCCTTCAAGTGCAGGTGCTGTCAGTGCTCCCTTTCCTTCTAAGTGGGTCATTTCAAACAACAGTGGCCATAGCATCAGGGATGTCTCAGCCTATGTTTTCCAACGTATTGTCCAGAGTGTTGTCTGCCCTTCTGAAACACATGCAGAGCTACATCGTTTTCCCTCAGGTGGAGGATTTCCCTACAATGAAAGGGGATTTCTATGGCCTGGGACACATCCCCAACATCATAGGTGCCATTGATGGGACCCATGTGGCTTTGGTCCCCCCCCACAGGAGTTGACAGGTGTACAGAAACCGGAAGAGTTATCATTCTATAAATGTACAGATGGTATGTTTGGCAGACCAGTACATCTCCCATGTGAATGCCAAGTTCCCTGGCTCAGTGCATGACGCCTACATCCTGCGGAATAGCAGCATCCCTTATGTGATCGGTCAACTCGAGAGGCACCGTGTGTGGCTATTAGGTGAGCACCTGGAAGCAAGTCAGTGGAAATGGTTGTCTTGGTCTGGGGATATCCCTCCAGGTTAGTGTGTGTCTAACAGTTGTCCCTCACCATTTGCAGGTGACTCTGGTTACCCCAACCTGTCATGGCTACTGACCCCAGTGAGGAATCCCGGGACAAGGGCAGAGGAACGCTACAATGAGGCCTATGGGCGAACTAGGTGGGTGATCGAGCGGACCGTCGGCCTCCTGAAGGCCAGGTTCAGGTGCCTCCATATGACAGGTGGATCCCTATTCTACTCACCAAAGAAGGTGTGCTAGATCATCGTGACCTGCTGTATGCTTCATAACTTGGCTTTGCGACGACAGGTGCCTTTTCTGCAAGAGGATGGTCCAGATGGCGGTGTTGTTGCAGCTGTTGAGCCTGTGGACAGTGAAGTTGAGGAAGCAGAGGAAGAAGACATGCACAACAGGGATTCAGTGATCCAGCAATATTTCCAGTGAGACACAGGTAAGAGTACAGACCTGCCTCCTACATGTACTTTAACACTACTACCTCTCTACTGTGTGTCCTTTTCACCCAGTGTATGGTCACTGAGTTATCACTTTCCCTTAAGATTTCACAGATGTGGGTCCAACTGTGCTCTGCTTAGATTCCTCATGGACTAGAGCTGTGTGACATAGGTATGTTGACATTACAATTGAAAGATCATTTTGTCACTGTAATTGCTAATACACTATTTCAAAATCACAGACTCCATATTGTTTTGTGCTTTAAGGGTGTTTATTTAAGTGCTCAATATTGGAGGGGGTAGTGAAATAGTGAGGGGTGATGGCGGAGGAATGTTCATGGCAGAGTCCAGTCTATTAGTCTCACAGGTGCATTGCCCAAATGGGCATGGGAAGTGGAGCTGGGGCAGTTAAAGTATGGACAGGGTGACAAGGTGGGACAGTAGGATGACAATCAGGGTGGTCTCATTTCTTGGCGGGGGTCTTGGCATCGTGCTCTGTCTTTGTCCTGGATCTCAGGGACCGTTTGCGGGGTGGTTCTCCCTCTGCAGGGGGTGGGGTGCTGGTGTGGTCCTCCTGTGGCAGGGAGTCCTGTCCATTAGCGCCGGCGGAGGTGGTGGGCAGTTCATCGTCCATGCTAGTGTCAGGGGCCCCTTGTAGTGCCACAGTGTCCCTCCTGGTGTTGAGTACTTCCTTCAGCACCCCTACGATGGTGCCCAGGGTGGAGCTGATGGTTCTGAGTTCCTCCCTGAAGCCCATATACTGTTCCTTCTGCAGGCGCTGGGTCTCCTGAAACTTGGCCAGTCCCTTTGCCATTGTCTCCTGGGAGTGGTGGTATGCTCCCATGATGGAGGAGAGGGCCTCATAGAGAGTGGGTTCCCTTGGCCTGTCCGCTCCCTGTCGCACAGCAGCCCTCCCAGTTCCCCTGTGTTCCTGGGCCTCCGTCCCCTGGACCGTGTGCCCACTACCACTGCCCCCAGGTACCTGTTGTTGTTGGGGTGGTGGGTTTTCCTGGGTTCCCTGTAGTGGTGGACACACTGCTGATTGACGTGTCCTGGGTATGGAGGTATGCGCCTGCTGGGTGGGTGCTGTGCTGGTGTTTCCAGAGGGTGGAAGCTCTGTAGTGGCCTGTGACTGGGTGATGGGAACTGACTGTCCCGAGGTCCCCGATAGTCCAGCCTGGTCATCTAGATCCAGTTGGACAGAGGTTCTGTCATCACTGTGGGCCTCTTCTGTTGGTGGTGTGGACATGTGTGGACCCTCCTGTCCGGTGACGTTGGGTAGGGCTCCTGCAGGGGTATAAAAGGATGGTTATTACATCTGTGTGTGTCATGGTGTGCAATGGGTGGGTGACCGTGTACCCCAGTGTTTGCATTCCTGTGTGGGACCTTGTGTGAGGATGGTTTAGGGGGTTGTATGGGTATGTGCAGTGGGCATGCTTTAGTGATGGGTGTCCATGCTTTGTTGTTGCATGCAGGGCTTGGTGTTGGGATGGGTGGTTTGTGATGTTGGGACATATGTGAGGAGTTGGGGTGCTGGGGGTGAGGGTGAGGGTGGGGGTATGTGATAGCATGCAGGTAGGGTGGGGGTTGTAAAAGTTGAGATTTGTCTTACCAGAGTCCATTCCTCCACCTACTCTTGCGAGGCCCTCAGGATGCAGAATCGCCAAGACCCGCTCCTCCCATGTTGTTAGTTGTGGGGGAGGAGGTGGGGGTCCGCCGCCAGTCTTCTGAACCGCCAGGTGGTGTCTTGAGACCACGGAACGCACCTTCCCCCGTAGGTCATTCCACCGCTTCCTGATGTCCTCCCGATTTCTTGGGTGCTGTCCCACTGCGTTGACCCTGTCCACTATTCTTCACCATAGCTCCATCTTCCTAGCTATGGAGGTGTGCTGCACCTGTGCTCCAAATAGCTGTGGCTCCACCCGGACGATTTCCTCCACCATGACCCTGAGCTCCTCCTCTGAGAACCTGGGGTGTCTTTGCCGTGCCATGGGATGGTGTAGGTGATGTGTGGGGTGGAGTGTGTGGTGATATGTGGCGTGATATGTAGTGGTGTGTTGTGTAAGGTGCGTGGAAGTTATGTGGGTGATGGTGTTGTGTGCCTGTGGATGCTGTTGTTCTTGCTGGTGCTGTCTCTCTCTGGCCTTCTTTCTGAATTTTTTGTCGTGGGGGTTTGTGGGTGATGTGGGTGTGTGTTTTATATTGTAATGGGTGTGTGTGAGTGGTGTGTGTATGTGTATCAGGTGTGTGTATTTGGAATTGTCCAATGTGGCTGTGTTTTGTAAGAGTGTGTGTATTTTGAGCGCGGTGGTGTGTACCGCCAATGGAATACCGCGGTTGAAAGACCGCCACGTGGATTCGTGTGTCGTGATAGTGTGGGCGTATTTCTGTTGGCATGACGGTGGAGGTTTTGTTATCGCCAGTTTATCACTGACCTTTGGTGTGGCGGACTCGTGTGGGTGTCTGAATTTTGGCGGTTTCTGACATGTGGGTCATAATAGCTGTGGCGGTATTCCGCGGCTGCAGCGTTGTGTTGGCGGTCTTCTGCACGGCGGTAAGCTGCTTTTACCACCAATGTTGTAATGAGGGCCATTGTTTTTTAGTCTTGTGAACATAATACAAGGTATAAGTAATGCAAGTTTTACATGCATTTAAGTATTGCCATTTTCTATCACATTTCAACATTTTTAAAATATGGGCTTTCTTTGCACTTGCATCACTTCTTAAATGTTTTGAAATCTGTGTACGTGTTTAAAAGTAACAGGTCTCATTTTTATCACATCTTTTTGTGTTTGGGCACCTTTAACTCACCCTTTCATCTTACATTTGTTCTCCACTGGCTTCCCCCAACAGGGTCAACAAGGTCAAGTCACAAAAGACTACTTTGTTGCAAACATGCAACTGTAAACATGTTAGAATAATTAACAGCAGTTCCTGAAATGTTTTCTAATCTAACATTGGTGCAGCACCTGCAGCACCCCTGGTAATGGCAACACTAAATAATTCGGACTCAGTGCAATGCAGTTACAAGTTAAACCCTATGGACTGTAGAATTAAAGCGTGAAATCAGTAATTCCACCCAGAATTCCAAATTCCATGGGGCTTAACACATGTATAAACTTTCTGCTAGGAGCAGGAGGTAATCTTATGCAGAGACAAATGGTTGAGATAGAGGGTGAGGGAGAGTAAGGGAGGCAAGGATATTTCTGGCAGTGGAGGCTTGTATTGTTTTCATCATTTATACAGCACTTACTACTCCCATGTGGGGTGCTGAAGTGTTTGCCTACATGGAGAGCATTTACACCATGTAGGGTATGAGTTAGAAGTGTATTGTCTCTGTTTTGATAGAGTGTGGGAAGTTGTTCTGTATCATGCATGATGAATACTGAGGTGCAGTTATAGTGTTATGGTATTCAATGTTTAGCAGTGTGATGGGTGAAGAAATGTGAAAGAGAGTCAATCAGTTTACAGTAAGGTGATAAGTTTGAGCACATCCACAAGTGTCTTTCTGGTATTTCTTCTGTTCATAGTCCACTTAGCTGTTTACTGCACTGGATTATCCATCGTGAAATATTTTGTGTAAAGTAAATGATCCTGAGCAGCCATTGGTTAAACGAGGAAATAGTTGAGATCTGCTGGGACAGACTTTGTTAATATCATCCCATATCTGGTTGTCATTGTGATGTGTCAAGAAGCGTTTGTAGCCAGTTGGACCCACATTAGTGTCCTGTATTAAAGTCCTATTGACGCCCATGCCATGTGGCAAATCTCTTTAATTGTTCCACTCCAGCTCAGTAAGTAATGGGCAGTTAATAGCTGTAGATTGTACAGTAATGGCTGATGGACATGACCCTTAGCAGTTTTGACTTATGAATGTGTAAAAGTGTCAAGCAGTAAAAGGGATTTTTGGGCTTTTTGGCACTTTACACTGGAATACTGGTCAGGCCGCTGCTCTGAAACCTGGGCTGGTGTGTTTTTTCACCCCTCAGACAAGCACAAGAATAAGAATTGTATGCTGCTACATCTAAAGCTTCATGCAATTCTGCTGTGTGGACTTCCTGCACTGTAAAATTGGTTCTTGAGTTTCAACGCCATATAAGAAACTGGTTTGGAGAAAAGTACCCAATTTGAATCAGGTGGAGCAGAATTCAGTGATGTTATTCTACTTCTTGTGAGTTGTATTATGGGCATAAATGTGCTTACTAGGCCTTGTCAATGTTAGGAATGAGGATTCGTTGAACTCCTAAGTGAGCATGGTTAAAATCACTTTTACCGGCCATCAGTGTATGCTTGTAGATTACACTAGAAAAATATGTTTCTAAGACAATCGTGTATATAATAATTTATATTTCATGTTTTTTCCTTTGAATGAGGTATATATATTTACGTGAAGATTTGTCCAATTTGTGCTACCCGAGTCCGGTATCAAGAATATTTTCAGGATTTCACAATTTTAATGACACAATGTTTTTGACTTTTTGTCTGTGCATTCCTATGACCTCTTCATTTCAGTTACTGTCTGTGCTTGTGTGTTTTGAGTGTGTGTATGTGTGAGTGTGTCTGTGCGTGTGTGCATGTTGCCATGTATGTGTTCGAAATGGGGTCTCTGATTGGCAGTTAGTATGCACTCTGTCTAAGTAGGGACCCTCACTCTGGTCAGGGTGAGGGAGATACACATCTATGATAATCTAGGATAACCCCTGATCACCTCTTTGGTAGCTGGGTACAAGTAGTCAGGCTTATCTCAAAGCCAATGTGTTAAGTATTTGTATCAACACACAGAAAAACAGTAAAAACACTGCGAAATGGTCACAGAATTTATCTAAATCAAAAAGATCAAAAGATCAAAACAAAAAAAATCCAACATACACAAGTAAAGTAATGAATTTTTAAATTAAAAAGAGTTTCACTCCATAGAAAACAATGGATGTGTTGCTTTTACACAAAGTACCTGGTTTGCGTAAAAAATAAAGCCACACGGGCGAGCGTGCATCAGAAAAGTCAGCAATGCGTTGATGCCTTACTCGCAAGTGAGGGTGTGCACCATTTTTTCTCTGGTCGGGTAGGCAATGCATAATTCTTCTCTCCCACAGAAGAGCGATGTGTTGATTTTTCAGCTGCAAAGTTGCATTGATTTCACGGCTCCTGTGTCATGATTTTGGTCTTGGTTCCACCAGCTTCTCCTTTCAAGGGCCCAGGGACTAAATGGGCACCACTTAGCAGGGTAGGAGTCTCAGCAAGAGTCCGGGTGCTGGCAGAGGAAGTCTTTTATGGCCCTGAGACTTCAGAAGAGGGGGAAGCTCAGTAAAAGCCCTTGGAGACACTTCACAAGCAGGAAAACACTGCAAATTCCAATCGTTGTCCTCTCTCAGGCAGAAGCAGCAATTGCAGGCCAACCCAGCAAAGCACACTCACAGGCAAAGGGGCAGTCCTCCTACTCCAGCTCTTCAGCTCTCCTCTTTGGCAGAGGTTCCTCTTAGTTCCAGAAGTAATCTAAAAGTCTGGGATTTTGCATTCACTACTTATATCCCTTTCTGCATTTGAAGTAGACAAACGTCAAAGGAAAGTTTCTGTTGTTCAGACAATCTTGCCCAGGCCTGGCCCCATACACAATCCAGGGGGTTGGAGACTGCATTGTGTGTGGACAGGCTAAGCACTTCCAGGTATAAGTGTCAGCTCCTCCCTCCCCACTATAGCCCAGGAGACCTATCAGGATATACAGGCTATACCCCAACTCCCTTTGTGACACTGTCTAGAGGGAATTCTCAGCAGCCCAACTGTCAGTCTGACCCAGACATGGAATAGCAGGCAGAGGCACATAATAGTTAAACAAGAAAAAGTCCACTTTCTAAAAGTGTCATTTTCAAACTGACAATCTAAAAACCAACTTTATCAAAAGTTGTATTTTTTAATTGTGAGTTTAGAGAACCCAAACTCGACATCTCTATTTGCATTCAAAGGGAAACTGTACTTAAAAGATATTTAAAGGCAGTCCCCGTGTTAATCTATGAGAGAGATGGGCCTTGCAACAGTGAAAATCGAATTCAGTAGTATTTCACTGTCAGGACATGTAAAACACATCAGTACATTTCCTACCTTTAACATACACTGAACCCTGCCCATGGGGCTGCCTTGTGCCTACTTTAGGGGTGACTTATATGTACAAAAAGGGAAGGTTCGGGCCTGGCAAGTGGGTCGAATTGGCAGTTTAAAACTGCACACACAGACACTGCAGTGGCAGGTCAGAGCAATGTTTACAGGGCTACTCATGTGGGTGGTACAATCAGTGCGGTAGGCCCACTGGTAGCATTTTGACCTACAGGCCCTGGGCAACTCTAGTGAATTTTACTAGGGACTTACTAGTAGATCAAATATGCTAATCATGGATAAAGCAATCACCCATAAAATTTATACATAAAGCATATGCACTTTAGCTCTAGGTAGCAGTGGTAAAGTGCCCAGAGTCCTAGAGCCAACAAAAACTGTTCAAAACATATAGTAAAGCAGACAAAGGGTTTAGGGATTACCAGTGCTTTTAGAATAGTTAATAAATATTTGAAGTCTTTAACAAATACCCCCCCCCCATAACTAGACTGGGCTACAGCCTGAGGCACTAGCTGTCTATGTAACACCCCAGCTATGGGTTTAATACAATGAACGTATAGATTATCAACCATATGGCAGCTGTATTATTATGAGCATGTAATTTGTACTGCAGCTCATGCTCAATAGTTGTTAGTACATGAGATTTATTGAAGTGAAATTCCACTTGTCCCATTAATACTCCAAAATGTCACTATCTTTAAAATTTACAAGCATCTTCAATGAGGGCCCTTTAAGTTCCAAATCATTATATCTGCTTGTATAAAATAAAAACACGAACACAAGCCACAATGAACTAGTGTGCCAATTGTAACCAAACCAAACATGCAAGTGTCTCTAGTCTCCATGTGAACTTCCTACTGCAAGGTGTATGCCTCCAATGTAACCACACCTTAACATTCTGCAGTGTTTCTTTAATGTAACAGGTGGAAGACTATCCAAATTAACCCAGCATTCCTAAAGTAAAAAAACGATCATGTCCAAATGGCTTGTAAAACTGTTGTCCCGATGTGAGTGACACCCAGGTTATTTACAATTAGTATGGTCAGCTCATAAAAACAGAAAGAAACTCATCATGAAATTATATTTTAGAAATCAAAGACTGCTACTGTTCAATGATTCAAACAATGGAAAAACCATCTCTAAAGTAGCTTCACATATTCTGCCCATAATCTCAAAAAGCAGAACTTGACCCCTACTTACTGGAGTTGAATTTCAGAGAACTCAGGTACCAAACAACCATGCCCAGTCACGGACCAAGGATAAACCCCGAGGTGCGAGGCTTCTGTCTGCATAAATATGTCACTTAAGCTTACGTCAGACAGTGGAGTGAGTGTCTGGGATTAACCATTCAACCACTGTTTGCTTCTACATAAATGTCAAGCAGTAACCTCGATCGAAAAAGAAACAGTCCTTTTATAGCAATCAGCAAGACACAAAGGCCATCATTACGAGTTTGGCGGCCGAAGACTGCCACAGAGGTGGTGGTGATCGCACCGCCGTGGGCCTGGCGGAAATTACTGCCATATTATGACCATGGCGGTATTCCCAATGGAGCACAACCAATACACCACCAGAACAGCCAGTGCGGACAGACTGCTGCAGCCGGCAACAGGCATCTACAGTCCGACGGGTACCATGTTACTGCTGAGCATATTATGAGGTTGCACACAGGCACGATATCTGTGGCCGTCAGACCGCCACCAAAACCTCGGCGGAAATGAACAGTACAAAAGGGGATACTCACCTTCAGGAACACAGGCATGTCCGGAGCCACCATGGAACCTGAACATGAAGTCTTCCCACTGCTCTTGATCACACTACGACTCCAGAACCAGCTACAACGACAAAGACAACTGTAAGTACTCCCACCCAGCACACACTGGAGGGAAAGGCATTAGTACACACCCACACACAACAAACACATCATGGATGGATAGTGACAGCCACACACACATGCAAACAAACACTGCTAACAAAACACACACACTCACCAACATACACACCTGCACACACAATCTACACACACCACGGTCAACATACATGTGCCATCCACAAACTACCCCACACACACACATCACCGCCATTGTCTAAAATAAACATAAACAACACCACAGACTTACACAACAACATCACTAGCACAAACATACAAAGGCATTGGAAAGGGAGAACACTATACACCTCCACATGAAAACACATACTGACAGCAACATGTAACAACCACACACAACCAATCAATACCAAAACACTGCCATACAACGTGTCAGATGTCACACCACACATACACAATACACATAACAAATCCATCACCACACACATACATGCACATAGAACAACCACACAATGCTACACAGCACCATCACAGCACATCACACCAAGTATAATGCACAAGTAAACCACACAACACATGCTGCAACACAATCACATCACATACACATAACACACAAACAAAACCAAACACATACAATACATCCATCACGAAGGAAAGGCAGGACAAGTATGTCTCTATCGAGACCAACAAGTGGTTGGCTCATATATATTAGGCATTATTAGATATTATCAAAATATATGTACAAAATAGGCCAATTGCACAGTCCAAAAAGTCCAAGTGCCCCAGGCACATATGGCACGTGTAATTGCTCCAACTTGACTCCTGACTGCACGGTGGCCTCCACATGATAGGGGCATCAAGGGGGCAGGCAGACACCTCAGGGGTGGTTGGGTGGTCGTCGATGGGGAGGTTTCGATTTGGGATGGGGGTCCTTGGGTTTGCCCTTAGGTTTGGGGGGGTGGCTTGGACTTGGCTTTGGGTTTTGGTGGAGGGTCTTTAGGTTTATCCTTGGGAGTTAGAGCTTGGGTTCGGGGGGGGTTGATTTTATGGCAGGGTGACAGGCATGAGCCACACCAGGAAGGACTGGGAGGTGGAAGGGCTAGGCTCAGGGAGGGGCACAGTGCGCTCTGGGGAATCACAGTCTACGAGAATGGTAAGGAAGAGGGAAAACTCATAAAGGAATGTTTTTTAGGGACACAAGGGTGGTCATGGGGAAAGCATTTGGGGCGGAGGGAGTGGTTGTGAGGTGTGGTCATGTAGGTGTCTTGGTTGCAGGTGTGTGGGTATAAGGAATGTGTGTGCTGGGTGTTTGTTGGGTGTGTGACTGTGGGTATGTAGGTATTTTGGGAGAAGGGGGAGGAGGAGCAGGGAGATGCCATGGTGGATGGGTGGATGTCTGTTAAGTTGGTGCCTGCAGGTAAGGTGGATGTGCTGCATGAGGGGGTGCTGGTAGTTGTGGGGAGGGCACATATGTTGAATGGGGTGGATGTATGCAGGTCTGGAAGTGTGGTGACTGTGGGTATGATGGACTTGTGGCTGGATCAGGGAGTGTTGGTGTTGTGCCAGCAGGTGTGAGTGGTGTAGTGTTGGTGAAGGAGGGGGGTGTAGGGGTCAGTGTAGGGAGTGGATGTTGTAGTGTGTGCAGGTGGGTATTGTGTGTGTGCATGCTGGTGGTGGGTCTTGTGGTGGCTGTGTTTGTCACTGCGAACTGTGTATAATGAGGTGGATGAATGGCGGTCTGACTGTGTGCTCTGGATGGGTGTGGGGATAGAGGTATGGGATTGGGCAGAGGTAGCTGGAGTGAGAACGGAAAACAAAGGGACACTGGCTGCCATCAGAGAGGAGGTCAGTGTCTCAAAGTATCTCTGCAGGCCAGAGAGGGCACTGTGAATGCCTTCTAGGTAGGCATTGCTCTGCTGTGCCTGAGCTGCCAGTACCTGGATGGCATTCACTATGGTTGACTGACCCACAGAGATGGACCTCGGGAGGTCAATAGCCTCCTCACTGAGGGCAGCAGGGCTGTAGGGAAGGAGCAGAGGTGCCTGTGACGATGGAGATGCCAACCCTCCTGGGCGAGATTGGGCACATGCAACTGGGTGGGGAGCTACAGAGAGGGTGGTGCTGGTAATGAGGGTGGCAGACAAGGATGGTTCTGGGCTGGTCCCAGATGGGTCCACCACCGCCAGGGAGCATCACCCAGAGGAGGAATCCGAAGATGATACAGATGATCACATCTCCCCATGTCACCTTCTGTCCCGCTGGTCCCCTCAACTCAACCGGTGTCAGCCTCATGGGTCCTGTAGGCTGCTGCTTCCCCACTCACCGGTGCCCCTTCTCCTTCACCTCATGTTGCTGATGCACACAATGACGGAGGAGGAGAAGGAGGGAGGGAGAGAAAGAAAGATTGGGTGGAAAAGGATGAATACCTACCTACCATTAACACAGATCAACATGTACATCTCTCCAAATATATTATGGCATGCCACACCATTACAATAACACTGTATTTCGGAAAATACACATTGTGAAATGTAAGATGCAATGCTCAAAAACCTGCTATTGTGGGAACATTTTGACTTAGTGAATTGGTCAAGGCTGAAACACTGCATTGCAGTAATGTGATTGCCAGGGCAATGTCATGCATGACATTTAAACAATAGTGTTAGACTCCAGGGACCTCGCAGGGGACTTACCATATATACTACCATACCATAGTTGGAAAGGCTAGCCACAGAATGATAGCTTCTACAATAGATGTTGCAGTGCTGTGTGCCTACATAGAGTCAATTGTTGCAGAATGCCGTGGTTGTTTCCCTCACACATATCCTACACTCTTAAGTCAACATATGTCAGCATGGTAAGGTAGCATGGCCAAAATACTGTCCCATTGAGGCCATACATGTAGAGGACCTGTGATGCCACACTCATAACCAGTCCATGGCAGCTACTGTGCAAGATAAAGATAGCCTCAGTCATAGTGGGATACAAATACTGATGTGATAGCACTTACACCTCAGGTACATTGATTCAGATGGAAGAAGCTGGTCTGACACAATGTGTAGGGTGTGCACACTCACCAAACCATCAAATATGTCAATTGGATATACACTGACAGCATTGTATTGCCACACATAATCAATTCAGAGCCTGCCGGGGAGACTGATGCCCTTTGTCGATGTGCATCTACCACTGATCACATTCATAACCTCCCACAAGTAAGCCACCCAATCGTAAACAGGGCCCATCATGTGGGAGCCTATACTTACAATCCTGTGGCTGCTGTGCTGCCCTCAAGCACACATCCACCTCAGGGTATTCCACTGCCAAAATGCTGGACATTATGGGGGGCAAGTGTACGATGGGCACCCTTCCCTCGTTAGGAGGACGTCCCCAGCTGGGCCTCCCCGGCCTTGCAGGCCCAGCATCTCAGGTCCTCCCACTGCATTCTGCAGTGGCTGCTCTGATGGCTACAGCCCCCCCCCGGGTCCACACTTGCTTGGTGATGGCACACCATATCTTCTTCTTCTGATGGGCGCTGACCTGCATGGAAGGGAAACTCATGTAGAGTGGCATCACATCAGCAGCAGTGGACTACTCACATCATACACATCACATGCCCACACTAAATCCTCATGGCACAAACGCATATACTTCATGGCCCCTACATGTATCCACTTCCTGTGCAACTTGGCAGCGCCTTACATCCTCACACACCCCTATCACACAGGACAATGGAATTGGGCTCACCTGCTCCTCTGGTGCCACATAGAGCTGTCCATACAAAGGTAGGACCCCGAACACAAGTTTCTCCAACTCCTCCTGAGTGAAGGCTGAGGCCCTATCACCTGCAGGACGAGGCATGATGGCTCCCAGAGACAGTACACAGTAGCTCACATATTGGAGGTCTTGCTTGCACGAGTGTCAGGAGTCAAGTGAGCTAGACGGCGAAAAGGGTGGTTGCGGCCACCACGTACATGACCGTCACCTCTGGCGGTGATCATCATTAGCTCCAGTCCCGATAGGCAGCAATGTGATCCAATGAGGAGTTGCACAGCTGTTGCGACCGCCTACCATCATGATGACATACGCCAGCCGATTTAGGTCTCTTCCATTTTTCCAGTGCACGCAGGACAGGGGGCTTCCATTTTAGGCAAATTTAATGGTTTGTAAAGGAAAAATAAGTGTGTCATGCTAGACATATGTACTGAATGCTTTGTAGGCCTATGTTTTGCCATCATGGCTGGGCCTATAAATGTGATAATCATGCCACAGTGGTGTATGATGGGCAGATGTCAATTCCAGTGCATGTCCCGCGGCTTAGGACCTCATAGGTGGTGTAACCATATTAGGCATATTAGACATGTGATGTGTGTGACATGCTGTTATTTAGGGCCTCTAACAAGTAGCTAGGTTGGTTGACATGGGCCCTCTACATGGCCATAATGGTATGTGGCAAATGTTGGGTCCTGACTACAGTGTTTGTTGTGTGAAACAAGGATCTTGTTTGCTAGCATGTGTTGATAGGTCATCAAGTTTTACATTTTCTCCTCTCTATCCTAGATACTCAGTATTTGGGAGAATGAGACATGCACCCATGTACCGCCTCCTAGTAGACCTTTCAACCCTGGAGGAGCGACACATCGTCCAGACTTATCATCTGAATCGTCACACTATAATGGAACTATTTACCCAGTTGGAGCAAGATCTATTGCATGCTACACAAAATCCCTAAGCCATCCCTCCCACAGTACAGGTCTTGTCTGTGCTACACTTCCTTCCCTCTGGCTCTTTCCAGATTAAAGTTGGTTTGGCAGCAGGGATGTCACAGCCCATGTTCAGTCTTGTGTTGACAGATGTACTGTCTTCTTTACTGAAACGCATGGACAGCTACATTAGATTCCCACAACGTGTTCATTTGCCTACTGTTAAGGCTGACTTCTATCATATTGGACACATCCTTAAAGTGATAGGGGCCATAGATGGCACCCACATTGCTTTGGTCCCTCCCAGGGCCAATGAACAAGTCCATAGGAACAGGAAAAGTTACTACTCCATCAATGTACAGGTGGTGTGGTTTACAGACCGGTACATCTCCCAAGTGACTGCCAAGTATCCAGGATCTGTGCATGACTCCTTCATTTGGAGGAACAGCCATGTCCCACATGGGATGGCACAACAACAGAGATGGAGAGCTTGGCACATTGGTATGTTTGCAATAGGATGTGTGTCACTGTAGTGTCAACTGTCATCCCATTCAGCACTGTGCCTCTACATTTATTGTGACAGGTCCTACCTTTGTGCACACAGGTGACTCTGGCTATCCTAATTTTCTCTAGCTGCTGGTACCAGTGAGGTACCCTAAAACAGATGGGAACACAGATTCAATGAGGCCCACGGTACAACAAGGTGTGACATAGATGAACATTTGGGCTCCTGAAGGCCAGATTCAGGTGCCTCAGCGTATCTGGAGGTGCCCTCCTCTACATCCCTCAAAAGGTATGCCAGATCATAGTTGTTAGAAATGGGGTCTTTGGTTGGCAGGCAGGTTACCCCCTGTTCAAGCAAGGACGCTCTCTCTAGTCAGGGTAAAGGAGAATCACCCTCAGTTAACCCCTGCTCACCCACTGGTAGCATGGCAAGAGCAGGTAGAATTAACTTCAGAAGCAAGGTGTAAAGTATTTGAACCAACACATACAGTAACTCAGTGAAAACACAAAAAAATGACACAACACAGATTTGGAAAAATAGATAATATTTATCGAAACAAAACAAGTCCAGAACAACAAAAATCCAACATACACAAATCAAGATCTGAATTTAAAAAAGAATAGAGTGATAATTATGACATTGGCGGTGAATGATAAAGTGGTGGAAATACCGCCAACAGGCTGGTGGTAATTACCACCAAATTAAGACCATGGTGGTGAGAACTCCCATAGACTGCCAATGTACCACACAATCCACCAGGGCGTTAACAACACGAACCACGGCAGTAGCCATCAACAGCCAGGCTGAAGACAAGGTACCGCCCCCATATCATGACAATGCAATCCACCACGATTTCCGGGGCAGTACCAATGCCATCAAAAGCCTGCAGAAACACTGCATAGAAGACAAAAGACATCATCAGAAACACAGAGAAGAACAACGCTGCCATGGAGCCGGAACTACAAGTCTTCCCAATGCTCTTCTATGCCATGCTCCACCTGGAACACCAATGCCGACGAAGACAATGGCGGTGACTACAGCCGCCTAGCACACAAGGGAGGGAGGGAGGAAAAGGAGAGTGACACACACAAACACACACACACACACAACACACCACACACACACATCATACACACATCCAGCTGAAGAAAAAAACAATGACACACAACACACGTCATAACAATGCAAGGACAACAACAAGGCAGTACCGAGAATGTATTGAATGGGAACAGCCACCAAATGAACCAATTGGATAACAAAGAGATATGTACAATTGTCCATTCCAAAGTACTATTGTCCCACATGGCCACAGGGCACAGTCCAAGGCCCAACTTGTTTCCTGACAACATCCGCACAGAACTGTGCAGGGGCATCATTTTTGAAGTGGGCAGGTACCTCAGGGGGAAGGGGGGGCACCTCAGCCGAAGTCGGGACTGGCCCACTGGTTCTCGAGGTCTCCATGCCCATTATCCTTTGCTGGGTAGTGCAAGGTCATAGTCTCTCAGGTGGAGGACTTGACCACTGGTTCTGGAGGGGGATCCATGCCCATTATCCTTTGCTGGGGAGTGCAAGGTCACAGTATCTCAGGTGGGGGACTTGCCCACTGGTTCTGGAGGGGGCTCCTTGCACAGCAGTCCCTGGAGGGTGGCCTACATGCCCGGTGCGGGAGGTGAGGGCTGCACTCTCTCAGCGGGAGGTGAGAGTTCCATTGGTGGTGATGGTGGTGTTGGTACCCTGCCAGCCTCTGCCTGGTGGTGAGGGCTGCAGTGTCTGAACTGGTGAATGTGCCTCCTGGGCAGCCTCTGCTAGAGTTGAGAGCTGCTGTGTCTCAGGAGGGAACGACACCCCATGCCTACTGGTGGTGGTGATGATGGTACCCTGCCAGCCTCTGCAGGAGGTGAGGGCTGCTGGGTCTCAGCAGGGGAAGGGACCTCCTGAGCAGCCTCTGTTGGAGGCGAGGGCTGGTGTATCTTAGCTGGAGGGGAGGGCTTCTTCCCTTTCATGGCAGGAGGTGAAGGCTTCTTCCCTTTCATGGCAGGAGGTGAGGGCTTCTTCACTTTCATGGCAGGAGGTGAGGGCTTTTTCCCTATTCTGGCAGGAGGTGAGGGTTCTTTCCCCTTCCTGGCTGGTGGAGTGGGATCCTTCAAGAGTCTTGCCCCCGACTAGGAGGTGCCTCCACTGTCTCCGTGGACTGTTTGGCTGAGGTGCTGGGCTGGGTCATTGAGACCCTGCTCTTATGGGCAGGATGGGGGAGGGTGGGGAGGGAAGAGGTCGAGTTAGGTAAGGAAAAGCTTCTTATGGACAGTGGGGTGGGATGAGGGATGGAAGTGGAGGTTGAAGGAGTGGTTGCTGGAGGAGTACGTCTGCTGGACTTGGGTGCTGGTGCGTGGGCAGTGTGCTGATGTGAGGTGGATGGCTCTTGGGTGTCTGAGTTCCTGCGTTTGTGTCCTTTAGGAGGGGAGACAGACAGGGTGGGAGACGACACAGGGAATGCATGGATGGATGTTATGGAGGTGTCTGCTAGTGAGGTGTGTGTGCTACTTGGTGTGGTGATGATGGTGGTGGATGTTGAATCAGTGCATGCAGATGTGAGTATGGACGTGACTGTGAGGGAGGTGGAGGAGGAGGAGGAGGGGGAGACAGTGGAGGCAGTGGATGTGGTTGTGTGTGCAACTGTCCGGTGTTTCCGTGAATGCCTGTGGGCTGAAGTGTGCTGCCTGTGTTTGTCTGTGCCACTCTTGTGTGATGTTTTGTGTGCAGGCTTGCCTGTATGTGTGCTTGGGATGGGTTGGGGTTGAGGATACTGGAACTGGTAAGTGGTAGTTGGAGGGGGGATAGTAGGAACAGGGACAATGGCTACCATCAGAGAGGTGGCCAGAGCCTGAATCGATCTCTGGTGGGCCACCAATCCATCATGGATGCCCTCCAGGAATTCATTGCATTGCTGCATCTGGGATGCCAGCCCTTTGATGGCAATCACAATGGTTGACAGGCCTCAGGAGGTCAATAGCCTCCTCACTCATGGAAGCAGGGCTCACTGGGGCAGGGCCTTAGGTGCCTGGATCGAAGGGGATGCCTACCCTGATGGGTGAGCGGGCATGGGCGACTCGTTGAGGGGCTACTGGGAGGGCGGTTCTGGTATGGGGTGGCAGCTGTACCTGCAGCTGGGGTGTTTACAGAGGTGCCTGCCACCACCAGGGAGCTTCCATCGGAGGAATTATCTGAGTCAGTGTTGTTGCTTCCTTTCTCCGCCATGGCCCTCCCCTCACCCTCCGTCCCACTGGTTCCCTCGGCATCGGTGGACTCTGCACCCTGGGTCCTGTGGCATGCAGCTCCCTCTATAGCCGGTGCCCCTGCTCCTCCGCCAGATGATGCTAATGCACACATGAACAGAATGACAGAAAGAGAAAGGGGGGAGGGAGAGAGAGAAAGGGAGCACTGAGTCAATTATATCACCAACATCACATTTGGCATACACAGTACCGTCACACACAGGGATCAGGATTGAGCACTATGCATTGCACTGCCATTCAATTGGCTAGATGCCACAGCAAGATGAGGGCCAACCACCGCCAACTGCATCCCTCCTGGACCCACTAAGCCCTGTCTGACATGGAATGCAACCTAGCTAGGTTAGGATTTGCCATACAACCATTACCCTTGAGCTGGATCACGCTGCAATGTCTGTCCTGGAATTAAGGGGCACCCACTAACTCACACACACAACCCGGATCCCAGGCCACCTACCGATCATTGTCGTAATTTCCACTGTACTCACCCCTTTGTGGCTACTGTGATGCTCTCAAGCGCCCATCCAGCTCTGGTTAAGCCTCCGCCAGTATGCGTGCCATCAGGGGGGTCAGGTTCTGACGGACACCCCTTCCTAGTTGGGAGGCCATCCCCAACTGGGCCTCCTCACCCAGCGTCTCAGGTCCTTCCACCTTTTCTGACAGTGGGTGCTCCGTCTGCTGTAGACCCCCAGGGTCCGCACGTCCTTGGCGATGGCACGTCACACTCCCTTCTTTTGATGGGCGCTGACCTGCAGAGACGATACGAACAGGAGGATAGCATTACACATACAATCCAGCCTGTCCCGTTTCATCGCCATTGGCACACACATCGCCCAGCGCCCACCATGCACACTACCACAAGACACCCCCCGATGACACGATGCTTGCACACACATCTCCATGCATCCTTCCCACATGCATCGTGCCCAAGGTATACGCACCTGGTGGTCTGGAGGCCCATACAGCAGTCCATACTGGGGTAGGACCCCATCCACCTGTCGCCCCAACTCCTCTGAAGTGAAGGCAGGGGCCCTTTCTCCGTTCACACTGGCCATGGTAGGTTTCAGACACAGGACACAGCAACACACTCAGTGTAGGTGTTGTCCTGTGGAAAGTCAGGAAACAGGTGACGATTTATAGAGAAGATGGCAGTCACATCTGCAGCGGTGTACACCGTCACCACTGGCGCTGATCCACATTGGTCACTGTATTCCATAGAGCCCCATATTAGCCAATTAGGAATTGCACCGTGGTGCAAGACCGCCTTCCGCCATGACGTCCAATGTCGGCGGAGTTACCTCACTCCCACCTGTCCCAAGATACAGGACAGGCAGTCACCATTTCATGGTGGTGGACAATGATCAGATTAACCATAACTGCGCCATTGCCTAGAATTGCACATACATTGCGGTTCCCACTGTGCCATCACATTGATGCTGTATGTACACTGAGGTTGTTGTTCTATTGTTCAAATTGTGGCAGCCTATTCACTCTTGTGTCCCTTGGATACCTACTGCTGCGGATGAATAGGAGGAGGAGACAACAACCCATGGAAAGGCCCCTTGTTGACTTGGCTACACTGGAGGACAGGCACATTATACTCACCTATAGGCTGGACAGGGCCACAATCACAGAGCTCTGTGCCCTATTGGAGCCTGACCTGATATCAGCTATTCGTCATCCCACTCGGATCCCCCATCTTGTGCAAGTTCTATCAGTACTCCATTTCCTGGCAACTGTTTTTTTCCAAGTGACAGTGGGCTTGGCTGCAGGAATGTCACAGCCAATGTTCTCAATCGTGCTGGCAAGGGTTTTGTGTGCCTTGGTGAAACACATGTGCAGCTACATTGTTTTCCCACAGATGGAAGATTTGGTCACTGTGTAGGCAGGATTCTATGCAATGGGGCATATCCCCAATATTAAAGGGGCAAATGACTGTCCACATATTGTGTTTGTTCCCCCCATCAGAATGAACAGGTGTTCAGGAATCATAAGAGTTTCCACTTCATGAATGTGCAAATGGTGTGACTGGTGAACCAGTACATCTCCAGCATCACTGCCAAGTTTCCTAGGTCCGTGCATGACACCTTTGTTCTGAGGAATAGCAGCATCCCAAATGTGATGGCCCAACTACAGAGGCACATGGTGTGGCTAATAGGTGAGCCAGAGTCACCACCCACTGTATGTCAGTGTATTACTTCAGGTGTTATTCCCACAGCATTGTGTTAGGCTAATGTTTGTTCCTCAATACTTGCAGGTGACTCTGGCTACCCAAACCTATCGTGGCTCCTGACCCCTGTGAGGAATACCAGGACAGGGGCTGAGAACCGTCAAAATGAGGCACATCGGCAGACCAGAAGAATAATCGAGAGGACCTTCGGCTCCTGAAGGCCAGGTTCAGGTTCCTCCATCTGACAGGTGGATCCCTGTGCTACTTACCCGGGAAGGTCTGGCAGATAGTAGTGGTATGCTGCATGTTGCACAACCTGGCCCTCAGACGACATGTGCCTTTTCTGCAGGAGGAGGAGACTGGAGATGCCCCTGTGGCAGCAGTGGACCCCGAGGACAGTGAGGGTGAGGAGGCAGAGGATAAGGATTTGGACAACAGAACATCATTTATACTTCAATACTTCAAATGACACACAGGTGAGACAGTGGAACTGATAAGTGCTCAGATTATTAATTTAATCTGTGTGACTGTAGCATGATGGCATTTACTTCCTTTGCATCTCAACTTACTGTCACCTATGGCATGTCATTTTACAGATGTTGGTGATATAACAGTGTCCTGATGTGATTACTATAGACAGTTACAGGTCATTAATTGTATGCTATCACAATGTTAAGATCATTTGCACCAGATGTGACTGTTCCCCCATATGCACATCCTCAATACATAAAATACTATCAGTCAAGTTGTGTTCAAGTGTGTTTATTGTAATGCTATAAAATTGAGGGAAAAATGCAATGGAATGGGTTGATGGTAGAGGAAAGTCCCGTGTATTGTTCCAGTCTGCTTGTAGCTCAGGTCCAATGTCCAAGGGCTCATAGGAAGGGGAGCAAAGGCAGTTCAAAGTGGACAAGGAAACAGGGTGGGACACAATGGAAACAATCAGGAGAGTCTCATTTTCTAGTGGTGATCTTGGTCTTGGCAAGTGTCTCTGGCTTTCTTTCTGGGTCACAGGGAACATTAACAGGGTGGTTCACCTTCTGCAGGGGGAGGTTTGCTGGTGGCCTGTGGGTCCTGTGGTGGGGCCTCCTGCCCACTAGCTGAAGCGGAGGTGGTGGGCTGGTCAAGAGACTGGCTAGTGGTAGGGGTAGTGCCATCGATTCCCTCATGATGTTGGCCATGTCTGCCAGCAACCCCGCTATGGAGATCATGGTGGTGTTGAGGGCCTGCAAGTCCTCCCTGATCTCCTGATGGTGGTCCTCCTGCAGCCGCTTGTTCTCCTGCATGTTGTCAAGGATCTCTCTCATCGTGTCCTGGGATTGTTGGTAGGCCCCCAGGATCTTGGTGAGTGCCTCCTGGAGAGTCGGTTCTCTGGGCCTGTCCTCCCCCTGGCGCATAACGGTCATCTCAGTGTGCTCCCCTGTTCTCTGAATGGTGTGCCACTGCCACTGAGCCCAGGTCCCTGATTGTCTTGGTGGTGAGGTGTGGACTGGGGTCCCTGTACAGTTGGGCACACTGCTGATTGACGTGCCCTGGGAACAGAGGTGTGGGGATGCTGGGTGGGTGGTGTGGTCTTGGATACTGATGTGGGAGGCTCTGTGGTGGACTGTGTGTGGGCTGGGGTGACCGACTGTCCAGTGGTCCCTGATGAGCCAGGATGTTGATCCAGATCCTAAAGTCCAGAGTTAGTGTCATCACTGAGGGCATGTTCTGTTGGGGACTGGTTTGTCGTGGCACCTCCTCTCTGCTGATATTGGCTGGGGCACCTGCGGGGATGTATGTGATGTATAATGCTTCATGCCTCTGACATATTGTACATCCCTAGCTTCCCCTCTATCGTTTCTGTTGCCTTGCCACCTTGGTTTGTGTATGTTGATATATTGTGAGATTGTTAGTTCCCCTATGCTGTGCATGCTTTAGTGATGGGGGTCCTCTGAATGGTGAGCTGGTGCCTTGCAGTTATGGAACATACCTTCCCCGTAGGTCATTCCACCTCCTGCTGATGTCGTCCCTTGTTAATGGATGCTGTCCTATGGCATTCACCCTGTCCACGATTCTCTGCCATAGCTCCATCTTCCTGGTAATGGATATTTGCTGTACTTGTACTCCAAACAGCTATGGCTCTACCCTGACTATTTCCTCCACCATGACCCGCAACTCCTCATCTGTGAAACGGGGGTGCATTTGTGGGGACATGGGTATTGTGTAGTGTGTGTAAGTGTGTGGGTGTTAGGTACTGTGGCTGGGTGTGCGTAGTGTGGTGCCTGAGGGTTGTATTGGTGTATGTGGTATGTGTGTTTAGTTCGCAGTGGTCTTGATGTCACTCTGGTGGCAATCATTTGTATTTGTAAAGGTTTGTGGGTGGGTGTTTTATAGTGCTGTGGGTGGGTGGGTGTGGTGTGTGTATGAGTGTCAGGTGTTTTTTATTTTTTATTGGCCGATGTTGGGGGATTTAGTATTTGGGTGTCCATTCTGAGCACGCAGGTGTGCACCGCCAATGGTTTAGCGTCATTGAATGCACACCGCGGTGATTCGTGGTTCATGATGTAGTGGACGTTATTTTGTTGGCGTAACGGTATGGGTGTTGGTACCGACAGTTTAACACTGACCTTTAGACTGGCCGATTTGTGTATGTGGCAGTATTCTGTCGGACTGGTGTGTGTGTGTCATTATACAGCGAACGGATGTTCGACACCTCGGCGGTATGTTGGTGGCCGTCACCGTGGTGGTAAGCGGGATTTACCACCAATGTCATAATGAAGGCCTAAGAGTCTTAAAGCCTTAGAAAACAGTGAGAACATTATTAGTGCACAAAAGTACCTGGGTAGCATCAAAATAAAGCAACACGGGCGTGTGTGCTTCGAAAAAGGCCAGAGATGCATTGATTTCTCACTCACAAGTTAGAACATGCATATTTCCTCCTTCTGTCAGGTCGTCGTGCAAGAGAGTGATATGTCGATCCGGACGGGCACCTCGGGTCCTGGCAGGCTTTGCGTTGATTTTCCATGTCCAGCGATGTTGCGTTGAAATTTGGTTACACAGTGTCCAGGAACCACACTGCGTGGGGCTTGCATCATTAACAACAGCCTCTGCGGGTGTTGCATGTCGTTTCTCCAGCTGCGTTGCATGGATCTCCCAACAGCAATGCAGGTGGAGCATTGTTTTCGCTGCAAGGCCTGCGGCCTGCAGGCCAACCCAGCAAAGCACAGTCACAGGCAAAGGGGCAGTACTCCTCTTCCAGCTTCTCCAGCTCTTCTCCTTGGCAGAGGTGCCTCTTGGTTCCAGAAGTAATCTAATTTTCAGGAGTTTTGGGTGCCCTTCTTATATCCCTTTCTGCCTCTGAAGTAGGCCTACTTCAAAGAGAAGTCTCCTTTGTTTTCAAGACCCTGCCTTCCTAGGCCAGGCCCCAGACGCACACCAAGGATTGGAGACTGCATTGTGTGAGGGCAGGAACAGCCCTTTCAGGTGTAAGCGACCAATCTTTCCCTCCCCTCAGCCCAGATGGCCCATCAGGATATTGAGGCTACAACCCAGCTCCCTTTGTTTCACTGTTTAGAGGAGAGGTGCAAACAGCCCAACTGTCAAACTGACTAAGACAGGGAATCCACAAACAAGCAGAGTCACAGAATGGTTAAAGCAAGAAAATGACTACTTTTTAAAAGTGGCATTTTCAAACACACAATCTAAAAACCAACTTCACTTAAAGATGTATTTTTAAATTGTGAGTTCAGAGACTCTAAACTCCAAATGTCTATCTGCTCCCAAAGGGAATCTGCGCTTTAATAATATATAAAGGCAGCCCACGTGTTAACCTATGAGAGGGATAGGCCTTGCAACAGTGAAAAACCAAATCTCGCTGTATTTCACTGTCAGGGCATGTAAAACACATAAGTACATGTCACACATACACTGCACCCTGCCAATGGGCTACCTAAGGGCCTACCTTAGGGGTGCCTTACACATATAAAAAGGGAAGGTTTAGGCCTGGCAAGTGGGTATGCTTGCCAAGTCGAATTGGCAGTTTTAAACTGCACTCACAGACACTGCAGTGGCAGGTCTGAGCCATGTTTACAGGGCCACTAATGTTGGTGGAACAACCAGTGCTGCAGGCTCACCAGTAGCATTTGATTTACAGGCCCTGAGCACTTCTAGTGTACTTTACTAAGGACGTAATAGTAAATCAAATATGCCAATCATGGATAAGCCAATGTACACATATAATTTATACAGGGAACACTTACACTTTAGCACTGGTCAACAGTGGTAGTGTCCAGAGCAAACAAAACAGCAAAAACAGAGTCCGGCACACCAAAAGAACCTGGGAAGTAGAGGCAAAAAGTTAAGGGAGACCATGCCAATGATGCCTGCTGCATGCTACACAATCTGGCCCTGAGACGTCGGATTCTATAATTGGTTCATGAGGAGGAGGCAGTTGGATCAGTGGCTGATGATGGGGACATGTAAAAAGTGATGAGGAGTCTGATAAGGAAGGTGCAGCTAAATCTAGGACTGAGCTGATCAATCATTACTTCCATTAACATACAGGTTTGTGTTTGTGTGTGTATTGTCAGGTGTTTTATTTCCAAATTGCCTTATGACAGTGCTGCTCCAAGTCAGGTACATTATTGGAGATGTTCAGTGTGCCTATCCCTCAGTGTGACTTGTGGTTGGAGACAGATAGCCTGTCAGGATTGGTGTTACTGATGTCATCTCACTGACGTGTGGTGATTGCAGATTGATAAGGTTGACATTTTCTATGTTCAGACATGTGGTGTGTCATTTGTCCTGCACTCTCCTGTGCATATGTTTTCCCTACTAAAGATTGTGTAGTGTGTCACTCTCTATCAAAACTGTTGGCTGCGGCATTCATGGACATTGTCCTTTTCTAATAGTTGTAATAGTTGTAAGTATAGTTATTTACCCATTTCAAATGTGAGCTACTGCTTAATAGCCATGTGATTCCTGATGTTGTGGGTATGACATTGTCTTTGTTTCCCCCTGTTTTGTTGCCAATCCACACTGTGCACGACAATAATGCACACCATATTTGCTAATGCCCACTATCCTGATGTGAGTCCATGTCTTGGTCTATTTGCAGGTTGGATTTGTGGATCTACTCCTGTGTGGGGCTGGGCTTGTAACTCCCTTGCAACTGGAATTTGAACCCTGTCTTGTGTGGGGTGTCATCTGCAGGGATTTCCTCCCTTTGCTGTCCATGTGACATACTTTTGGTGAAGGGGAGTTAACACACATTACATTTTGGAAGGATTTACATTCACACATTTGACAATGAAGACATGAAAGCAGTTCCTGTGTTCTATGGTGTTTATTGTGCACAAACTGTGGAAGGGTTGATGAGTGGGGTCATGGTTGGAGCATTCATCAGAGTAGGTGACCTAGCTGTAGACAGTAAAGGTCCACTATCCAAGGGTGTAAATGGATAAATTACATTGAACAGCCAACAGGGTGTCTCAGTAGCACACAAGGGAGAGTTTTCAGAAGAGGGTAACTTCCTGGCAGTGGGTTTAGTCTTGGAATCTGCTTCTGCAGGATGTCTGGATGGATGACCATGTTTTAAGGGGGGGTTCCTCAGCTGAAGAGGGTGGGGTGCAAGTGTCCTATGGTTCCTCTAGCAGGGCCTCCATTCCACTAGCTGAGGCTGATGTTGATGGCTCAGTTGGTATCTGGCTAGTGGAAGGGGCCTGCTAGTGGGTGGATGAAGCATGCAGGATGATTGTGAGCTCCTTGAGCACTCCCGCAATGGAGGTCATGGTGGCACTGTGGATCTGCCCCTTCTGCATGGCCTCCTTGTTGTATTGCCTCTGCACCCTTTGGTTTTCCAACAGAATGGTGAGTATTTGGCCCATCTTGCCCTAGGATTGCTGGTATGCTCCCTAGACTTGGGAGATGGTTTTCTGGCCAGTTGAGTCCCTTGAGGGCCCCATCTCCAAGCCCACAGGTGCCCTCCCACAGCTCCTGGCCCCCTGTGCCTGTGCCCCTGGCATGGTATACCCACTCCCAGTTACCCCAGGGCTGGGTCTTGAATGTGAGGGGTCGACTCAGGTCCCTGTACTGTGGGACACACTGCTGATTGACCAGTCATTGGGACACAGGTTTGGGGAGCAGGGTTTAGCTGAGATGTAGATGCCACAAGTTGAGGAGGTTGGATGTGGGCAGAGTAAGACTGGGAGTGGTGGACTGATCAGGTGTCCCAGATGGACCAGGTAAGTCGTCTATGTCCAGACATCCTGTGGCATTGTCCTCTCTGGGGCCTTCACCCTAGGGAGCGCTGACTGTCTCTGACATCCTCTCCGTGGTGGCAGTGGCCGGGGTACCCATGAATTGAGTGGAAGAGTATCACAAGGTAGAGTGTGAATGCTAGTCTGTGTGTGTGGTGTATGCTGTAGCGTAACTTGATTCCCAGTCATGGCAATGGCAGATGCAGAACTACAGACATTGTTTGTGGGAAATGGAAAGTGAAATGGGTAGCATGTTCTATTGAGGGTTGCTGTATGAGGATTGCATTTCTGTCATGGCCATGTATAGGCCTTCAGTTGTAGCATCCTGTTGGTGTTGCAGATGTGATAGTTGTTCATACAGGTGTTGCACTGTGACATGGACAGATCAGCTTTTCTTGTGGATGCGCAGGTTCATTGTGGGAGTCGTAGTGATAGTCATTGTCAGTGCTATCCGTGCAGTGGCCAGGACTGTCTGGCCATTGTGGCTGGGTGGTGGGATGGCATGCAGGGGAGGGGCTTTAGGCGATGGTGTGGGAGGTGTAGTAGAAGATAGGGTGATTTGGGAAGTGATAGGATGGTGGGGTAGCATGCTGGAGGGGCCCAGTTAGTGCAAGAGGCATGTTGGTTCATTACCAATGGCCAGTCCTCCAGTGATGCCAGTCAAGCCCTCAGGATGCCTGATATCCAAGACCTTCTCCTCCAACAAACAAAGTCTGGGGGACGAGGAGGGGGCCCACCGCCAGTCTTCATCATGGCAATTTGGTATCTGGGTGCCATGGAATGCGCCTTCCCCATAGGTCATTCTACCTCTTCCTCCCTTGGGCGTGGATGGTTGCACACTGAGTTAACCCTGTCGACGATTCACTGCCATAACTCCACTTTCCTGGCTACGGCTATTTGCAGAACCTGTACTCCAAACAATTAAGGCTCTGCCCTCGTGATTTGGCAACTCACAAATGAATTGTACTCATCTGGGGGATAACATTTGTATAGAGTGTGCAGTACAGGGAGTCACATGACTACAATTCCCTGGAGGCACAGTTATTGTTACCCAAACCACCGCCCAGTGTGTCCTTCACCAAATACCCTTGTTTGTGGACTCCCATTTGAAGCCTACTCACCTGGGAGGATAACATTTGCATAGTATGTGGCATAGGGACTGACATGACTACAAATCCCAGTAGGCACTGTTTCAACAACTCCAAACACCAGACACCAGATAAGGCAACTACAGAGAGGGAAATCCCCGGGGCCTAATGGATTCCCCGTCAAGTTTTTTCAGAAGCTCGGTGAGGGGCTGATACCACATTTGCATGCGGCATTAAAACAAGCTTTTGAAACTGGAGAACTTCCACCTGATATGAGAACAGCGATGATTATCCTTCTACCCAGAGCAAACAAGCTCAGAGATCGGGATGATTCCTATCGGCCGATCTCATTCTTAAATGACGGTGCTAAAATACTGGCAAAGACATTGGCAATCAGACTAAGAAAAGTGATGTCGACCCTGATCCATCAGGGTCAAACAGGGTTTATACCTGGCCACTCTACTGCCCTGAACCTCCGAGGGCTTCACAACAATCTGGCCTTGATAACAAATTCGGCCAAAGGAAGAGCATTTCTCTCCATAGATGCCAATAAGGCATTTGATTCGGTAGAATGGAGATATATGTTCAGCATACTAGTTAAAATAAGGTTTGGCTGAAATTCCGGAGATGGATTGAGCTACTATATAAAAGACCCACTGCAAAAATTAGAGTAAATGGATTCTCATCACAAGAGTTCAGACACCATAGGGGGACCAGACAGGGATGTCCTTAGTCGCTGATGCTTTTTGCATTGGCATTGAGGGCTTGGCCAACTGGATAAGAATAGACCCGCTGATCAGAGGATGGCCCACCAATAGTGGCGAGGAAGAGCGGATCCCGTTGTATGCAGACAACATTTTATTGTATTTGACTCAGACATCCTCTTCACTAAGCCGCCTAGGAGACATTGTTTGGGTTTTTGGGGAGGTATCAGGATTCGGAATAAACTGGGGTAAATCTCTACTATTCCCGCTAGATACATGGGAGATGGACCAAACAATAACACTGCCATTTAGAGTGGAACTAGAGAAGTTCAAATACCTGGGCATCTGGATATCCGGTAAACCCCACCTCCACTACAACACCAACCTACCCCCCTATAGCAGAGAAAGAAATGGAGGTAAAACATTGGCAAACCCTCACGATTTCATTGAAGGTAGGGCAGCACTTTTCAAGATGGTGGCTCTACCTCGCCTCCCCTATATTTTACACAGCTCCCTATATCCAATCCCAGATACATTCTTTCACAAAACAGACTCTCTAGTACACACATTACTATGGTCAGGGGGATAACCCAGAATCAAACTGCAAACCTTACAACGATCAAAATATGAGGGGGGCATAGCCCTGCAAAACATCCAGAAGTACTACGAGGCGGCACAGCTAAGCATAATAAACCACTGGGCCTTCCTCCCACGAGATGACCCAAGGTTTTGAGGTGACAGGGAGTTGATGCACAAAAACAGTTACCTGCACTGGCTATACCAGGGTAAATTGAACCCTGCATTCAGCCCAGCAACGTAAATGGTCATACAAGCATGGAAAAGACTCACCAGAGTAATGAGATGGGCCACACGCTTGACCCCAAAAACACCCCTGTGAGATGGAACCAGATTACTTAAGATAAATAACTTAATGGGCTATAAAGGTTGGGACAATATCGGGACAACTTATTTAGCTGATATATGGGACGCAAACTGGTTGGCACCCTTCTCACACCTCAAAACAGAATATCAAATGTTAGACACAAATGGTTACAGTACACCCGGCTACAGGCAGCCCTGAAACATAGCATCCCTGCAGTAGAGAAAACTGCCCCATTAGAAATGAGGCTTCTAGAGGGGGAGATATAAAGGAAACTAATATCACAGACCTATGGTACAATTATGAGAAATACACAACCCTCACTATCTAATTTATGGGAGAGATGGAAATGAGACTGTAAGGAACTAGAGGAGGAATATTGGGTGGAGGCACTTATGTTCCCTACCGAAGTGGCCATTCCAGCATCCCTTAAATTAAAATAAATTAAAATACTACATAGGGTATATTATATGAGATCTCTGCTTTACAAGATAGGGAAGGCAACAACTGCTAAGTGTCTGCAGGGATGTGGGGACGAGTGAACATTCTTCCATATGTTGTGGACTTGCCCTCGGTTTGCCAGATTCTGGAAGGATGTAGGGAAGACCCTGTAACACACAATGGGAACTAATGTGGAAATGACACCAGAGACAATGATACTGGAGGTATGGGGTAAAATTGACCACACAAGATATCAAAAACTACTGATTAATCTGGGTGGCATGATTGTAAAAAGGGACCTAGCCAGGAGATGGGGATCGGGTGTAGCACCAGGCCATAGCGATTGGTGAGAGGGTATGGATAATGCTGAATACTTGAAGGGGAAATAAGCAGAGATAGAGGCAATGAAAAAAAGTACGAGAAGATATGGGGGAATTGGGAGACGGGATAGGCCAACATGGATTCTGAGGGACAACCATGGTCTCAAAATATCTGTGAAGGAAGGTGAGAGGAGAGCCGGGACAACACAGCAAAGATAAATGGAGGCTCACGGGAAACAGAGAGAGAGAGACGGGAATGCCATGTATAATCAAACTAGTACTGGACAGAGAAGGTGATATCTTATGATGAGAAATGTACCAAAGGGGGGATGGGAAGTTTTCTTGTGAATATTATCATTATACAGTTAATATAGCTAATATGTTGTTTGAGATGTAAGCAAAGTATTATCACAGCCTACTGTATCACATGCAAAAACAACAATAAAATGTGTCAACAAAAAAAAAGAAAATCCATCATGGCTGAAAATGATTTTTGGAGGTTACATCTGGCTGAGCCCACTCACTGGTGTGAAAAAAAAATCATAAACACAACCCTCTCTTGCCTTCCCCTAATCTAATCAAGGGGGCACCTAATTGTCTGGGTTTGCAGGATATGAGGGAGGTGCTGGGTTGATCCAAATGTCCTTCCCTGCCTTTGAAGACCAGTTTGGCAGCCCTCCCCCCTTCATGCTTCCCATTCTGCTGAGGGAATATCTCCTCCCCCAGGCACATCTCTTTGTGTTGAGTCAGACCACTTCACAACTCATCAAGGTAGCCTGGCCAGCCTGCCAGAGGCTGGCCAATCAGAGCAAAGCAGCAAGAACACTGCAGGGCTGAAGATGGCAACTTTTCAGGTAAAGTTTAAAACTCTTTACCTGAACAAGTTATATTAAATCCAATAAATGGAAGTTGTGGGATTTATTATAACAACTAATATGATACCAAACTTGAGGTATTGAACTTGTAAAATTAAAATAAAGTTTTCCCATTCTAGCCTATGGAGGCCATTCACTACAATGAGGGAAAAATAAATGTGGCTGTTTTACCTCACCAGGACTTATAAAACTATTGTTATAAGGTCCCTGCTTATAGTTACATGGTACTCAACCCTAGGGGCACATAGGGCACACTTTAGGGGTGATTTATATGTAAAATGAAGGTAGTTCAAAACTTTGGAAGTACTTTTAATTCCAAAGTCGAATTTGCATGTAACTTCAATTTAAAAGCAGCCAGCAAGGTATGCCTGCCTTTAAAATGGCACTAGGCACCTCAGCAGTGCACCTCTGGGTGTACTACCTATGTGGGTGTCCCTAAACCTACATGCCCTACCAAAAACTAGAGACTTATAGGTAGGTTCATTTTGCCAATTATAATTAGCCTAATTTGCATATCCACTTTACACAGAGCACTGGCCCTGGGACTGGTAAGCAGAACCCAGGGCACAGCCAAGAGTCAGTAACCCCCAATACCTGTCCAAAAGGTTTGGGGGTGACCAGGGCAAAAAGGAGGACTTTCCTACTCTAATTCAATATTGAAATTTAATTTACTGCTTAATTAACTGCATCACATCTATGTTTTAAACACTCACAAGGGATGTTTATAAAAATATCTTACACCTATTCTAAATTTACAGAATAGCAAATACTATCACAATAACCATTGCAATCACCATTTTATAATTCAGTAACTTTAACCACTTGTAAGTCAGCGATCCACAGATTATACATTGTTAAACAATACTTAGGGACTGATTATGACCTTGGAGGATGGGATACTCTGCCACAAACATGACGAATATCCCGCCCACAGTTTTACAAGTTCCATAGGATACAATGGAATATGTAATATGGCGGGCGAGATATCCGTCACGTTTGTGACGGAGTATCCCATCCGCCAAGGTCATAATCAGGCCCTTAATGTTTCAGAATTTTCATTGGCCTCCTGGTAATAAATATCTGTATACCTTGTAAATTTCCAGTTTATCTATAAAAAATGTCAATAGCACTATGTGTGTCAGCATGCCCACGCTAATCCACAGGGCAACAATGTATTGTAAACATAGGCTTTATTTTTTTCACATATTTTAGAAACAGGACTTAGATGTATGCTTCAACATCAGTCATGTCATGTGTGATGTCATCAGGGATGTCATTGACCATGGCATGAGTGATGTAATATCTGAGGTCATAAGCAGTGCATTGCTAGGGCATGAACTATAATTAGCTCATATAGCTATGACTGCTAAAGTTCTATGGTCTTCTGTGTGTAAAATCTGAGCCTAACTATAAAGTCATTGTAACCTTTGTTGTTTTAGTTAATTACTCAGAGAATTTCACTTTTTTAAATTATATTTCCCAAATAAAACGTCACTGTAACCTGTGTTTTATTCAGTGAGTTTCACCAGTGTTTTTAACTACAAATTGTAATACAATTTCACCCATGTACTCAATTCAGTAATATATATTTTCACAAGTTTATAAATACATTTTCATAGCATGCTTATTCTTATTATACATTTTAAAAGGAACAATTAAAAAAACAAAGTAAGGTAACTTATGTGGATGTATAGGTAAGTAAATGAGGGTGTGAATGGGTTTGTGTGTATGTGATGGTGTTTGTCATTGACTATATGTGTATATGACTAGTGAGTACAAAAGTCCTCATGTTGGAGTGTTACTGGGTGTGTAAGTGTCTCCTGACTGTGTGAGTGGGTGCAAATTACATACTATTAAATTACATACTATAAGCAAACACCCACATATAATTTCAAACACATTCATTCATAATGGCTTAATAAAACAACTATATTTTCAGCTTAGCAATTCCCTTTCCTCCTTTGCTGCTCACTATTTTTTATTTAATGCTCTAATCTAACATCTCATTAATTTTGCCTTTTACTGTCATGTCTAGGAGCTACACATATGTTTTCAGCTTTTATACACTCATTCATTTTTAAGTAATACTTTTTTAAAGTATAACCTAATTCACACAACTGTAAAATATATTTGCTGTTGTGCAATGTTTATGCTCATATATGTTTTCCACTGAAACTGTCGTCAGAAATATGCCAACCCTCACCCACTTTCAGTAGAAGAGTACCAATAATGGATACCCTGCCAACAGTTCTCTCACTCATACTACTGTACTTAATAAATCAAAGACTTCATTTCATCATTTATTTCTGGTATACCACTCCTAAATGGTCACTATTTGTTGAGACTTTCCATGTTTCCTGCAAGGAAGCATTATTAGGCAGCGTTGTTTGGAGATACAAGGATCCACACAGAACCCTGCAAAAGCATTCAACAATCTGCTGTCAATGCTTTTCATTTATATTTTACTTTGTGAAATATTGTCAATTACAAGACATTCACTCCCTACTGAGCAATGTTTTACACCAGTCTGCTTTTGAGCTCCACACTTCAGTCTCTCTTGTTCATTTCTCCCTGTACTCTTTTAGCTCTTTTCCCATAGTAACCTTGTTGCCAGTAGGTTGACTACCAGTAGGTCAAAAGATCACAAGACGTTTCTCAACAGCATACTAGCTTCACATTAACTGTAGCAGGTGTGGTTGACTGATTATAATTCCAAGCATATCCCAAACAATATAACTATTTTTCCAAAGCCAATGACAGAGTTAGTAACAATTTTTCACAAAGTCACTACCTGATTTGAGTTTCCGGCACATCTCTACCATCCCATCAAATATGCTTTTTTATAATTTACCTTTTGTCCTCCATCTTGCCTGTCTTTAAACATCAAAACTGCCTCGTTCTGCTGCACCATTTTCTTGTGCGCTACTATTGCTTGTCTCCAAAATGGTCAGAGTCTGGATTGTGGACCATAGGTTTGTCTTTGGGCCAGTGATGGTGCTAGAAAGAGTGGCATTGACAGGGGCTAAGGTATTCCTAATTTAGCAATTACTTGGGTTGACCACAGAGGTTAAAATCGCATCAACTGCGGCGTTTGACTGAAAGCATTGTGGATTACCAACATCCAGACCTCATAGTTGTGCACTGTGGTGACAATTACCTAGGCACAATTACTGGGGTAGGACTGGAAATCCTAATGAAGGTTACCTGTGGTAAAAAATGACACATTTCCCATGTACTGCTTGGTGTACTCCAACATTTGCCAAAGATGGAAGTGGCAGTTGGCAAAAAAACTTTGTCCATAGAGAGAAAAGTCCAGGAAACATGTCAGTAAAATTGTTTCTACATTCCTCCGTGACCACAGCATGGGCTCTATATACTATAATAACTTTTGCTTTGACATGGACGGAATATATTGAAAAGATGGAGTCTATTTCACAGACGGAGGCAACAGGGTGTTCCTGGACAACTTAAAAGACTGAGGTGGTCATTCCGAGTTTGGTGGTCATTACTGAAGACCGTCGTGCAAAGCGGCCGCCCAAAGACTGCCAGTGATGGTGGAGTGAAGACCACAACATTATGAGTCACCCACACAACACACTACAAAATACATCCAAAAAACAACACAGTCTGCTGAAACAACGTCGTGAAGGAGGCGGCTGCAGCACCAGCACAGCCACGCTGAGAATATCCCACCTGCCAAATTATGATTCACAAATCAGCACTGCGGGCCTAACACAGCGGCAATCCATTGGCAGTCCGAACAGCCGTGGGAAAAAAAGGCACCACATTGGACAATATCATTACCCAACACCTGAGACACACATACACACCTGTCCACAGCACTACAAAACACTGCACCACATTGGACAATATCATTACCCAACACCTGAGACACACATACACACCTGTCCACAGCACTACAAAACACCCCCCTGCACATACCTGGAACCCTTTGCAACCAGAAACTCTGATAGAGTGAGGCAAGAGCACACTGAAAGGAGGCACTGCACCTAGATACCATAGGACAACCACACAGAACATGTATCACACAACACACCACGGCACACAAACACCACAGAGCACACGCACATACCACTACACAAACTCACATCAACGAACAGCACACCCAGAATCTCTGCACACCATACACCCCCTCCCACAACACAACCACCATGGTGCCACCAAAAAAAAAACGATTCACAAAAGAGGAGCTGGGGGTAATGGTTGACGAAATCGAGAGAGTGGAGTCGCGACTGTTTGGAGCACAGGTCCAGCAGACATCCATAGCACGGAAGAACAACTTATGGCAGAGGATAGTCATCAGGGTGAATGCAGAAGGGAGGACATTGGGAAGAGGTGGAATGATCTACGGGAGATGGTATGAGCCATGGCTTCCAGGTACCAAATCACGTTATGAGGACTGGAGCGGGCCCCCACCAGCTCCCCGAGAAATGTCACCATGGGAGGAGAAGGTCCTGGCCATTCTACATCCAGAAGGGCTGACGGGAAAACCTAGTGGACTGGACACTGGTAAGTCTATTGTACTCCCTGGCCAACATGTCCCCGTGCACAGCATAAACCCCACACCACCTTAACGTGCTCAAACCCACCATGGACACAATACCCACCCTTGCATGCCACAATACCCTACTGACAACATTCCCTCACAGGCCCATCTAGTGCATTGATACCTCACACTGCAGCAAGTACCACATATACAACAGCGCAACAATCCCTACCCTTGCATGACTGCTATATCCACATCACATATCTGTAATTGCACGTTAAACCATGGCACTCCCCATCACCAATAAGCATACGGAATGCACATCAGTACATGGCAATGACAGTAGCAAGACAAACATTAACTAGCCTCCAAAATAGGCCCATTGCAACATTCCATTGATGGTAATACAAGCCGTGGACTGGTAACTGTCAATGCCATTATTGTCCTGAAAATCCAGTTAATGATGGCATACAACCATATGTATCACTGCTACAATTAATCATCTGACACAATACCTCTCATTCCACAGGTCTCCTAAGTACTGCCACACAGCAGAGGAGCCTAGTGATAGAAAGCCCAGGCTTGAAAGCAGGTCCAATAGGTGAGAACTCCCCAGAAAGTCTGGCTATGGACGATAAACCTGGCCCATCAGGCATGAGTAACCAGTCCACCAACACAAGCCTCACCCTGCCCACAACTGTAACCACCTCCCCTGTGGCAGTCAATGCACAACAGAGCCCACCTTTCCATACCTGTGTCTGATGGTCACATCAAACATGAATGTGCCCCACAGGCCAGGGGCAGGAGTCAACGGTGCAAACCGAAGACAATGACGGTCCTGGTGTCAGTGGGAGGGGGCTCACTGCACCAGCGGCATAGGCACAGGGGACAAGGGCCAGTGGGAGGGCAATCGTGGACCAAGGGATGAGGCAGGTACAGGAAACAACTGGCCAGGAGGCCATCTCCAGAGTCCTGAGGGCCTACCAGCAAACCCACAACAAGATGTGCCAGATATTTACCTCCTTGCAGGACACACAAAGGCTGCAGGGGGAATACCACCAGGAGGGCATGCAGCAGTGGCAGCCACTCAGTGCCACAGTGGTCTCCAAATTAGGGGAGTTCAAGGAATTGAACAATATCTTGGCGACATCCTCATCCCAACAGCAGGCCCCATCCAGTAGTCAGGAAACACCACTGCCAACAACATCAGCACCTGCTACTAAGGAATTGAGGCCCAGAAGGAGGACCCACAGGCCACCAGCACCCCTACCCCTGCAGCTGAGGGACTCCCATAAAAATGCTCATCCAGACATCCTGCAGGACCTGAGGCCAAGTCCAATCCACCTACCAGGAAGTGATCCCTCTTCTGAACTGTCACCATTGTGTGCCACTGTTACACCCTGCTGGCTGTCCAATACCCAGTACACAGCATACCAGGCAAATGGATACACGAGCTGAGAGACAAAGAGCTGTACCACCCACTCTGATCAGCACCCACACCATGACTCCACTCCTCTGGACTGTGAAGTCATACACTTAATAAACACAAGTTCACACAAGTCATGGTGTACGTCACTTCATTGTATGTAGTGGCAATCCAGTTTCCAAGCAGCAAATATATACATATGTCGGCACCACAACAATGTTGAAGTGACAGATGTAGTGGGACACCCTAGCAGGCGTGTAAGTACATCCAAATTGTAATGATATTGAGTGTCAACGATGGCAACAGATAATACAGAAATCAGCTTGCAGACAGAGTTGTGACCTGAAGAAGCAAAATTAAATGGAATCAGCCACAATGTTGTAAAGCATGTGAACCAAGACATACATCCACAGCATTTGAACACATGTACAGGATGACTGGCCCAGCAGCTATGATACCCCATATGTAAGGGCCTGCATAGGCACTCACACATGTGTGGGACAGGAAAGTTGTAACATAGGTAATATCCTCTAGTGTGCATCTCCCTGAGTAGTCAGGAACAGGTACTTGCCACACAGTAGTTGACAATACAGCATGCCATGCCCACACAGCAGGACAAGACTGATACGTCCCCCTATCATATCCCCAAACTGGCAGACTGAGGACCCTAAACCTTTGGTTCAACTATAAGGCTGTACCACAATGGCACCAGCATTCCACACATGTACTTAGCAGCAGTACATTTCCACTACCCCTCCTGGTAAGTCAACTACCCTTCAAGTTCGGAAACCAAGATGGAAGGCTGTAGTCCCCACACACACCTTGATGCATGAAAATACTGGCTAAAGACTGGCTTCAGCAATACATCTTCCATGGGCAGATGACATACAATTCACACATACCTGTACATCACTGAAGGTAGTGACAAATCATGTCAGTCCTGTTGTCATGTGCCTCATCCTCATCTGCCTCCCCCTCAGCATCAGAGTCACCAGCCCCAAGCACTGCTCCAGCATCAATGTCCCCCTCCTCCAACAGTGGGATGTACCTTCTGAGGGCCAGGTTATGGAGAATGCAGCATGCAGCATGCAACAATGATCTTGCAGACTTTCCCTGATCGGTACTGTAGGGCACCTCCAGACACATGAAAGCAACGAAATCTAGCTTTCAAGAGACTGAAAGTCTGCTCAATTACTCGCCCCGTCCAGCCATATGCCCCAATGTACCTGTTCTCCCCTCCAAAGGTGTCAGGAGCCAGGGCAGGTTGGGGTATCCGGAGTCACCTATATGGAAAAGGGAACATGACTATAGGTAACAATGCTAGGCAGAGTGCTGAATGTATTATTAGGGGTACAAACATCTGACATGGAGAGCAGTACACATACATATGAGCCAGGCCCTTTCTCCCTGTAGCTGTGACATAATTGCAGGGACACTGCTTTTCCTCAGGATGTAGGAATCATGTACTGATCCTGGGAATTTAGCAATGATATGTGTTATGTACTCATCTGCAAGACACACCACTTGTACATTGAGCTGATATGTACTCTTCCTGTTTCTATAGACCTGTTCATTGGTCCTCGGAGGTACCAAGGCAATGTGAGTTACATCAGTGGCCCCAATTACATGTGGGACATTTGATATATTGTAGAAGGCTGCTTTTACAGTGGGCAATTCTGGACAGTGTGGGAACCTAATGGACCTATGCACATGCATGAGTAGGGCATCCAGCACATCCTGCAAAACCTTACAGAACTGGGGCTGTGAAAACTCTGCAGCCAGTCCCACTGTAACCTGAAAAGAGCCACCGCCAGAAAATGCAGGACTGACAATACCTGGACTGTTGGAGGAATGCCTTGGGGATTTCTGAAACCTGGCAGGAGGTCTGGCTTCAACTGGGCGACCAGTTCCCTGATACACAAATGGTTCAGTTTATAGGTCAGGATGATGTGGCGCTCTTCCATGGTATGAAGATCTATGGGTGGCCGGTAAACTGGTGCATTCCTCATCACTCCATTGTGGTGATATCTGTGCGGTGACACAAACAACAATCTGGGAACCTCTCACAATGTAGGGCACCAAGTATGACATAAGATATCACAAAGTTTTATTCATGCAAGTTGGCTGTCATGTTGGGGGAAGACACATTACTCCACACTCCTTTCCTAACTAGACGATGGCACATGATCCCTTTGGCAATGTACGTATAAAGGACATTTACACGTACACCTTCCATTTGTTCCACTATACTGATCATATCATCCCAACAGCAGGCCCCATCCAGTAGTCAGGAAACACCACTGCCAACAACATCAGCACCTGCTACTAAGGAATTGAGGCCCAGAAGGAGGACCCACAGGCCACCAGCACCCCTACCCCTGCAGCTGAGGGACTCCTGTAAAAGATGCTCATCCAGACATCCTGCAGGACCTGAGGCCAAGTCCAATCCACCTACCAGGAAGTGATCCCTCTTCTGAACTGTCACCATTGTGTGCCACTGTTACACCCTGCTGGCTGTCCAATACCCAGTACACAGCATACCAGGCAAATGGATACACGAGCTGAGAGACAAAGAGCTGTACCACCCACTCTGATCAGCACCCACACCATGACTCCACTCCTCTGGACTGTGAAGTCATACACTTAATAAACACAAGTTCACACAAGTCATGGTGTACGTCACTTAATTGTATGTAGTGGCAATCCAGTTTCCAAGCAGCAAATATATACATATGTCGGCACCACAACAATGTTGAAGTGACAGATGTAGTGGGACACCCCAGCAGGCGTGTAAGTACATCCAAATTGTAATGATATTGAGTGTCAACGATGGCAACAGATAATACAGAAATCAGCTTGCAGACAGAGTTGTGACCTGAAGAGGCAAAATTAAATAGAATCAGCCACAATGTTGTAAAGCATGTGAACCAAGACATACATCCACAGCATTTGAACACATGTACAGGATGACTGGCCCAGCAGCTATGATACCACATATGTAAGGGCTTGCATAGGCACTCACACATGTGTGGGACAGGAAAGTTGTAACATAGGTAATATCCTCTAGTGTGCACCTCCCTGAGTAGTCAGGAACAGGTACTTGCCACACAGCAGTTGACAATGCAGCATGCCATGCCCACACAGCAGGACAAGACTGATACGTCCCCCTATCATATCCCCAAACAGGCAGACTGAGGACCCTAAACCTTTGGTTCAACTATAAGGCTGTACCACAATGGCACCAGCATTCCACACATGTACTTAGCAGCAGTACATTTCCACTACCCCTCCTGGTAAGTCAACTACCCTTCAAGTTTGGAAACCAAGATGGAAGGCTGTAGTCCCCACACACACCTTGATGCATGAAAATACTGGCTACAGACTGGCTTCAGCAATACATCTTCCATGGGCAGATGACATACAATTCACACATACCTGTACATCACTGAAAGTAGTGACAAATCATGTCAGTCCTGTTGTCATGTGCCTCATCCTCGTCTGCCTCCCCCTCAGCATCAGAGTCACCAGCCACAAACACTGCTCCAGCATCAATGTCCCCCTCCTCCAACAGTGGGATGTACCTTCTGAGGGCCAGGTTATGGAGCATGCAGCATGCAGCATGCAACAATGATCTTGCAGACTTTCCCTGATCGGTACTGTAGTGCACCTCCAGACACATGAAAGCAACGAAATCTAGCTTTCAAGAGACTGAAAGTCTGCTCAATTACTCGCCTCGTCCGGCCATGTGCCCTAATGTACCTGTTCTCCCCTCCAAAGGTGTCGGGAGCCAGGGCAGGTTGGGGTATCCGGAGTCACCTATGTGGAAAAGGGAACATGACTACAGGTAACAATGCTAGGCAGAGTGCTGAATGTATTATTAGGGGCACAAACATCTGACATGGAGAGCAGTACACATACATATGAGCCAGGCCCTTTCTCCCTGTAGCTGTGACATAATTGCAGGGACACTGCTTTTCCTCAGGATGTAGGAATCATGTACTGATCCTGGGAATTTAGCAATGATATGTGTTATGTACTCATCTGCAAGACACACCACTTGTACATTGACCTGATATGTACTCTTCCTGTTTCTGTAGACCTGTTAATTGGTCCTCGGAGGTACCAAGGCAATGTGAGTTACATCAGTGGCCCCAATTACATGTGGGACATTTGATATATTGTAGAAGGCTGCTTTTACAGTGGGCAATTCTGGACATTGTGGGAACCTAATGGACCTATGCACATGCATGAGTAGGGCATCCAGCACATCCTGCAAAACCTTACAGAACTGGGGCTGTGAAAACTCTGCAGCCAGTCCCACTGTAACCTGAAAAGAGGCACCGCCAGAAAATGCAGGACTGACAATACCTGGACTGTTGGAGGAATGCCTTGGGGATTTCTGAAACCTGGCAGGAGGTCTGGCTTCAACTCGGCGACCAGTTCCCTGATACACAAATGGTTCAGTTGATAGGTCAGGATGATGAGGCGCTCTTCCATGGTATGAAGATCTATGAGTGGCCGGTAAACTGGTGCATTCCTCATCACTCCATTGTGGTGATATCTGTGCGGTGACACAAACAACAATCTGGGAACCTCTCACAATGTAGGGCACCAAGTATGACATAAGATATCACAAAGTTTTATTCATGCAAGTTGCCTGTCATGTTGGGGGAAGACATATTACTCCACACTCCTTTCCTAACTAGATGATGGCCCATGATACCTTTGGTAATGAACGTATAAAGGACATTTACACGTACACCTTCCATTTGTTCCACTATACTGATCATATATGCTGTCAACTGTAGTGACAAGTGTGTTGATGTCACCAGACACTCACTACATGTGTCATTATCCATAATGTGTGATCTGATGTACTAACTTGTGACGACATGCAGGTAATTACGCAGTGTGAACCCAGGAGAGTCATGTTGTAGACTAATACGGCATCCGCTTGTCCAGCATGCATTGGACAGCTGGAAGTGACCTCGATCCGCAAGCAGAAGTCGTCATGGTGGAAGGTGGTCTGAACCGCTGTGCAACTCCTCATTGGTTAAGATTAACATCTATGGGAGACTAGGACCAATGACGATTACCACCGGTGGTACTGTCATGACCACTGCAGTTGTAACCGCCATTTTGTATGGGCCAGCTCACTTGACTCCTGGCATTTGGGCAAGGCAGACCTCCACTTTGTGTGCTGCTGTGTCCTGTATCTTGGAGCAATGGTGGAAAACACTGTAGGGGATAGGGCCCCAGCCTTCACTACGGAGGAACTAGAGAAACTGGTGGAAGGGGTTCTACCCCTGTAGAGGAGGTTGTACACTGCTCCAGGGCAACACTTCAGTAAAACATCCTTTGTCCCACATGTCAGGTGTTGTTTGACGATGTATATGTGTGGACATTGACATGTCATGACTGATCAGGTGTTTAGCATGCACATAATATGTATGGGATATTGGCAGTGTGCATGGTCCGTGTTTGTTGTGTGTCGCCAAAGGTTACTGCTGTATTGTTATAATTAACATCATGTCCACCATTTTTGGAAAGTTTCCCATGCAGGTCAGCGCTGACCAGACAAAAGGGTTACGGAGAGCCACCGTCAAGGAAGTGTGGACCCTGGGGGTCCTTAGCTGGCGGAACACCCACTGCAGGAAGCGGTGGGAGGACCTGAGATGCTCGGCATGGAAAACCGCAGAGGCTCAGCTGGGGACAGCCTCCCAATGTGGGAAGGGTGCCCATCAGACCCTGACCCTCCTAATGGCCCGCATACTGGTGGTGGCCTACCCAGAGTTGGATGGGTGCTTTAAGGCAGCACAGCAGACACCAGGGGGTAAGTGTTGACTGCCAGGTGACTGCTGCATGGTTGTGTACTGTGACCCTCACTGGACCAGGAATTTATGAGGTTAGATGTGATTTAGGGAATGTACAGTCCTGGTTGTCAAACCCATCATGTAAGAGTGTGTCACGTTCATGCAGGAAAAGAAGTGGTGGAATTTGACACACGTTCACCTGTACGTATGGGTCACTCAAGTATGCTATCATGTCACTGGCTGCATCCTCTATCTCTGCGTGGCCTATAGTAGTACAAGGTGGTCATATTGGCACTGTATATGGGTAATATTAGGCATGCTACATGAATATTGGAATTGCTTCATTGCTTAATCAGTGGACCTTTGTACGGCATGTACTCCACACATTCCTGTCAGTTAGTTAGTGTTCTAAGTCCCTCTGTGCTCAGATATGTGTCATCCCGTAATGGATGACATGTGGATGGGTATGTTCCTCGGCTGGATTGTTGGATATGTCAGTTAGGCAGTTGATAGCCATGTAGTGGTCTTCATTCAGGTGTTTAGGCTGAAGGGTTTAGGTGAGTTTGGGTATTGCTTGCATGACTCAATTGTAAATGATTGCTAAATGGTCTCTTGTTTCCCCGGCAGGGGCTGTAATTTGTATTGTTTGTATGTGAAGTGGATGTGTGGGTTATCATAATTTCCTCCCTTTCTTTTTCTCCCACCCTCCTTCTCTCTCCCCACCTCTGTCTATGTGTGCATCTGGAGAAGGAGGAAGGGCACGAGCGAGTGGGGATGCAGCAGCCCACTGGACCCAGGAGGCTGACACCAGTGAAGCTGAGGGTATCAGTGGGATGGAGGGCGAGGGGAGCACCACGGGGGAGACTGGAGCTACCAACACATCTGATACAGATTCCTCTTCCAATAGTGGCTCCCAGGCGGTGGTGGACCTCTCTGGGACCACCCCAGCACCATCTGTGTCTGCCACCCCCTTACAAGCACTGCCCTCCCTGTAGCACCCCACCCAGTTGCTTGTGCCCGCCCACCCAGGAGGGGGGGTGTCTCCTCTTTAGGCACCTCTGCCCCAGTCAGCCCTGCTGCCATCATTGAGGAGGCTATTGACCTCTTGAGGTCCATTGCTGTGGGGCAGACAACCATTGTGAATCCCATTGAGGGACGGGCATCCCAGATGCAACAGTCCATTGTGTTTCTGGAAGGCATTCACGGTGCCTAGTCTGGCCTACAGAGATTGTTTCTTGCTCTGGCCTCCTCATTGATGGCAGCCAGTGTCCCTTCATCTTCCGTCCCCCCTCCAGCTACCTGTTACCAATCCACAACCCTTCTCCCTACACCCATCCAAAGTACACCTACATTCCAGCATACACCCACTACAACAGACAAGGTGCGCAGACAGTCATAGGCATCACATACTTTCACAGAGGCATGCACACACACAACACATATCTACAGACACAACAACAGACACTTCCCCCACCAACTCCTCCCTTACAGTCACATCTCCACTCACACCTGCCAGCACTGCATCATCACACACTGGTCCTGCTATCATTCCTGTCATGCCCTCAATAACTGCAACAGAAGATTTACAGACACACACCCCACATACCACATCTGCAATCCCCACAACTACCATCTCTGCCACCTGTAGCACATTCACCTCACTTGTACACACCACAGCAACATTCACTAACGCATCTCCCAACCCCTCTCCCTGCATCTCTGCCCCCCTCCTCCCAATGAATGCACACGCACCCACTCACCTACCCAACATTCAGCCAACAGACATATGCACACATTGCCCACACCAGCATCCACATACAGCACACCAATACATCAGACGAGCACTCCCTCTACTTCCACTCCCAACCCTCAATCATGTGACTGCCCCCTTGACCTCTTCTCTACTCCTCTCCCACCCTGTGTTCCCTGTAAATGCCATGTCCCCCTACCCCTCTCAGGCCCTGCCTCCTCCTTTCCTCGGGTGCCTCCCCTACTCCTCCACCCAGTAAAATATCCACCACTCCCAGTGCCAAAGTTACCCCTCCCAACCAAAACCGAAATGTACCCCTTCCACATCCAAGCCTCGCGCACCACCCCCACACCCCTGAGATGCCTGCCTGTTCCATTGATGCCCCTATGATGTGGAGGCCTATTTGCTGTCAGGAGTCAAGTTGGTCCCTTGATTTATGGACAATGTGTCCTGCATTCCTGGGCACTGGACTTGGCATTAACACATATTGTATATAGTTTATTTTTATAATTTGTTGAAGAATACAACTGGGCTGGACTGATTGTGTCCAACGTTCCCAGGATTTTCTTACAAGATTTGGTGATTAGAAAGGATTGGACTCAGATTGCGTGGAAATGCACTAGGGACTGGCTAGTCCTTATTATCAACACTTCCAAAAGAATAGCTGACTCAATTACTATCCAGATCAAGTTGACAGAGAGTACACTAAAAACTACAATATCACTGGCAGCCTTTAAGAGTAGGTTAGCTGAAATTACTACTGACTTGAATGAAACTAAGGAATATCTAACACAACAAAAATTTACCAAACTCCAAAAGGACATAAATAAGTTTAGCAAAGAGAAGGTATACCCCTACATCAGAGAGGATTTTGAAACTGACACCCAATCACGTTCCTCTGAGGAATCTACTTCCTCCTTCAAGAAGACACGCACTTACAGTAACAGCTCCTCCTCAGATAGTTGGAGCACTGATGAGGGTATACCTCAGCCATATTATATTTTACCTCAACTTCCGATGCACCATCATCTGTCATGGCAATCCCCATACCCTTTTTATCAACCCCGTCCTATGTTGCCCTATGTGCCTTTTTTAGGCCGGGGAAGAGGAAGAGGCAGATGCAGAGGAAGAAGCAGACATGTTCACTGGGCCAGGGAAGAACCCCAAATGGTGACCAGGAGCCAGGACAAACACCAACCAACGAAAATTTAGTGGTAAATCTATCCTCTAGACCTCTCTCCCAGATGAGAACAATGCCTTGAATAAAGGCTTAGACTTTGTGCCTACTCCCAAAGAAGACTTTTTTCAACTAAATTGACCACTATCCCAATTTTTTCACAAAATTTGCTTACACTTCTTCTTCAAGGATAAACCAAGCAAACTGCTGAAAGAGGACTCTGGACTCCGAAAACCATCCTCCTTTGTTCCCCCATCCTCATTGATGCCATGTGAATTACTGTAGTTTGAAAAAACAGTTATGACTGACATTGCCAAATTAAGTCAGTTGAATTTGTTTGTGAACATTTGCACCCAAGAAAGAACTGCCTTAAAAGTCCTGGGTCAGATCAATCCATTATCATCAAACCAGCTGATAAAGGTGGAGCAATTGTTGTTATGGAGTCTCCTGAGTGATTCCACTTACTACTCTCCTATTTCTAAAGATCCTACAGAGAGATTACAGACTCAAATACGGTCCATGATCCATGAAGCATTAACCAATACTTGGATATCAACCAAGGAAGCTGAATTCTTGGAGACCCCATTACCTCGTATCCTTTACTTCTACAGTTTACCCAAGATCCACAAAGGCAAACTACCACCCCCTGGACGTCCTATAGTCTCCGGCATAGGATATGTGTTGGAACCCCTCTCCACCTTCTGTGAAAATTTTCTACAACCTGTTGTGAAAGAGTCCTCCACATACCTGAGAGATACTAAATATGTCCTTAACTTGATTGAATCCATCAATGCTAATGAGGAGGTCCAAGCACTTCTAAGCCTTGATGTAGAGGACTTATATACCAACATACCTCAGGAAGCCACACTACAGGTAGTGGAGAATACCCTCATGAACAGACCTTGGACTTCGTCTACTCCCGTCCATTTTGTGATGCAGTGTGCCACTATTGCCCTGAGAGAAACCTTTTTTCAATTTGAGCAACAGCTATATCACCAAATACGGGTACATAAGATGGGAAGTACTGTTTATACATGTATGACTTTGAGCAATGTCATATTTTACAGAGTACTAACCCCTTCTCCACTAATATTTGATTATGGCGTTGATATAATGATGACATTCTGATTATTTGGCAACGGCAGACACAACATGTTGACTTGTTCACCACATAGATCAATGAGCTTGACCCTTTTTTGAAATTCACCACAACTGTCTCTAGTAATCAGATCTCTTTCTTAGATGTGATGATTACCATCAATCATGGTAAACTCGAGACTAGCACATATCAGAAGACCACAGACCGCAACAGTCTATTGCTATATGAGAGCTATCATCCTAAAACACTATGGCACAATCTACTGTATGGTCAGTTCTTCCGACTTGGTCACAATTGCAGTAATGTCTTATCTTATGATATACAAGCTGATGACCTTTCAACCAAATTACATGCTAGACATTATCCTCATCAAATAATCAATACAGCACGGAAACATGCTTGTAACAATCATAGAGGGGCACTATTATCAACAGAATCAAAGGTGTCAGACACTCGCCTGACATGTGTCACTACGTTCAATCCTCTTTCCAATTCTTCAAAGAAATTAGTGACCAGAAGATGGCCTATTCTCAACAGTGGTAGTGTGTCTCTCCCTGAGCCTTTGTTTGCTTTTAAGAGAACAGCCAATATTAAAGATCTAGTAATCCATACCCACTCTACCATGGCCTGCACCACATCAAAGTAGACCACACTTTGGAATGCTGCTCCCATATTAGGACATTTTCCATTTGGGAATTGCAATGTTTGTTCCCTTACAAACAAAGGAAGCGTTTGTTTCCTGACGTTTTAGATCTTGAACCAATAGGTACCAGCTGTCTTTTGAAACTCACTAACTGTAACACCGGCAATTGCATTTACATGCTCACCTGTCCTTGTGATCTTAGATATATAGAGATGACCACAAGATCGGTTAAATAAGGGTTAATGAGCACTGCAGTAATATTAGATGTGGCCATTCCACAACCAAATTGAGAACTCACTACCTTAATGCTAAACATTCTACTGAAGACATGTGGTGGGTGGTTTTGGACTCCCCAAAACATCTACCGAAGGGACACAAATCATTGTTTGAAAAGGATCAACGTTGGGTGTTTAAACTGAGCACTCATATCCACGGAATGAATGATGACATTCCGTGGACGAGCTTTCATACCAATTCTTGATTAAAACTAAATTTCTCTGTCCCACTTATTGCATATGGGGAGCCACCACACATGTTTGAAGTATTTTCATCTTTGTGACAGTAGCTCATGACAACCGTATTTTTTTCTTCATTATAGATCCCGTTTTTTATTTTTCAAAAAGTTTCTGAATTAAGTGTGTTCGTTTTCATTTATACATGCCATCCCACTTCCCTGTCTTTGGTGATTGAATTCTGATTTGGTTTAATAGGAATTTTTGTGCTGTGTTGTTTTACTCGGATATCGGAGTGTTCCGATTCCAAGACAGTCCCTTTTCTATTTCAACTTTATTGGTAGTTTCTCACTACCCTTTGGACACATCCTTTTTCTGTGTCCTTTGTTTTTGACGTCGTGAGAAGTTGTCAATTGCACCTAAATCAGACGACGGCGTTGATTGGCCCACACATGACTGTGTGCCTTATTTTACCCAAGAGACGTGTAGTTCCCGCATTATTTGGGAATGAGTCCTCGGGGTAGGTTCTCGGGCTGAGCTTGAGCTACTAAAATGTAAGTACAAAGACTTCCTTTCGCCTCTTTAAATTTAATGCACTGCAGCTTTTTTGGTTTGTTGGTGTGTCACTGTCTTGATATTCTAAGGGGCATATACTCTTATACTCTGTTTGTGCCGGAATTGCGTCGTTTTTTTTGACGCAATTCCGACGCAAAACTAACTCCATATTTATACTGTGGCGTTAGACGCGTCTAGCGCCAAAGTCCATGGAGTTTGCGTCATTTTTTAGCGTGGACACCTACTTTGCGTTAATGATATGCAAGGTAGGCGTTTTTACACTCCCGGGCAAAATTCACGCCCGGGAGTGGGCGGGTCAAAAAAAATGACGTACGGCTGCTTTTGCGCCGTTTTTTAGCGCCTGGTCAGGGCAGGCGCTAAGGGACCTGTGGGCTCGGAAGGAGCCCAGAGGTGCCCTCCCAAGCCCCCAGGGACACCCCCTGCCACCCTTGCCCACCCCAGGAGGACACCCAAGGCTGGAGGGACCCATCCCAGGGACATTAAGGTAAGTTCAGGTACGTTTTTTTTTTTTTTTTGTGGCATAAGGGGGCCTGATTTGTGCCCCCCTACATGCCACTATGCCCAATGACCATGCCCAGGGGACAGAAGTCCCCTGGGCATGGCCATTGGGCAAGGGGGCATGACTCCTGTCTTTGCTAAGACAGGAGTCATTTCAATGGGGGTTGGGAGTCGAAACAAATGGCGCAAATCGGGTTGAGGCGAAAAATTTGCCTCAGCCTGACTTGCCCCATTTTTTGGCGCCCAAGCTCCATATCCCCCTACGCCAGCGCTGCCTGGTGTAAGTGGTTTTTTTTCACGCACACCAGGCAGCGCCGGCGGCTAACGCCGGCTAACGTCATTGAATAAATACGGCGCCCGCATGGCGCTTCAGAATGGCGTTAGCCGGCGCTAATTTTTTTGACGCAAAACTGCGTTAGCGCAGTTTTGCGTCAAAAAGTATAAATATGGCCCTAAGTACTTTGACCTTAACCGTCGGTGAAGGGCTGACTGATTATTAAATTTCGGTCCGTGTCTGGACTTATACCATTTTATTTTCTCTCCGGTACACCTATTGGGGAGATAATTGGATTATTAACTATGTGGACCATTTGGTAAGCCCCCATTTTTTCATATGAGATATCAATTGCAGCAGATATTAAAAAAAAAAAAAAATTAATTTCAGCAGTAGGTTACCGGTCATATCATGTTTTATATCACACAGATCAATGCACTTGTAACAAGTTTACTTATTGATATGGGACTACTAAGTGATTTGAACAATACTGATTAGTTACTCCTATTCACTTTGATAATTATATCACACATATCATTGTTTTGTTGTCTAGGTGTACATTCAACACCATTCTCTGGGCCCCTTAACTGACTTATAATGAAACATCTAACCATTTTATACATAATTTTGTTTTATCTATATTTGCATAAATAATACATCAAGCTTATGAAATGTTTGTTCCAATGATGCCTCTTCCTTACTCAGGGAGGGTAAGCAGTATTACTTTAACTGTTTACATTTTTATTTTTTCACCAAGCACGGTACATACTACGTCCACTGAGTGCCACATCACCATCAGTATTATTGATTTTATTTCAAACATAGGCCCTCATTGCAACCCTGGCGGTCGGTGATAAAGCGATGGTAACACAGCCAACAGGCCGACGGTAAAAAAAATGGACTCATTACCACAGCGGAAAGCGCCAACAGATACAGCTACTTTAACACTCCGACCGCCATGGCGGTAGCAACAAACACCGCGGCGGTAACCGCCAACAGCCAGGCTCAAGACAATGTACCGCCCGCTGCATTACAACCCCCCCATCCGCCAGGTTTTCCAGGGCGGTACCAACGCCATCAAAAGCACGACGGAAACAAAACACAGAAGGGAAACGACTCACCTCTCGACACTCAAGGAAGAAACAGGACGCCATGGACCCCGAGCTGCAGGTGCTCCCCATGCTGGTGTATCTTCTCATACACCAGGAACATGAACGCTGGCAACGACGACCACTGTGAGTACTGCACCTAGCACACAGGGGAGGGGGGAGGAAAAAGAGAGTGACACACACACGCAACACACAACAAGCAACACCCCCACCCTCTGGAATAACGCAAGGAAAAAAGAAATGGAGTAAAATGAGTGTAATATTAGACATTTTAAGAAATACATTCATAAAGAAAAAACAGTATGTATAATATGTACAATATATACAAAAGGCGGGACAATGCCCACTCAAAAATTGTCCGTGGCCCACTGGGCCAAAACACATAGGCCAAGGCCACACTTGACTCCTGCCTCAATAGGGAGAGAACACTGCAGGGGCATCAGGTTGAAAACACACAGGCACCTCAGGGAGACGGGTAATGGGGGGCACATCAACCGGAAGATGGTACAATGGCACTGCTCCTGGAGGGGGCTCCATGCCCACTGCTTGGTCCTGGGGAGTGCAAGGCCACAGTCTTTCAAGTGGGTAGTTTGACCATTGCTTGGTCCTGGGGAGTGCAAAGCCACAGTCTCTCAAGTGGGTGGTTTGCCCACTGCTTGGTCCTGGGGAATGCAAGGCCAGTCTCTCAAATGGGTGGTTTTCCCACTACTTGGTCCTGGAGAGTGCAAAGCCACAGTCTCTCAAGTGGGTCTGTTGCCCACTGCTTGGTCCTGGGGAGTACAAGGCCACAGTGTCTCAAGTGGATAGCTTCTCCACTGGTTCTGGAGGGGGCCTTGTGCCCAGTCTGCTTCATCCTGGCAAGGTGGGGCTGAGTGGATGCCTTCTTCCACGGGTTCTGGAGGGGGAATTGCGCCCTGTGATGCAAATGTTTTGGAGTGCAAGGTCACAGTCTCTCACCTGGGTGTCACAACAACAGCTTTTGCAGGGGCCAGGATGCACTGCAGCCCATGTAGTCACCACTACACACTGCTCTCCGGTGATGACGGCTGCTCAGTGTATGCCAGTTGCGCTGCTGGTGGCGGTGCAGGTGACGGTGCAGGCAGTGGTGGTGGTAACCTCCAGGCCTTCACCTGCAGCCTCGGACGGCTGCCCACTGGGGCTGCTATTGCTGGCAGTGGTGCTGCTGGCGGCGGTGCAGGTGGTGGTACTGGCACTTGTGGTGGTAGCCTCCAGGCCTTCACCTGCAGCCTCGGATGGCTGCCCACTGGGGCTGCTGCTGTTGGCAGTGGTGCTGCTGGCCGCGGTGCAGATGGCGGTTCTGGCAGTTGTGGTGGTAGCCTCCAGGCCTTCACCTGTAGCCTCAGATGGCTGCCCACTGGGGCTGCTGCTGCTGGCAGTGGTGCTGCTGGCAGCGGTGCAGGTGGCGGTGCTGGCAGACCCTTCTTGGCAGGTGTTGGTGGCACATTGGCTGCCTGACGGGTGCCTCTCACAGCTGCAGAAACCACAGTGGCTGTGGACTGGGTGGCTGAGATGCGTGGCTGGGTTCCTGCCAACCTGGCCCGAGGTGAAGGACGGGGGGATGGCTAGGGAAAAGGTCAATGGTGGTGAGGAAAAGCTTTTTAGGGACACTGGGGGGACGAGGGTAAAGGTTTGGGAGTGGAGGAAGAGGGAGTGGTTGTAGGAGATGCCAGTCTGCTATGTATGGGTGCAAGTGCATGGACTGGATGCTGTTGTGAGGTGGATGTCTGTTTGGTGTGTGTGTGTTTGCATTTGTGTACTTTGGGAGGAGGGGTCACAGAAACAGTGGGAGAGGACACAGGGGACGTGTGCATGGATGTGGGGTGGTGACTGCCAGTGAAGGGCGTGTAGTGATAGTCGTGCTGGTGATGGAGGTAGTGGATGAGGATGTAGTGTATGCAGGTGTAAGTGGAGAAAGCTACTGGGAGGGCGGTGGACGAGGAGGAGGAGGGGGACACAGTGGAGGCAGTGGATGTTGGTGTGTCTGCATGGGGATGGTGCTTGTGTGAGTGCCTGTGAGATGAAGTATGAACCACTTCTGTGTGTTGATTTGGGTGATTGCTGGTCTGAAGGTGTGTTTAGGATAGGCTGGGGTTAAGGGGATTGGGACTGGGTAGAGGAAGTTGAAGGTGGAGGCTGGAGACAGGGACAATGGCTGCAATCAGTGCGGAAGTCAGAGCCTGGAATGCTCTCTGTTGGGCTGCCACGCCAGAGTGGATGCCTTCCAGGTATGCATTTGTTTGTTGCAAATACACTGCTACTCCCTGGATGGAATTCAGTATGGTTGACTGCCCAACAGAGAGGGATCTCAGGAGGTCAATAGCCTACTCACTGAGGGCAACAGGGCTGACTGGGGCAGGGCCTGAGGTGACTGGGCCAAAGAAGATGCCCACCCTCCTGGGTGAGCGGGCACAGGAAACACGCTGTGGGGGTGCTGGGAAGGCGGTGCTGGTACAGGGGGTAGTGGCTGTACCTGTTGTTGGAGTGAGCACAGAGGTGTCCGCCACATCCAGGGAGCTTTCATTGGAGGAGGCGTCGCTGTCAGTAGTGTCCCCTCCTGTCTCCGTCGTGGTGCTCCCCTCGCCCTCCGTCCCACTGGTGCCCTCACCGTTGGTGGAGTCGGCCTCCAGGCCCATGTGGGATGCAGCTTCCTCCGTCGCTGGTGCCTCTGTTCCTCTGCCAGATGATGCTAATGCACACAAGGACAGGGTGACAAAACAAGAGGGGTGGAGAGACAGAGGATACACTTGGTCAATGTCAGAAACAGCACTACCATTGGTGTACACAACACACAGGGATCAGCCCTATGCACTAGGCCATGCACTACCAGTTACAATGCTAATCACCAGCCCATGGGGTACAATGCCTAACGTCATTAGCTGCACACCTGAAACCCACAGGACCCTGCCCAGTAGTAGATGCCCACTAACACTATTGGGGTTGGAGTGCATCTGATCTTCCCCATCATTGAACATACCAGGCCATGTTCGCCCTGGCCTAGGGGCAGCCCAAATCCCCCAGCCGGGTAAAACCTTAACACGCGCAAAGTCATGATTCTGATTCTGTACGCACCCCCTTGCGGCTGCTGTGATGCCTTCAAGCGCCCATCCAACTCCGGATAGGCCACCGCCAGGATGCAGAACATCAGGGGGGTCAGGGTACGATGGGCACCCCTTCCTCTTTGTGAGGCCAGCCCCAGCTGGGGCTCCGGCATCTTCCTTGCCCAGCGGCACAGGTCCTCCTGCCCATTTGTGGCAGTGGGTGCTCCGCCTGTCAAAGACCCCCAGGGTCCGCACCTTCTTGACATGGGCACCCTAAATACTCTTTTTCTGATGGGCGCTGACTTGCAGATAAAATACAGCAGAAAAGGGATTAGTCATACCGTTTGGACATTCTTACTCATGGCCCACCATATCCCTCCCATCCCCTTACGCACATACATTCTCCACCATACATGCAGCACTCTGCCCAGGACCCCTCAGACCCCCATACATGGGTCTTACACACACAGCAATCCATACATTCATGGCCCACACATCATGCTCACAGTGTACTCACCTGTTTGTCTGGAGGACCATAGAGTAAAGTGTGCTGGGTTAGGACTCCATCCACTAGTCTCTCCAACTCCTCCGAAGTAAAGGCAGAGGCCCTTTCCCCAGACACTCAGAGCCATTGCTGTTTCCAGACACAGGTCACAGCATCACTTGCAGTGTAGGTCCTCTCCTTTTGAAGGTCAGGTAGCAAGTGAGTGAACAGACAGAAAATGGCGGTCATGTCCGCGGCGGTGCATACCATCACTGCCGGCATACTTCGCCATTGGCTCTTGGAACCCATAGGGCCCAATGATAACTAACGCAATGTTGCGCGGTGGTCGTCGACCTCCGACCGCAACGGCGCACAATGCCAGCGGAATTAGCTCATTTCCACTTGTCTCTCCTTATAGGTCAGTCAGCCGCCATTTCAGGGGGTCACAGGTCATGACACCTAACAGCGTCACAACAGACATTGGCATATCAACTAACTCTCGAGTTGACATGCTGTTTCTGTAAATGAAGAAATGCATATTCATATTTACATATGTGTCAATATGACCCTCTGCTCACCGTATTTCACCCTAGAGTTCAACCGCTGAGGATGAATAGGAGATGGAGACATCCCCCTGTGTAGAGACCCCTGATGGACCTGGCAACAATGGAGGAAAGGCACATTGGCCCTCATTACGACCCTGGCGGTTGGCGGAGAAGTGGCTGTCTTACCGCCAACAGGCTGGTGGATAAAAAAATTGAAATTATGACCATGGCGGTTACCGCCATGGTCATCTGCCACTTCTCAGATCCGACCGCCAGGGAGGAGACGACCGCTGGGCTGGAGACTTGGGTCTCCAGCCCTGCGGCCGTCACAAGACCGCCGGCGGTATCACGACCCGGCTGACCGCCATGGATTTCATGGGGTTGGGGACCGCCATGAAATCCATGGCGGTAAGCACTATCAGTGCCAGGGAATTCCTTCCCTGGCACTGATAGGGGTCTCCAACCACCCCCAACCCCATCCCCACGTCCTCTCCCCACACCTCCCACCCCCTGCTGCCCCCAAAAGGTAGCAGGACCCCCCTCCACACCCCTACCCCCAACATCGCAACCCTGACACACACCGTACACGCATGTATACACTACCAACACACATACCCGCACACATATCACCAAACATGCCAACAGCCACACACACAGTAATACATGCACACCCACATACAGACATACACGCACACATCCATTCAGACATACAGACAGACAGACACGCACACATTTCCAAACACAACACACCCCTGCATGCATGCACACACTCACACACCCCCTCTACATACTCACACGCACACCTCCATTCACGCACACAACACACAACGCCCCCCCACCCCCCTCCCCTAACGGACAATCAACCTACCTGGTCCGTTGATCCTCAGGGAGGGGACGGGATTCATGGGGGCTGCTCCGCTGCCAGCACCCTGTCAACAGAACACCGCCACGCTGAATCACGGAACGTGATTCGATGGGCGGTGTTCTGTTGACTGGGAGGTGGAGGTGGAGAAACCTCCACTTCCCCGCCGACCACCAGTATTGCTGCTGGCAGCTCTACGTCCGGAAAAGGACGGAGGGCTGCCAGCAGTCATAATTCGCAGAGCGGAAAACCGCCTGCACTGGCGGTCTTCAGAACGGCGGTCCCTCGGTGGTCTTTCCAAAAGGCCGCCGAGGTTGTAATGACCCCCAATATCCTGACCTACAGACTTGATAGGGCCACAATCCAAGAGCTGTGTGTCCAATTGGAGCCAGACCTGATTTCAGCCATCCGCCAGCCCACAGGTATCCCCCCCTCTAGTGCAGGTCCTGTCAGGGCTCCATTTCCTGGCAAGTGGTTCCTTCCAAGCAACAGTGGCCATGGCATCAGGGATGTCTCAGCCAATGTTCTCAAATGTGCTGACCAGAGTGTTGTCTGCCCTGCTGAAGCACATGCACAGCTACATCGTATTCCCCCAAGTGGAGGATTTGGACACAGTAAAGGCTAACTTTTATTCACTGGGACATATCCCCAACATCATTGGTGCCATTGATGGTACACATATTGCATTTGTCCCCCGCCCCCTCCGGAGAAATGAAAAAGTGTTCAGAAAATAGGAAAAGCTTTCAGTCTCTGAATGTGCAGATGGTGTGTTTGGCGGACCAGTACATCTCCCATGTCAATGCCAAGTATCCTGGCTCTGTGCATGATGCCTTTATCTTGAGGAATAGCAGCATTCCATATGTGATGTCTCAACTCCAGAGGCAGAGGGTGTGGCTAATAGGTGAGCCCATGGTCCCCACCCAGTTGATGTAGGTATAGGGGTGTGGTTTAGGCCCTAAGGGTGAGTGTGTGGCTAACTCTTATCCCACGAATATTTGCAGGTGACTCTGGTTACCCCAACCTCTCATGGCTACTGACCCCAGTGAGGAATTCCAGGACAAGGGCAGAGGAACGTTACAATGAGGCACATGGGCGAACAAGGAGGATCATTGAGAGAACCTTTGGCCTCGTGAAGGTCAGATTTCGGTGCCTCCATCTGACAGGTGGATCCCTGTACTACTCAACCAAGAAGGTGTGCCAGATCATCGTTGCATGTTGCACAACTTGGCCTTATGATGCCAGGTCCCTTCTCTGCAGGAGGATGAGCCTGGGGATGGCCGTGTGGCAACGGTGAAGCCTGTGGACAGTGACGAAGAGGAGGCAGAGGAAGAAGATGTGGACACCAGAAGTACACTCAGTCAACAGTACTTCCAGTGACACACAGGTAAGACACTGTAACTTCACCTTCCATTGCAGTTTTGTGTTTGACACTGAATATGGCAGCTATAGATTTCCCTATTTCTATGGCCATTTACTGTACCCTTTGGCATCTCTATTTTCAGATCTCTGTGCCCCACTCTGGCTCCTGGTGTGTTTACCGCAGCCCACTGCAGGTCATATCTATGTGAATATTACAGTACATATGATTTGCAATGTTTTACAGTTTGTGAAGGCAATACATTTGTCATAGAATTCACAGACTCAATATGTGAATTTGTTCTAAGGGTGTTTATTTATGTGCTAATAAATGTAGGGGTTATTGAAATGGGCTGGGTTGCTGATGGAGGAAAGTCCAGGGTAAAGTCCATTCTATTTGTATCCCAGGTGCATTGTCCAAGTGGGCATAGGAAGTGGAGCAATGGCAGTTCAAGGTGGATAGGGTGACAGAGTGGGACAGAGGGTGACAATCAGGAGAGTCTTATTTCCTGGCCGGGGTCTTGCCAATGTTCTCTGGCTTCTGCTTGGATCACAGGGACTGTTTGCAGGGTGGTTCTCCTTCTGCAGGGGGTGGGGTGCTGGTGGCCTGTTGTTCCTGTCGTGGGTCCTCCTGTCCACTAGCGCCGGCGGAGGTGGAGGGCTGTTCTTCAGTTTGGCTGGTGTTAGGGGTCCTTTGGTGTGCCACTGCCTCCCTCATGATGTTGGCCATGTCTGCCAGCACCCCTGCAATGGTGACCAGGATGGTGTGAATGTCCCTCAGGTCCTCCCTGATCCCCAGGTACTGTCCCCCCTGCAGCTGCTGGATCTCCTGCAGCTTGGCCAGTGGTGTCTGGCCCATGGTGTCCTGGGAATGGTGGTATGCTCCCAGGATGTTGGTGAGTGCCTAGTGGAGAGTCGGTTCCCTGGGCCTGTTCTCCCCCTGTTGCACAGCAGTCCTCCCAGCTTCCCTGTTGTCCTGTGCCTCTGTCCCCTGAACCGTGTGCCCACCACCACTGACCCCAGGTCCCTGATCGTCCTGTGTTTGAGGGGTTGACTGGGGTCCCTGGAGTGGTGGACACACTGCTGATTGTCGTGTCCTGGGGACAGAGGGATGAGCCCGCTGGGTGGGTGCTGTGCTGGTGTTTCCTGAGGGGGGAGGCTCTGTGGTGGGTTGGGACTGTGGTTGGGTAATCGACTGTCCAGAGGTCCCTGATGGGCCAGGTTGGTCATCGTGATCCAGGCGTGCAGAGATGCTGTCATCACTGTGGGCCTCTTCGGGGGGGGACTGGATATGGCTGGCACCTCCTCTTCAGTGACATTGAGTGGGGGTCCTGTGAGGATGTAAATACAGTGGTATTGTATCGGTGTGATCCATCTTGTGCTTGGATATGTTTCCCTCTATGGTTGTTATTAGCAAGGCAGCTTTGGTTTGTGTGAGTTGTGCTTGGTTTGGCTAAGTGATTGTCACTAGTGTGCATGCTTTGGTGGTGGGTGTCCACGCAGGTCTGTGATGGGTGTCCATGCATTGGTGTTGCATGCAGGGCTTGGCATTGGGATGTGTGGGTTGTGATGGTGGGGTATATGTGAGGTGATGCAGTGATGGGAGTGAGGGTAAGGGAGGGGGTATGTGGTGGCATGCAGGTAGGGTGGGGCATAAAGTAGTAAAGATTTGACTTACCAGAGTCTAGTCCTCCTGCTACTCCTGCGAGGCCCTCAGGATGCATGATCGCCATGACTTGTTCCTCCCATGTTGTTAGTTGTGGGGGTCCACCACCAGTCCTCTGTACAGCTACCTGGAGTCTTGCTACCACGGAACGCACCTTTCCCCGTAGGTCGTTCCACCTCTTCCTGATGGCATCCCTTGTTCTGGGATGCTGTCTCATGGCGTTGACCCTGTCCTCAACTCTCCGCCATAGCTCCACCTTCCTAGCAATGGATGTCTGCTGCACCTGTGATCCGAATAGCTGTCGCTCTACCCAGATGATTTCCTCCACATGACCCTTAGCTCTCCTCTGAGAACCTAGGGTGTCTTTGGGGTGCCATGGGTGTAGTGTGAGTGGTATGTGTGAGGGTGTGTGGGGTGATATGTTGGGGTGTTTGCTGTGAGGGCATGGATGGTATATGGGTGATGGTGTTTTGTGGCTCTGATTCAGTGTGTGCTCCTGGCTTGTCTCTTTCTCACTTGCCAAACTGTTTGGGTTCTATTGTTATGGGTGTGTGGGTGTGGTGTGTGTATGTGTGTCAGGTGTGTGTATTTTGAATTGTCCAATGTGGTGTTGTTTTGTATGTGTGTGTGTATTTTGAACGCACCAGTGTGTACCGCCAATGGTTTACCGTGGTTGAATGACCGCCACAGTGATTCATGGGTCATGATGATGTGGGCGTATTTCTGTTGGCATAACGGTGTGGGTTTTAGTACGGCCAGTTTATCACTGACCTTTAGTCTGGTGGACTTGTGTGGGTGTCTTTATAGTGCCGGATTTCTCTGTGTGAGTCATAATACCTGTAGCGGTATACCGCCATGGTCACAGTATGTTGGCGGCAGTCAGCATGACGGTATGCGGCACTTCCCGCCAGAGTTGTAATGAGGACCATAATGTTTTATTTGGAATTGAATTTGCAATTTCTTATGTGTCTTCTTTTTCTCCACAGGCTAAACCACATGTTTTGGTATAATACCATAAGTGAGTGGTTTATTTCGGTTTTTGTATACACATTTTTAGACACATTGAGTTCTCATCGAATAGCCTAGGAGAAAAGTATTTTCTTTTCTGTTATTTGGTCCTGACGAAGCCCCACTAGATCCGTATGGACTTCTTAGGTACAAAACATGTTCACCTGTGGTTATGTTGGTAGAGTGGTTGAGCATTATCTCTGTCTTACTCCCCTTTCACTTTTAGCCATGACCTAGACCCTTCACTGATCAATAAAGTGAGTTTTTTGGAGGGTTTTTGGGCTGATTTTATCAATTTCTTCTTCTTTCTCCTATTCTCTGCATAGGATTGAATTCATTCCTCACGAACCATGGCACATATTTCTAGTTAAGATCTCTGGCAAAGTGCCCCCTTGCAGCAGCACCAGTCTGACGAGGAGCAAACCCTATGATGAAACATGACATCCATTGGGTGTGTGAGTATGTTTGCTTCTAGATAGAGAAGTGCCTCGTGGAATTTGACACATATTTTTCATTGGAACAGTGTACTTATTTATTTTATATAAGTATTAGGGAGTTTGTACACTGGACCATTAATCTCCCTGTCCCTCCCTTGTTAGTATAATGAAGAATACAACTTCCCACATTGTTTTGGTTGACAACTTGAGATGCTTGTCTTGGTTTCCTTCTACATGGTGGTGTAACATCTGTGTGCAACGGTGTGTGAGGACTGTGTATGGGTTGTGTCTGTGTTGTTGCATGCGCTGGGTAGATAGGTTGTGCCATGGAAATGTAGTAATGTGACTGACTGCTTGCTTGTGGGATTGTATGGTTTGTTGTGTGCGTCATTGTGTATGGTGCTGCATGTGTGGATTCTTTGATTGTTGCTTGTACGTGTTATGTCACCTGTGTCATTGTTTGGATGTGTGTTCACTGATATTAATTGTGTGTCATTGCTACATATAGTTCATGATGTGTGTGTGTATGTGGGGTGTTGCACAACATGCCTGTCTATGCCTGTATTGAGATGTTTGTGGTTTACTTGTCGTTGTGTGGTTATGGGATGTGTTGGTGGTGTTGGTGTATGTTGTGCTGTATGTTTGGCACGTATCTGCCTGGCTTTGTGTGTGTATTGGATACATGGCATTGATGTGTATTGTGTGTGCCTGTGTGTGGCCTTCGCTGTCTGTGCGAGGAATGTCTGTTATGTATGGGAGTGTATCACTGTCATTTTCTCCCCTCTGTGCTAGGCATACTTACAGTTGTCATCTTCATCGTTGTCAATGGCCCTGAAGGTGTATTGCGAGATACAATGCTGGGAAGACTATCAGTTTTTTTGCCATGGCGGTCACGGAGGCGTGTCTGTGCCTGGAGGTGGGTTTCTCCTTTTTACTTTCTGTTTCTGCAAAGTTTTTCATAGCGGCCAGCCCGCCCCGGATTTCCTGGTGCTGTGGTGACTCGGAATATGGTGGGTGGAACATTGGCTTCTGCCTGCATGAAGTTGTCTTCCGCTGCCAGATGCTGCTCATCGGCAGTGGCGGTGCTGGTGGTGAGTTGTCTGTGTTGCATTGGGTTCACCGCCTTACTTGTTATATGGCAGTCTGCACCGCCACCCTGGCAGTGGTCATTACACTGCCGCCAGCGTGGAGGTCAGGTTACAGCCTCACTCTAAATGACCACCTGAATTCTGTTCTATGTGTAATTACCCTCCTCACATCATGAACACAAAGGCTGTTTTGGGAGCCAACCCTTTTCTCAAACACTGTTTTTTTTGTTTCCAAAGTCTTTGTTTTTAAATTTCTCACTTGGACCAAATAAGGAGTCTGCTGTTATACTGTGGGAAGATCCAGGCTGGGTCTGCGGATCTCAATTTACTGTATGGGTGTGTGAGTGGGTGTGTTATTGCTTGTGTGGGTCTGTGAGTGGGTGTGTAAGTGGCTGTTTGTGTGTACATGGTTGTGTAAGTAGGTGTGTGAGTGCCTGTGAGGGTCTGTGAGTAGGTGTGTGAGTGGGTCTGTTAGTCAGTGTATTATTTTGGCTGGGCTGTAGATCTGCAGACCTGTCACAGGTTCACATGGTGGGGCAGGGCTGAGCATTGCAGAGGATCCGCAGACCCTCGAGCACCTTCACAAAAATGCTTTTGGGCATTACCTCTAGAGCTCCCCCCATCAGTCCCATGAGGTCAGAATACCTCCATCCTGACCCTTACATCCTATTTTATTTTCACCCCCCCCCCAGAAATTGTGTCTTGAATCACAAAATGTCAATGGCAATTTTCCCTTTGGGGGTCATCAAATCATGGCATTGCTGCCTATGGGAAATTGCAGGGGAAAAACATGTTTCAGCTTCCGCTTGATGAATCACCCAGCAGCTGAAATGAGTGGCAAACTAATTTTGAAAACTCTCATGTAGATTCATTAAGGGGGGGGGCAAAGTTATTCACAAAACAAAAAATATTTTTCCTAAGGAAACTAGGTCCAGTAGGTACGTATGTATATATACGTACCTACTGGACCTAGTTTCCTTAGGAAAAACATTGGAATATATATATATACATATATATATATATATTTACCAGTAGTCAATCCATGAACAAATTCCAGTCTTCCATGGATTTGATCGTATATATGACAACAGCGCCACCAATTTGAAACCAAACAATTCCATTTATTTTAATTTAGAAGTATAAAGTGCTGAGTGCAAATCCAGATACAGTATACTCATCAGTATAGTTTGAGTTATTTCAAGTATATATAACTTCCGGCCTAAGGTAACTATAACTCATAACCCCACCATGCACAGTTTTTTCTTCAATAATTTGACTTCTAATGTTTCATTGCTATTTTTATTGACGTTATAAAAGTTGTCATGAGTGCTTTTTCAGCAGTGCATGGCGAGGGCACCCGTTACAGTTACCTTAGGCCGCCAGTAACTATTTCTTTAAAAAATTTAGAATGAAATTTGCAGATTGCCATAAATTAAAAAAACTTTTTTGCCCTGACACTTCCTGCTTGAAGTGTTGGCAACCAACCAGCTCTCAAAAAGAGCTTTCTTTCTGTCAAATTTCTACATGGCAGTGTCTCAAAGTCCCAAAAGTGCAGGCCTCACCATTCCAAGTGGGACAATTTTGAGAGTTACACAAACTCTCATGGCCCAAATGTAAAACCAAAACCCCAAAAAATCTAATGTCCTCTTGCTTGCTGTGGGATAAGATGTTTTAGTGTGCTGGGAAAGAGCTAAAAGACTGTTACTCCCTTCAGTTGGGGTAGGGGCATAACCATGCAACATGCTGGTTGGTAGCCACCACACCACTTTTTTATTTTTATTCCCTGCCATCTAGTAGGCTTTCTGCCCCTTCCACGGAGTGGATTGGGGGTAATTGCCCCAACAACTTTGTCCCCATTTATTTGGGGTGGGGATATGGGGGCAGAAATGGCCTAAAAATAATTTTCCACCCTAGGGAGTGACCCTTGCCCAAGGGGCCACTCACCTTATTCATATATGTACAAATAAATTGAATCCCTAGTGTCTAGTGGGCATTTATGCTGAGAGAGACATCAAAGGAAAGGCCTTTCCTTTCCTTTGATGCCTCCCCCCCACCTCCTGGTCGGAAGAAAAATGCTTTTGCATTTCTCTTCTGGGATCGCGCTGGAAGCTGTGCACGATTTGAGCACTGACATCATCAGACATCACTGGAGGACAGAGGAACGGTGTGGATGGGGAAGCGATTCCCCTTCCATCACTGCCATTAGGCTCATGGGGGAAGCGCTAGCACTCCCTCCATGGGCCGGGTGCAGGACGAGTTGATCACGGCGACCGTGGCCGAGGGTGAGACTAGCTTGTCCAAGACACCCAAGAGGTTAAATATAAGCAGTTCTAAGTTGTTTACTTAAATAAAATGAAATAGTATAAGAGGCTGTGGGATATGAAAAATAAAATTATAGGCCCTCATTATGAACACAGCGGTAAAAACCACTGTGTTCATGCTGGCGGTCAAACCACTGACCTCCAGCCTCCCCAGATCCCCGCTGGCCCACGGGAAGGCCTGGCCGGGACATTTACGGCATCTCCACATGGAGCCCCAACCAATGCCTCTGTGCGGCGGGTACAGCTGCACCCATTGCGCAGATCACTGCCCGAAAATTGAGCAGTGACCTGCGCGATGGGGCACTGCACCGGGCCCCTGCACTGCCCATGCCAAGTGCATGGGCAGTGCAGGGGCCCCCAGTGGTGCCCAGGTCCACCCCATCCGCCAGCCTTTCCCTGGTGGGAAAGGCTGGTGGCTGAAGAAACATTATCTGAGGGCCAGCACCGCTGCCCTGTCAGATAATGTTTTCGACCGCTGCCAGGCTGCCTGACGGAGGCAGTCTGGCGGTGAGTGAGGGCTGCCGATGGCGGCCCTCATGGGGTTCATTATGTGGCGGTGTGGCCCACCATGCCGGCTGGCAGTTTTACCCGCCACCGCCGGCATGGCGGTCCACACCGCCATGTTCATAATGACCGCCATAGTATCTGCTGTGTTGCTTCTGTCCCTTGTCACAGAAGGGGCTTCTGATCAAGATGTGTTGCAGTACCAGCATGTAAAAGGTAGGAAAATAAGGTGTATTGTATTCTCATGGCTCCACTGTCCCTGCTTCAATCCACTTTTTATTTTCCCTTGGACAGGGCTCCAGTCCTAGAAAACTGTAGCTCACATAAAGAATTTGCATTAATGTAGGAGGAAATAGCCAGAGCTTGTTCAGTCAGAATTTGAAACAACATAATACATTCATTGGCACTTGGAGGAAGGTGCTGAATTAATGAACTCTACAGTAGGGATAAGGGTCCTTTCACCCACAAGGTCCCTTGAATGATGATTTTGTCTCTAGAGTGAAACAGTATGTCAATAAAGTATAGGGGAGTTCTACTTAAATTCCATAGATGGCAGAGAAACTCTCTTCCGCTTAAATAACCTACATAGAGACAAGCAATGTGACATGAAAACCCAAAACATGACTGTGACATGCTGTGTTGCGGGGGTGGGGAGGCAGGAGTAAAGGTACTTTGCATGCCCACCTCACAACATCTATCAAGAGTGGCAGCCTCTCTTAACATCTGTACAGTTGACCCCCCCAAATGTCGGCAATTTCGCAAACTACACAGTTGTACACTCCATGGTGTTTAGAGACGGATTACTCCTAAGGAGGTGAAGACTTCCCCAAAACACTGACACTGAAAAAGTGGATGCTAAGGAAAAAACAGTTTTTATGATGGATTGTGAACTTTCCTAAAGTGACAGTTCAAGGATGAGGTATTGATATCCCAGAATGACATCATCAATGAGCAGGGCATAGTCGTACCTTTGAAGTATTTGTGGCACTATGTCGTGAGGTTACGTAAGGGATTGTTCTTATGCCGTGCTCATGGATCTTGTGAAGTGTCACAGATGATGGCCCTCATTATGACCATGGCAGTGATCCCTCCCATATACAGACAATGCACCACCTCAGCCGCCAGTGCGGTCAGGCCACCGACCACAGCGGTTGCCATCTCCACCCCAGAGGTATGTCATTCACCATACACCATATTACGACATAGCAGACCACCAGGATTTCTGGGGCGGGACCAACACCATGAAAAGCATGGTGGAAACGACCCATATAAAAAGAGACACTCACCTCCAGGGACACAGAGGAGTCCGCAGCTGCCATGGAACCTGAACAAGAAGCCCTGCCGATACTGTACACGCAATGGGAGTACAGGAGCAGCAACGCCGACGAAGACGATGAAGGTGAGTACAGCCACCTAGCACACAAGGGCGGGAGGGGAGAGTGACACACCCACACGCACAACACACACCACACACACATACCACACATGGAGAACAATCCGCTGACAGTACAACAACAATAGAAGCCAGAAGTAAAAAAAGCCAGGACAAATACCTTTGGTCCAACCACTGTAATCCGGTGGGAATAACAGAAACCAAAAGATCAGTGAACAACATATACAAAGGGCCATTGGCCAGTCCAAAAGTGTCCATGCCACTACACATGGCGAAGTGAGAGACCCAACTTGATGTCTGACAGCCCAAGTGACTCCACTAGGCAGTGACATCAACGTGGAAGGGAGGCACCTCAGGGGGCACGGCAGGTGTCAGAGATGAGGAGACTTTTCTTGGAAGGAGGGGTCTTTGGATTTGGGTTTGAGAGAGGGCAGCCCTTTCCTCTTCTGTTCAGGGGCCGGAGGAGTGTGCATGGAGTGGGGGGTAGGAGTGGCTGTCCTGTGTTCCATAGTGGGAGGTGTCTTAGCTGGGGGGAGAGATGTGTTACACCGGGGGGGGGCAATGATGGGATTCTGAGCTGGAGGTACTGGGCTGGGGGAGCATGACTTTCCTTTTCTGGACAAGATGGCGTGGGTCAGAAGGTGGGAAGAGGTCAAGGCGGGCAAGGAAAAGTTTCTTAGGTACAGTGGGGCGAACTGTGGGAGGAGGTTTGGGAGTGGAGGTATAGGGAGGGGTTGGAGGAGGAGTAGGTGTGCTGACTGGGTGGCAGGTGCATGTACAGTGTCCGTGTGTGAGGTGGATGGCTGCTGAGTGTCTCAATAGGAGCATTTATGTTTCTTTGGAGGGGGCAGACAGGGTGGGAGAGGACAACCAGGTCATGTGCATGTATGTTGTGGTGGTGCCTGCAAGTGAGGTGGGTGTGGTTGTGATGGTGGTGGTGGTGACTATGCGTGTGGTGAATGGGGTGTTAGTCTGAGTGTCTGCTCTTGTGGTGACTGTGGGCAAGGCTGTATAGGTGGCAGGATCTGGGGCTGAGGATGCAGTGCTTGCAGGTGTGATTGTTGATGTGACTGTGAGGGAGGAGATGAAGGGGGAGACAGTGGAGGCAGTGGCTATTGTTGCGTGTGCTTCTGTGTGTTGGTTGTGTGTATGCTTGTGGAATGATGATCTGTAGTGCTTGTGTTTGTCTTTGTGAGTCCTGTCTGTTGTCCTGGGTGCATGCTGGTCTGAATGTGTGCTTGGGGTGGGTGGGGAGAGAGGGCTCTTGGACTGAGAACAGGGGGGACGGAAAAACCAGGGACACTGGCTGCCGTCAAAGAGGAGCCAGAGCCTGAAATGAGCTCTGTAGGGCAGCCAAGCCATTGTGAATGCCCTCTAGGTAGGCATTGCATTGCTGCATCTAGGATGCCATCCCCTGCATGGCATTCACTATGGTTGACTGCCTTATAGAGATGGATCTCATTAGGTCAATAGCCTCCTTAGTGAGGGCAGCAGAGCTGACTGGGGCAGGGGCTGAGGTGCTTGTGGTGAAGAAGACACCCACTCACCTGGGTGAGGGGGCACAGGTAACTGGGTGGGGGAGGGAGGTGCTAATACAGGGGTAAGCAGAAAATTATGTAGCTGGGGTGGTCCCAGAGGGGTCCGCCACCACCAGGAAGCTTCCATTGGAGGAGTTATCTGAGTCACTAGTTGTCGCTCCTCTCTCCCCCGTAGTGCTCCCCTCACCCTCCAACCCACCGGTCCCCTCGCCGTCGATTGACATTGCCTCATGGGTCCCGTGGGCTGCAGCCCCACACTCGCTGGTGCCCCTGCTCCTTCACCAGATTGTGTAATGCACACAAGGACTGGAGAACAAAAGGAGAGAGGATGGGGAGAAAGAATGGGAGCACAGGGTCAATCACAGCAACAACAGCACAAATGGCAAACACATCACTTATATTCACTGGAACTAACACCTTGCAGTAACAACCACAATACCAAACCATTACCTGGGAACAACAGCTGCAATGTAGTCAAACACTACCATCTGTACACCTACTGGGACTCACTAAGCCATGTCTGCCTGTTGACAAAGGCACAGCTACACAATGCAGACCAAGTGACTGCACAACGTGCAATTGCCACGTCACACCACCTAGACAGCAGACATCAGAGCATCACAACAACATCAGTGACTCAGGATGTAGGGGGTCATTACAATCCTGGTGGTCCAAGACTGCCAGGGCTGTTGTGACGGAAGCAATGCCAACAGGCTGGCGGTGCATACCAGGTCATTACTATTGACGGTTCTAATCCACCAGGGCAGCGCTGCTAGCAGCGCTGCCCTGGGGATTACGAGTCCCCCTACCACCAACCTTTTCCTGGCGGTTTGAACTGCCAGGAAAAGGCTGGCGGTACGGGGAGTTGCGGGCCCCCTGACAGGGCCCTGTGCAGCTTTTCTCTGTCTGCTATGCAGACAGTGAAAAGTGCGACAGGTGCAACTTCACCCGTCGCACGGCCGCAACACCGCCGGCTCCTGTGTTGCGGCCGAGATCCCCGCTGGGCCGGCGTGCAGAAACCAGGTTTCCACCCGCCAGCCCAGCGGGGATCTCAAAATGACCACGGCGGGAGTGCCGCCACATTGGCCGCCGCCAAGGTCATAATGTGGGCCGTAGTCCTCAGATGAAGACGGAATATCTACTAATTGCCAATACCAAATGTACATACTACTCACCATTGCCAAGCAGGACTTAACAAGATTAGCTACATGGGCATTTAGGGCCATTCAGTGACTACAACCTTGCCCCCAAACACCATGGCATAGAGCAGGAAAGAATTTAACACAGTGGCTGCTGTGCTGCCTTCAAGTGTCCATCCTCTGGATTGGCCAGCGCCAGTATGTGAGCCATTAGGGGGTCAGGGTCCGATGGGCACCCCTCCCTCGTTGGGAGGACGTCCCCAGCTTGGGCTCTGCGGTTTTCCAGGCCCAGCATCGCAGGTCACCCTGCCTCTTTCTGCAGTGGGTGCTCTGCCAGATATGTATCCCTAGGGTCTGCACGTCTTTGGTGATGGCACACCATAACCCTTTCTTCTGTTAGGCGCTGACCTGCATAGGGAATACAGACAGAAGGACACCATGAACTCCACACTACATACTGTTACAGAAATGGCATACATACTGCATAGCTCCCACGTTAACCTTACACATTACTCGTACCTCTGTGTACACATTGCATGCAGCATAAATACACTGCCCAAATGACACACAGCTTGCACACACGTACATCTTCATACAGCCATGTTGCGTTCAAAGTACCCAAGAGGTGCTCACCTGTTGATCTGGATGCACATAGCCCGGTCCATACAAGGGTAGGACCCCTTTCACAGGCTGCGCAACCTCCTCAGATGTGAAGGCTGGGGCCCTTTTCCCTATAGCATGGGCCATTGTAGGTTCCAGACACAGGACACCACAGCATACGCAGTGGAAGTGTTCTTATGGTGAGAATCAGGAATCAAGTGAAGTAGGATACAGAAAATGGCAGTCACGTCTGCACCGGTGAACACCATCACCGCCAGCGGTGATCATCATTGTCTCCTGTGCTCCATAGACTTCCATGTTAATCAATGAGGCGTTGCACAGCAGTGCAGACCACCCTCCACCATGATGCCAAACGCCGGCGGAGTGAGGTCACTTCCACCTGTCCTGCACACAGGACAGGTGATTATCATTTCCTGATGGTGGTACTCATGGTGGTAAATTCAATGTGCGTCATGCACACCGATGGTACACAGTAAGCCAATTCAAATACAATACATACTTTGGTTTGGTTGTAGACTCTGGCACTCACATTCATGCGCATACTATTGCACTGCTAACAGATGAGTATTTGACAGAATGTGTACAAAGGGATGCTGCAAATCTCGACACATGACTACAACTACATCTGTGAGACACAATGACAAAGGTATAGTATTTATCAATTAAGTAGCCCGTTGGCATGTAGAGGACACCGGGGCAAATTACAATCATTAGTTGCATGAATTGGATGTGACTGCACTGTGTACTGTGACGTTGTGTGACCATCCTTCCTGTTGTGACACACTTCTGATGTTTGGTATAATTAGATACAATTCACTGCAGAGGAGGAGGAAACATGCACCCGTGTACAGACCCCTAGTTGACTTAACTTCACTGCAGGAATGCCACATTATACTCACCTTTAGCCTGGACAGGGCCACAATCACTGAACTGTATCAACAGTTGGAGCCAGATCTAATTCCTGCTATTCATAGTACTACAGCTATACCCACTGCAGAACAGCTGCTGTCAGTGTGCTACTTCCCGGTCAGTGGTTCTTTCCAGATGACTGTGGGCTTGGCTGCAGGGTGTCACAGCCAATGTTTTCTAATGTGCTGAACAGAGTTTTGGCTGCCTTGCTGACACACATAAGCAACTATATCTCACTCCCCCACAGTGATTATTTGCCCACTGTGAAGGCTGCATTCTACACCATGGTGCACATACCACATATGATTGGGGCCATTGACGGGACCCATATTGTATTGTATTGTATTGTATTCATATTTATATAGCACTTACTACACCTGATGAGGCGTCAAAGCGCTTTTCGGTGAGTAGCACGCTACTCTGGAACCCAACAAGAATTAGTGATGGATTAGTATCGGGAAATAATGAGTACAGTTTTAGTATTATTATGAGTTAATTTGAGCCCAGGTTATGAGAGTTTGTTGGTTAGATTGACTGGAGTAATGGAGGGGTGGAGGAGGAAAGAAATCCAGAAGTGTTAATTGGGAGTACATCCTTAATTTACTGAACCCAAAGGCTTGGGATGAGTAAAGGGGGATGGAGGGGGGAAGAGTATGTGGAAGGGTTAGGGAGAGCAGAGTAGCAGGGTGAGATAAATGCGGGAGAATTTAGTAGGGTTGTGTGGGAGGTCACGTAGTAGAGTGAGGTTTGGTGAGTTAGATGTGGAAGCGGAGGGAAGAACTTAGGCAGAGTTATTTAGGAGATGAAAGTAGTAGAAAGGATTTGGGATGAGTCAGAGTGAGAATGGAGGATAGTTTGATAGAGACATGACATATGATGATGGGTAGATAAGTGTGATAAGATGAGAGCAGGAATTCATAGATATCTAGTATAACAAACCACCCAGGAGCCATGCAATGACCCACGAACAATACATACACACACACATGAATACACACACATGAATACACACACATATGCACATAGAATACTTAATTAGAACCATGGGTAAAATATACTTAGTCAAAGAGGTTTAAAGAGTGTGTGTGTTTATTTTATTGTTATGACATAGTAGTGATACATATTTTTTAAAGAAACTATACATAATTAGAAATATACACATAATCTGAAATAAATATTTATCAACATAGGCATATGCAGTTCATAGTTGTTTGAATATGGTGGTTATAAAGGAAAGAGCCAACTCTTGAGTAGTTTTCTGAAGACAAGAAAGTTATCTGTGGCTCTTATAGTTGGGGGTAATGAATTCCACAGTTTGGCTGCTTGAACAGAGAAGGATGTACCACCTATAGTCTTTTTCTTGTATGGTGGTGTTCTAAGGCGGGTGCCAATCTTGAGCGGAGGTTTCTTTGTTGGATGTATTTGGTTATTTTGTTTCTGATAAAAAGCGGTCCTGTTCCATGTATAGCTTTGTGGGTGATACAAAGCAGCTTGAAAGTGCATCTTCTGGCAACGGGTAACCAGTGTAGTGCTCTCAAGGCAGGGGAGACGTGGGCTTGTGGCTTTACATGTAATAGTAGCCTGGCTGCGGAATTCTGGATACGTTGTAGTTTTTTCATAACAGATAGAGATGATCAATGGTAGAAGCCATTGGCATAATCCAGTTTGGATAGTACAAGCGAGATAGTAGCTTGCACCTTGTGTGGAAATCCGAGGTGGGGGAAGATGCGTTGTAAAGTCTTCAAGGTGATGAAGCTTGTTCGTGCTAATTTGTCCACTTGGGCATTCATAGTTAACTTGGAATCCATGGTGATTCCTAGGTTTTTAACTTCCTTGGATAATTGAGGAGGTGGTCCGAGATCGTCAGGCCAGACGCACAGAGGGTCATAACTTTTCCAGTCACCACATATGAGTATTTCTGTTTTGGAGGTATTTAGTTTGAGATGGCTCCAGGTTATCCACTGATCAACGGCTCTGAGGCAACTGAAGATTTGTGAGTTTTCAATGTTTTGGGACATTCTAATTTAAGTAGTATTTGTGTGTCATCTGCATACAGTAGTTGTAGCACGTGAGATGGAAATCATTGATCACTTCTGGTAAAGATATCATGTAGATGTTGAAAAGCAAAGGTGAGATGATTGACCCTTGGGGGACCCCTGCTTTTGTGAGGTAGGGTTTGGACGAGAAGGGGGCGAGAGGATGATATTAGATCTTTTTTGAAGATAGGAAGTAATCCAGTCGAGAGCAATCCCTTGTATGCCGGCTTCGTGGAGTCTGTGAATTAGAGTGTCATGGTCAACCATATCAAAGGCAGCCAAGAGGTCCAAGAGAAGTAGTGCAGCAACTCCATTTTGGTCGACTGTGTTTTTAAGATCATCCCAGATTGCTAGGAGTGCTGATTCAGTGCTTCTTCCTGGGCGGAATCCAGTTTGGAAGTCTGAAAGTATAGAATTGTCTTCAATGAATTGTGACATCTGGGCGAATGCTGCTCTTTCTATCAATTTGCCCAGGAATGGTCCATTTGTGATTGGTCTGTAGTTGTTGGGGTTTTGCGGGTCTAGGTTTGTTTTCTTTAATAAAGGTCGTATGTATGCCTTTTTTAGGCCTACAGGAAAAGTTCCTGAAGTTAAAGAGTTGTTGATGATTCTTCTTACAGGTGTGGCAGCAGAAGTAGATAGCAGAATGTTCTTGAAGATTTGTGGTGGGCAAGGGTCAGAAGGGCAACCAGAAGGTCTGCTTGTTTTGACCAAATCCATAAATTCATCCTGTGATGTTTGTTTGAAGGACTGTAGAGGTTGGGTTGGTTTATTCTTAGAGGGTATTTTAGGAAAGGGGTTGGTGCTGATGTTTTTCTTCTGTTTTAAATAGGAGTCCAATGTGTCTGCCTTGGTTGTGTAGTGAGTTGCCAATTTGTTTGTGAAATCTTGAGTAGTGGGATGACTTACTTCCATGCACGTAGGTTTTCAAAATTCATTGAGAATTTTATAAAATTCCTTGGTTGTAGATTGAGCATTTTGAATTCTGTCTGAGTAGTACCGTTTTTTTAGCTTTTTTGATTGATGATTTGTATATCCTGTTAAGTTTGTGTAGCTGCAGTTTGTCCTCACTGTTGTTTGTTTTGAGCCAGGTCTGCTGCAACTTTCTGATTTGTTGCTTTATCTTTTTAAGTTCTGTGTTTCTCCAAGGTGTTGGTTTTCTTTTGTCGTGTTTAGTTTTTCTGAGTGGTATTAGGATATCAAAAGCTTCCTGTAGCCACTCTTAAAGTTTTGCCACAGAATTCATTGTATCTAGATCTGTGTTGGCTGTCATCCAAATTGAGTTTGCTCCATGGTTGATAGTTGAATGTATGTAAGTAGTTGTGGGGTGTGTTGATTTGTGGAGTTGTGTGTCGGAAAGTTATCAAATGGTGGTCTGACCAAGTGATTGGCGTGATGCTATGAATAGTAACTAGTTCAGGCTTAGCAAAAATGACATCTAGAATGTGACCAGTGATGTGTGTGGGATTGTGTACAATCTGATGTAGGTTCAATGCAACTAGGCCAGTGGTGATAGCTTTTGGATGGGGCATATTGGGTTTGTCAAACCAAATGTTTAGATCCCCAAGAATGCATAGGTTGGAGTATAGTGTAATAAGGTTTGAGACTGTGTCTGGAAAAGCATCTGGGAATGTGGAGTTGTTAGGTGGAGGTCTGTAAAAGAGGAGAAAGTTACAGGAGGAAGTTGGAGTAGGGTGGCATCTGGTAAGGAGGGCTTCACAACCTTGTATGGAGATGTTGTCTGTTTTACTGAGGTTCAATGCCTGTTTGAATATAATAGCTAGTCCACCTCCTCTCTTGCCTATATGGTTTTGTGTGATGGTTTGATAGCCTGGAGGAACGGCTTTGTGCAATACTTGGGCCATGTCATCTCCCAACCAGGATTCAGTTATGAATAGTAAGTCAGGTTGTGTGTCTGTGAGCAGGTCGTAGATGTGGTGCTTGTTTTTTTAGAGTGATCGAGCATTTATGAGCTGGCAGTTTAGAAAAGGTGTGTTAGTGGTAATGTTGTTTTGTTTAGGAGAAGGGTAAGTAGTATAATGTGAGCTTGAAGCAGGAGTGTTGCAAGTTGTGATAACTGTTTGAGGCTCACAATAGTCTTGCTTTTCAATATAGTGTTCCTCTTCCAGCAGGTTAAGGAGGCATTTTGTTGAGTCTGTGTGTGTGGGTGGTGGACTTGGTGGCTGAGAGAGCCATGAGGAGTGTACTGTTTTTGTAGGGTAGTTTTATTATGTAATAGACAAGGGGATGCGAGGTTACTATGAGTGGCATATTTTTTATTTTGTTTGCGTTTGTTTAGTGTGGATGGAGTATGGGTTAGGGGTGGTGGAGGAGCATGTGGATCATGATATAAAGCTCTAAATTGTGCAATGGAGGAGAGGCGAGTGAATGAAAGTTGTTGGGTTGGGGTGCTTGTGGTAGGTGTTTGTGAAGAGTGAGAAAGTAGGGGTGGAGATAGGATGGAATTTGTATTCTTTGTGTAGTCCTGAGGGTGGGAGTGGGTATGACGATAAGTGTAATGTAAGTTTTTGTTGCTTTGGTGTGCTGATGTTTGTGGTCGGTATTGTTTTTGTGGAATAGTGAGAGAGGATATTGCTGTAGTTGTTTTTGGTGAGGGATTTGTATGTGAGTTAGTGCTGGTGAGCGGAATTTGAGCGTTAGATGGGGTGTTGTGTTTTGGAGATGAATGTACGAGGTGTGTAAGAGGTGATGGATGTGTGTCAGGGGAGTTAGTGTTAGTTGCAATGACTGGAAGAGGTAATATGTGTGGTGGAGTGAAATGTGGGGATTGTATGGTTGTGTGTAATTGGTGAAGAGAGGGGAAGAGTGTTTGCAGATGGTGTGTTTGAAGGCAGGGTTTGGGCATTGTTATGACAGGTAGTCTGTGTGGAGCAAACAGCGGATAGTGTTGGTTAGTATGAGCAGAGAGTGTGTATCTGGAAGGCTGAGACTAAGAGAAATGTATACTGTAGTTTTGTGTTGTGTGGGTGATGGCAGGTTGTGTTAGTGGGAGTGGACAGAGTGGTGTTTGCTGTGAGAAGGCAGGTGTTTGACTGTAGTAGTTGTGGGGGATATGTGTATATGATTTGTATAAAGGGTATTGTGTTGGGTGATGGGCAATGCAATCTGTCTGTGGTCAGTTTGTGATGCAAGAGTTGGATGCCTTTGTAGCATATGTGTTTGCATGTTGAGGGATGTGTAGGGGCTGGAACCATTCTTGGTCCACTGAGAACTGGGCAGCATTTCTGTCCCTAGTCCCTAGTCCCTATCTGTCCCGAACAGGCCCAAACAGGCAGCTGCCCTTGTCTTCTCCGCCCTTACAGGCCCAAACAGGCAGCTGCCCTTGTCCTCTCCGCCCTTTGCCTCGACGCCTGGGCTGAGACGCCCTGAGTCCTAGCCTTTAATAGCCCTACTGGCCAATAAGAAGCTGGTCCTAACCCTAGCCAATCCAATTTCTAGCCCTGATTCAACCAACTAATGGGAGACCCAACCCTAATCACCAATCATAACCCTATTCCTGACCAGCAATCACAGCCCCAGCCCTAAAACCAGCAACCAATCAGAATCCCAGCCCTATCCACCAATCACAGCCCTAGAACCAACAGCCAATCAGATTATCAGCCCTATCCACCAATCACAGCCCTAGAACCAACAGCCAATCAGATTCTCAGCCCTATCCACCAATCACAGCCCTAGAACCAACTGCCAATCAGATTCTCAGCCCTATCCACCAATCACAGCCCTAGAACCAACAGCCAATCAGATTCTCAGCCCTATCCACCAATCACAGCCCTAGAACCAACAGCCAATCAGATTCTCAGCCCTAGAACCAACAACCAATCAGATTCCCAGCCCTATCCACCAATCATGACCCCAGCCCTGGAGCCAGCAACCAATGAAAGACCATCTCCCAACAACCTATCACAACAACATATGCAACAACCAATAGGAACTTATATAAGGAGCAAGTTAACTGAAGTCCAGTCCCTGTGGTCAGGGGGAAAGGCAAATGCTGCTCTATTCAGAATCTCCTTGGATACAGACAGGTTGAATCCACACTTCCAAGCTAGCAGAGTCTACTTTCCAGGTAAGGGAGAGATTGTTTAAGAAACGAACACTGGAATACTGCTGGGCGCACACTCTGAAATTGAGCTTTTTTAAAGGCAAAAATACAGGGGGGCAGACAGTTTTTAAGCACAATTTAAATCACATAAACAGATTAAAACAGTCTCCTAGAAACACACTCTGCAAGATGTATGTAGCCTTTTATTTAGAAAATAAAAAGGGGGGGAGGGTGCCACAAACTAGCAAGACAATTCACACAGTCACGGCAAAAACAAATAAAAAAAAAAACACCACTTTAAAAGAGGCCAGGCTGCCTGAAACACAGAGTCCACAGTAAAACAGACACAGGCAGCTGAAATGAACACTTTTGAACAAATATTACTATTTACCCAGAAACATCTCAGGGTTCCTTACCTAGGCCTTTTTGCAATCCTTGAACACTGGGCTGTATCAGGACACAGGGGAGATGCTCACAGGCTCACAAAATGGAGGTGGCTGTCTTGGGCTTCCCTCCACAAACTTAAGGGGCCAGAGCAGGTGTGGGGGGCGGGTCTCAGGTGCAGCAGGGACTCAGGGAGCCAATCAGCTAAGTCCAGTCCCTGTGGTCAGGGGAAAGGCAACTGCTGCTCTATTCAGAATCTCCTTGGATACAGACAGGCTGAATTCACACTTCCAAGCTAGCAGAGTCTACTTTCCAGGTAAGGGAGAGATTGTTTAAGAAACAAACACTGGAATACTGCTGGGCACGCACTCTGAAATTGGGCTTTTTTAAAGGTATAATACAGGGGGGCAGACAGTTTTTAAGCGCAATTTAAATCACAGAAACAGATTAAAACAGTCTCCTAAAAACACACTCTGCAAGATGTATGTAGCCTTTTACTTAGAAGAGAAAAAGGGGGGGGGGTGCCACAAACTAGCAAGGCAATTCACATATTCACAGCAAAAACAAATTTTAAAAAAACACCACTTTAAAAGAGGCCAGGCTGCCTGAAACACAGAGAGTCCTCAGTAAAACAGACACAGGTAGCTGAAATAAAAACTTTTGAACAAATATTACTATTTACCCAGAAAAATCTCAGGGCTCCTTACCTAGGTCGTTTTGCAATCCTTGAACACTGGGCTGCATCAGGACACAGGGGAGATGCTCAGAGGCTCACAAAATGGAGGTGGCTGTCTTGGGCTTCCCTCCACAAACTTAGGGGCCAGAGCAGGTGTGGGGGGAGGGTCTCAGGTGCAGCAGGGGCTCAGGGAGCCAATCAGCTAAGTCCAGTCCCTGTGGTCAGGGGGAAAGGCAACTGCTGCTCTATTCAGAATCTCCTTGGATACAGACAGGCTGAATCCACACTTCCAAGTTAGCAGAGTCTACTTTCCAGGTAAGGGAGAGATTGTTTAAGAAACAAACACTGGAATAGTGCTGGGCGCGCAATCTGAAATCGGGCTTGGTACCTCCCAGGATAAATGAGCAGGTCTACAGGAATAGGAAGAATTACAATTCAGTAAATGTCCGGATTGTCTGCCTTGCTGATCAGTGCGTTTCGCAAGCTACCAAAACGTTTCCTGGATCTGTGCATGATGCCTATGTATTGAGGAATAGCAGCATCCCACAAATGGTGGCACAACTACAGAGAGAGAGAGTGTGGCTCATAGTTGAGCTTGAGGTTTCATCCAATACATGTCATGTATGCCACCTCTAGTCATCCACTGTGCGCTATTGTACATGAGTAACGTGTGTCCTTCACTACTTCCAGGTGACTCCGGCTACCCAAACCTATCCTGGCTGTTGACACCAGTAAGGAATTCAAGGACAGGGCCAGAGAATCATTACAATGAAGCACATGGTTGGAACAGAAGAGTAATTAAAGGGACTTTTGGCCTCCTGAAAGCCAGGTTCAGGTACCTCCACATATCTGGTGGATCCTTACTCTATGACCCTGGGAACGTCTGCCAAATAGTGATTGCCTGTTGCATGCTGGACAATTTGGCCCTCAAATGCCATATGTAATTCCTGCAGGAGGAGGGGGAGACAATGCACCTGTAGCAGCAGAGGACACTAAAGACAGAGATGTGGATGGGGAAGAGGAGAATGTGGACAACAGGACACATCTGAGACAGCAGTTCTTCCAATGACACTCAGGTAAGACTGTACTTCTGTTCATTTCTCTATTACAACATTGTGCTGTGTGGCTGCTGTGTGCATTATTTGAGCTGACACTGTTCCATCTGTGGTCAGTCGTGAAACTGGCATGGTGATAGTGTTCTAGCTTATTCAGCCCATGCAATGTATTAGTAGTTTAGCATCTTCAAATACATGCCCACTGCAAAATGTGTCCTCATTACATACAGTACTTAGCATTTGTTACTGGGAATGCAATGTGAGTTACAATGTGCTTGCACAACCACTCTGTGACTTCATTTGCCCTGGCAATGTGTAGCGGGCTATGTGGTCAAGAGGAGGGATTGGCATACTGACTACATGGAATAGCTAGTACTGTGGTATCTTGTGTGAGGGCCTGAGATGAGTTGTTTCTCCACACTAATGGAGTTTGGAGTCATGTGCTGTGCAAATTTCTAAGTTGAAGTGACCAGCTGAATGTAGGCTGTTATGTTACAGAGGCTCATGTTGCTCTACATCCTTTACTGCTCATTTGACTGTCACTACTGGTTTCCCTTTTTGCAGATGTTGGTATGGTCACAACTGTGAACTCATGTGATGCCTACAGACTGCTTTCACACAGTTTGGTGGATGGTGACTTGTGGCATTATCCCACACTGATTATGTGTACCCCAAACTGACTGTCCATTGGATGGATTCACACTTTATGTTCCATATGCACAGTATAATACAGGTCAAGACATGCATATTGTAATTAAAACACAAAACCTTCAGTTCTGTTAAATTATGTTTATTGAATTGACAAAACGGAAGGGATAGTGCAATAGAGGGGGGTAATGGTGGATTAAATATTCAGTGTATTGGCCCAGTTGGTTTGTAGCACAGGTCCACAGGAAAAGGAGCATTGAAAGTCCAAAGCATACAGTGTGTCTCAGTGGCACACAAGGGATATATTTAGGAGGGGCTCATTTTCTGGCAGTGCTTGCTGATAAGGACATCTCTCAACCTGGCAGTGGTTTTTGTCTTGGCTACAGTCTCTGTCTGTCTAGGTCACAGAGAATGTTCAGCTGCAGAGGGAGGGGTGCTGGTGGCCCGTGAGTCCTGTGGCAGGTCCTCCAGTCCACTAGCTGTAGCAGATGTGGATGGCTGGTCAGTACACTGACTAGTGGAATGGGCCTGCTGGTGTGTTGTATACTCATGCATGATGGAAGCCATGTCACTCAGCACCCCTGCAAAGGTGGCCATGTTGGTATTTAAGGCTTGTGACTGCTACATGACCTCCTGGTGGTTTGGGATGGCAACGTGTCGCTAGTTTTTCGCGTTTGCAATGTCTTGTGGGGTGTGTTGAGGTGTGTTTTATTGTGCTGTAGACAGGTGTGTATGTGTGCGTATATGTGTCAGGCATGGGTTTTTCAATCAACCCCAGCGGTCTGCACTGCCAATGGGTAACTGGCATTGAGTGACCGCTGTGGTGATTCGTTGGTCATATTTTGGAGGGTGGTGTGTTGCAGGCATGACAGGAATGGTGGTGGGTCTGACTGTTTTACGCTGTTGTTTGGTCTGGGGGAATTGCTGTTTTGGCTACTTTCTGGTGGGTTTGTGTTTGTGTGCCATAATCTGGCCTGCGGATTGCCACCTCCGCAGCGGTCTGTTGACGGCTTTCACCACAGCGGTCTTCTAAAAAGACCGCCAATGTCATAATGAGGGCCTAAGTGTTCGTGAGTAGTTTCATATTGTCTTGTGACATGGGTATATCAGGAACAATGAAATATACTGGCATTCGTATGAGATAATGCATTCATTATACATTAGCAATGCTTACATTTTTATTTGAATTGCAATTCTACAATTTAACTTGTTTGATCTCTAAAGCATGTAACTATTTTAATCATCTTGTTGATTAACAACAGTACAACTCTTTTTTGTCTCATTTGTTTTTGCAGTGGTTGGCAATTGTAGTATATAGACAGACAATTATTTTTATCTGGGTTTTCTTTCATGGGTAAGCATGAAAACTTGCTAAAAAGAATGTGTCATCTCACAAGAGGAAACTTGGTGAATTATACAAAAGCAAGGTCTGCGTTTCAGCTTGACTGAGGAAAATAAAAGTAATGTTCGACATTAAGGAAACACATCAGGTTCAGAGGTCTGTAATTAATCTTGTCAGCTCATGCCTCCTGCAGACCTGTGTGCATGAAGACAGTATCCTCAGACTTCCATCACATTTAAAACCACTGAGCCAACTTGGAGCCCAAGGGGACTTGATCCCATTTCTGTGGTTGGACACAGTTTTTTCCAGTTCATGCTCATCAAATACTATTCCATGTACTTAGTACATGAAATATTGAGGCAGCTAGTTCATACATATTTTAAAAAGAAAAGGCTTCCAGGACTCTGTGAGTTACAGAGTAAGAATTAACGCAGAATATTTCCGCTAAATTATTTTAAAGCAAGTACAAGCACAGAGAATTGCAGATTGTATAATACATTTTATAATATGACATATGTTTTGCATTACCAGCTTAGAAACGCCAAACTGGACTCAAAGAAATTACATACTTATAGTTCTAATCCAGGGGTTTACAGTGAATCTGCAGCCCAGCTGTTCCAACAAAGTACAGCTTGCCTTTTAAATTAAAATAGGATTACCTACATTTTCAAATACCAGATATTGAATATGCGCCTTGTTAACATTTTGGGTAAATTTAAATTTACGGTGTCACAAAAACTAAAGGACTTTAGGAAAAATAGCATTTTTGTCGAAAAATGTATTAAGTGTTTTCCTTTTAGTGTCTCATAAATCAGTATTGAATGCATTGATAATCAACAATATTACAATTGATCATTTACACTCCACTATTATTTTTATATTTAGTACAATGAAAATATGAAAAGTTACATTGTATTTGAAAGGCAAAAACAATATAAAGATGTTTGGCACAATATAGCACAACTGTTTAATATAAATAAAAAAAATATGAAGATGAAGAGTAATTCACAAAACCTTTTCCCAATGAGTATGTGGATTTTAATCCTGAAAATTCAGGACTGAAGGCCTGATCACGAGTTTGGTGGTCAGACCACAAGACCGCCATGTTGGTGATCCTAAAAAGAGTGCTGCGTCAGCAGTTTTATCCCACCGTATTATAAGGGGAATATGCAAAACCGCTACCCAACAAGCAAAAAGGCTGACTGCCAGCAGGGTGGAGGTCTTGTATCTAGGTGGTCCGACCTCCAGCGCCACATGCACCGCAACTCATTACCAAGCCTATTACAACCACACAGTCGCTGTGGAGGTCTCCGTGTGGCGGTTAGCCAATGGCAGTCGATTACAGTGGTATGCGTCCACCAAAGTAACAGACAAGTGCAAATTGGATGTATTTGAAAACAACACAGCTGCCATACATTGGTCCAGTGGACATACCTGCAAATCACAGTATGAAACACATCTCTTCACAGAGCACAACCCTTTGCAACTCCACTGGAAGCCAAATAACCCCGACCACCATTTTTTGAATTTTTCATAGATTAGGCAACACTTCGTTCACCATCCCATATAACACCCTGCACACACTTTTGTTCATTCACTCTCTATTGCACTTCCCCTGTTAATTAAGACTATGTCACCCACTTTAGTTGTCCTCCATGCCATTTCCCCAAAATCCTAATTTTTCTGAAGTTGAGTTGAGAGTCATGGTGAAAGAAATCATAAGAGTAGAGCCACAATTGTTTGGATCCCAAGTCCAGCGTACTCCTCTCAGTAGGAAAATTGAAACGTGGCAAAGGATCTTTGACAGAATGAATGATGTAGGAACCACCCTGCACAAAGGAGGACATTAGGAAGAGGTGGACAACCTGAGGGGCAAGGCACATTCCCTGGCCTCAAGGCAACAGATGTAGGCCAGCAAGACTGGTGGTGGCACTCCCAGTGCCCCATTAACACACTTTCCCTGGGAGGTGAAGGTCTTGGCCATAATGCATCCTGAGGGCTTGAAAGGAATACCTGGAAGATTGGAGTCTGGTAAGTTACCGCACAAAAATTGTATCAAAAATGCAATGTTCTGCATGCTCACAGCTCAGCTTTTGCCACTGTGTTGTTCAAGTACATCACTAACATCCAGTATCAATAGTATCTGGGATGTAATACTGTCAATGTGTATTGTTGGACCCAACATCACAGCTACCAATGCCCCTCACATGCCATAGGTCAAAATGGTACCTGTAGGTCTGTCTATATCAACAAATCATCCTAGGACTCATGGTATCTCAACATGTATATGTAAGCTCAAAGCTAAATGAAGTCTGCCTACAAATATGTAATATCCAATTTCTAGTCCAGTGTTAGGAAATAGGGGGAGTGACCTGACTCCAAAGCCCAATAGGCCTTGTTTCTTAAACGCCAACCACCAGCTCAGCTGGAGCTGGCTCATGTGTTGCGGCCGAGATCCCCACTGAACCCAGGTTTCCGCCCGCTGGCCCAGCGGGGATCTCATAATGACCGCGGCAGCACTGCGGCCACATTTGCTGTGGCCAGGCGGTCAGATCTTGGCGGCGGCTGAATCCGCCTGCCAAGGTCATAATGAGGGCCTATGTCTGTAATTCCAACCATCAACCCAGTGTTCACTTGTCATTATAGCCCTGTTTGTTAACTCTCAAATGAAGTTTACTCACCTGAGAGAATACCATTTGTCAAGTGTTGGGAAGTAGAGGCAGTGACCTCACTGCAAAGCCCAAAGGGCCCTGTTTCTTTAACACCAACCACCAGCCCAGTGTTAACTTCTCCATATACCCCAGTTTGTTAACTCTCAAATAAAGTTTACTCACCTCAGAGGATACCATTTGCCAACTGTTGGTAAGTGAAGGGACTGACTAGACTGCAACTCCCAGGAGACCCTTTGTCTGTAATTCCAACCACCAGCCCAGTGTTCACTTGGCCTTTTAGCTCTGTTTGTTAACTCTCAAATTAGGTTTACTCACCTGAGAAGATACCATTTGTCAAGTGTTGGGAAGTAGAGACAGTGACCTCACTGCAAAGCCCAATAGGCCCTGTTTCTTTAACTCCAAGCACAAGTTCCGTGTTAACTTGCCTATAAACCCTGGTTTGTTAACTCTCAAAAGATGTGTACTCCCCTGAGTAAGCAATATACTGATCATACTGATGTGTCTTTCTTCTTGTTACAAATGCGGCTTTGGTTGGTAGTCAGGTCACCCCCTGTCCAAGCAAGGACCCTCACTCTAGTCAGGGTAAAGGAGAATCTCCCTCAGTTAACCCCCGCTCACCACCTTGGTAGCTTGGCACAAGCAGGCAGGCTTAACTTCAGAAGCATGGTGTAAAGTATTTGTACCAAACATACATAGTAACTCAGTGAAAACACTACAAAATGACACAACACATTTAGAAAAATAGATAATATTTATCTAAACAAAACAAGACCAAAACGACAAAAATCCAAAATACACAAGTCAAGTTATGAATTTAAAAAGCAAAAAGAGTCTTAAATCATTTTGAAAATAGTGAGAAATTTGTTAGCGTTCAAAAGTACCTACACCGCATGGGCGAGTGTGTGTCGGAAAAGGCCAATGATGCATCGGTTTCTCACTCAAGACCGTGCGTCGTTCTTTTTCTGGTCGGCATACGTCGATTTTCCTCTCCCGCCAGACAAGCACCTCGGGTCCGGGCAGGCTTTGCATTGTTATTCCGTGACCAGCGATGTTGTGCTGAAAATCCAATCGCATGGTATCATGAAACCATGCTGCATGGGGTTTGCATCATTATCAGTCTCTGTTAGCGGGTGTTGCTCGTCGTGTATCCAGCTACGTTTCATCGATCTTCCAGCCGCGATGCAGGTGGAGTGTAGATTTCAGCCACGAAGTCGGTGGCGTGTCGTTTCCCAGCCGCATCTTTGATGGTGAGCCGAACATTTTCGCCCACAGTGGTCTATGCATGGATTTTCAGTCTTGGACTGCCAGCTTCACCGTTCAAGGGCCCAGGAACTGGATATGGCACCACTTGGCTGGGCAGGATCCTCATTAGAGAGTCCAGGTGTTGGCAGGGGAAGTCTTTGATGGCCCTGAGACTTCGACAACAGGAGGCAAGCTCAGTTCAAGCCCTTGGAGATTCTTCACAAGCAGGAATGCACAAAAAAGTCCAATCTTTATCCCCTTTCACAGACAGAAGCAGCAACTGCAGGATAGCTCCACAAAGCACAGTCACAGGCAGGGCAGCACTTCTTCTCAGCTCTTCAGCTCTTCTCCTTGACAGAGGTTCCTCTTGATTCCAGAAGTGATCTAATTTTCAGGGGGTTGGGTGCTCTTCTTATACCCATTTCTGCCTTTGAAGTAGGCCTGCTTCAAAGGAAAGTCTCTCTTGTTTGTAAGATCCTGCCTTGCCCAGGCAGGGCCCCAGACACACACCACGGAGTTGGAGACTGCATTGTGTGAGGACAGGCACAGCCCTCCCTCCTAGCACATATGGCTCATCAGGATATGCAGGCTACACCCCAGCTCCCTTTGCGTCACTGTCTAGAGAGAGGTGCAAACAGCCCAACTATCAAACTAATCCAGACAGGGAATCCACAAACAGGCAGAGTCACATAATGGTTTAGGCAAGAAAATGCCTACTTTCTAAAAGTGGCATTTTCAAACACACAATCTCAAAAATAACTTTACTAAAATATGTATTTTTAAATTGTGAGTTCAGAGACCCCAAACTCCACATGTCTATCTGCTCCCAAAGGGAAGCTGTGCTTTAATCATATTTAAAGGCAGCCCCCATGTTAACCTGTGAGAGAGATAGGCCTTGCAACAGTGAAAAACGAATTTAGCAGGACTATCAGGACATATAAAACACATTAGTATATGTCCTACCTTAAACATACACTGCACCTGCCCATGGGGCTACCTAGGGCCTACCTTAGGGGTGTCTTACATATAAGAAAAGAGAAGGTTTAGGCCTGGCAAGTGGTTACACTTGCCAAGTTGAATAGGCAGTTTAAAACTGCACACACAGACACCGCAGTGGCAGGTCTGAGCCATGTTCACAGAGCTACTAATGTGGGTGGCACAACCAGTACTGCAGGCTTTCTAGTAGCCTTTGACTTACAGGCCCTGGGCACCTCTAGTACACTGAACTAGGGACCTAACAGTAAATCCAATATGCCAATCATGGAAATCCAATTACGCATTCATTTTACATAGGAGGACTTGCAAGTGAACACTATATAGCAGAAGTAAAGTGCCCAGAGTAACAAAAACACATAAACTGAGGCCAGCACACTTCAACAACCTGGGAAACAGAGGTAAAAGGTTAGGGGAGACCACGCCAAGGATGCCAAGTCTAACACTTCCTAGCTCCACCTTGACTTGCTAACCGAAGATGTAACTATTGAGGACGGGAATGAAACCTTACCAACTGGGTACACCAAGTATTCCTGAGGCCTTCAGCTGCATCAGCAAACACATTGACACAACACTGGACCCATTATGACTGCAGTTACATATACAACAAAGTTCTGTGTTTGCCTGCATCTCACTCAGCTAGGCCTCAAAATGGTCAATGGCACATGTTGCCTCTCCGCTGCACTGGTTTCACTGTTGGTAAATGTCAGTCAGTCAGTCAGTCAAGATTCTTTATTCGGCAAATTGCCATAAAAGCACAAACCTTTTTATACAGATTAAAAGTTGGAATACATTAAAAAATGTGCAAAGTATAATTTACAAAACATTTCAGCAGCATTGCCCAAATTCAAAACTAATTACACTACTATATCAGCAAAATCATGTCAATTCCTTGGGGCAGTAGGAAATCTAGTAAGATTTAAAACAGACTAATAAATGTAATAGCCTTCGAATTTAGACAATGTCATTGCAGCCTTGTAGTGCGAAACGTTTAACTAAATTATAAAAACAATATAAAATTATTTAAAATCGTTAAAGTATGTAGGATAAAATGACAAAAGCTCACCTATATCAGCAATCACAAATTCATTTTGGAGTCATATCTGTTTCCAGGTTAAACTATTGTACAACTGTATCAGTAGATTCATATTGTTTCCTGATAGCAAAAGCAGATCTACTGAAATGTAATACAGGATAACAGATTTGGATTTCTGGCAATTTCTGAACATAAGTCATCGCATCCTTGTAGTGTATGAACTTTAATTTACGTAAAAGGGGTAGTATAAAGTGTACAAAATAGAAAAAAGTGACATGTGCTCTGCTTAGATCTGGCATCACAGGGACAAGGGAGTAACTCTTTTTGCCAGATACATTTTCATTCCATCATCCCAAGAGCAACTAATCTGCATATCCATCAGTTGCTTGAGTCAAATATTTTAGACAAGTTTCACACATGTCAAGTCAAATATTTCAACACAGTGGTAACATGGCACAATAGGTTAACCTAACACTTAAGAATGCACAATGTATCTGCTTACTGTAACACAAAACATTTGCAGGTAGATGTCACACTTCAGCCAGTAAGAATGTGCTTCCTTCATCAACAGGTCATGCTCACACTGGGCACACAGGTGCCACAGACCAGACAACCCCTACCACCTTGAAGAAGCCCTCTGTGATGATGACACTCCTGGACTTGTGGACGTGGAGGATGATCCCAGGTCATATGGGCAACCTGGTCAGACGACAACAGTAAGTCTCACTGTGCCCACAACGTCGCATCCCACTCCTGTTACTTCACTATCCCAGGCAACGATGAGCCCCCAAAGATGAGTACCCAGCACAGTTTCCAATATCTTGAACCCCCATTCCTGGATCCTGAGGTCCAACTCTACACCCCAGACACTGAGGTTCCGGGACCAAGTTGAAGAGGGCATCCTGTGGCAAGGGCACAGGCTCCTGGGTGTAGGGTGCATAGGAGGGATGCTGTGGACCAGTGGAGTGAGGCTACTGGGGCAGTTATTGGCCAGAATGCCAACAGTCATGTCTTGGGCGTCTATCAGGAGTCCCAAGGCGTGATGGGCCAGGTGTTAACCGAACTCTAGAAAATGAAGCAGCTACAGAGGCTCATGATTGAGAAAATGGATGCCCATAATAATAAAATGTGCTCCCCAACAAGGGTGCTGAGTGAAATGAATGCCACCCTGAGGGGGGCTTTACTCCTAACATCTTCCCCTTATTTAAACCAAAAATGTAAACTTAGACCAAAAGTCTAACTTTACTATTAGTAAAGTTAGACTTTTGGTCTAAGTTTACACTTTTGGTCTAACTTAGACTTTTGGTCTAAGTTTACCTTTGTGAGTCGGGCCCAGAGTGTTTAGTCAATGTGAAGGGTAACTAACATGATTTTGTCCTATAACTACATATTTTCTGACCAAATGATGACACACGTGATGCATCAAGGCCACCATATGACAAGAAACAAGTTCAATGAAGTCTTCTAAATTTCCAACCTATCAGTGTGCTAGCTGGATTGGCACAGGGTTCCTACACCCAAAGTCTGTGACCTACATTCCATGGAACAATCCATGTTCACTTCATATGTCAGAACAACATCACATATGGGCCAGTGTCACAAGTCTGAAATGCCCATATGAAGATGTTATAGTGAAGGTACCTGAACAAAGAATAAAACAAGGAGTATAGGTATGAAACCATACATATGACCCGAGTCACAAATCAAGCATCTGGAAAACAAAGTCAATTGAAATAAATTTAACAAAAAAAAGCATCATCATCAAGGTGTGAATGTGTCAAAACCTATCTCATCCATCAGCCTTTGGCTGATTTTACCTGGATATCAGCTCCCTAACTATTTCCTAAAATTTACTACATACATTATAACAACTACAGTTCATTGTACAGTCCAAGTCATGACATCACATGACACACTTACACTCATTAGAAGAAGCTATCAATGAGATCTTGTCACAAGTCAGCTTCTTCCTCTTCACTACTATCATATTCATTTGGGATTTCAGAATTCTCACCCAGTGGCACTGCAGGCTCTCCTGTTCTGGGATGTAAAGGATATTCTTCTGCAGGGCAATGTTGTGGAGCATGTAGCATGCCACAGTGATCTGACAGACTTGCCAGGGTGAGTAGAGTAGGGCTTCACCAGCCCTGTCCAGACAGTGAAATCTGTCTTTCAAGAGCCCACTGTCCGCCTTGTTCCTCCATGGGCCTCATTGAAGGGGACTTCCCCTGGTGTAGTTGGATTCCTCAGCGGTGTCAATAACCAAGGACGGTTTGGATATGCTGAGCCTCCTTTTTAGAAATGAGACATAAGTGCAACAATGAGTCACTGATTTCAAGATTGTAGCACCTGACATTGCTCACAATAAATCTGGACAGATGTGACTTACCTACCAGCCATGACCTCTCTGATTGCAGTAGTGACATCAATTGGGGTATGGTGCTGTTCTGTATTACAAAGGAATCATTGGATCGACCAAGGAACCGGGCACAGATGTTTGAGATGTAGAGATCCAACAAGCAGACAACTTGCACGTTGATAGAATGGATGTTTTTCCAAGTGCAACAGACTTGTTCACTGGCATGTGGGGACACCAAGGCAGCATGTGTGCTATCAATGTCACCCCCCATATTTGGGTGGTGAGTAAAACCATAGAAGTCAGCCTTCACATTGGCTAAATCCTTACTTTGGGGAACCTGAAATAGCTGTCAACGTCTCATCATTGCTGATAGGACATCTCTCACCACAAGACTGGACATAGGTATGGCCACTCTATATTGGAAGGATCCTGTGCCCAGGAAAAGGATAACTGCCATTAGTTAGAAAATTAAATGGGTTTTAGGCAGGTTGGATTACTCTTTGCGGGCATCAGATCTGGCTCTACCTGACAGCATAAATAAAGTATTATTTGCCCAGTCAGATGGTATAGGTTTATAATATGCCATTCCTCCATGGTTTGAAGATCTGGAAATTGACTGTATACTGGAGGTTGTTGCCTCCTCCCTCTCCCAGCCTACCTATGTGTGAAAATACATGAATTGAAGCATTAATCACTGTGTTCACACCAATATACATGATGTTACATGATGTATACCAACAAAATCATGTGACACCATGTACACATAACGGCTGTCAAATACACAAGACTCAAATGTGCCCCCCATGGTTGTCAACACGTGTCCACAACAAGGATTTGGGCAACACCCAACTATTTGCTCCTCAATTGCCCCTCGAAATTTAAACACCTGTTATGACTGTCAAAAATACAGTGAGTGGCTGTGGACAGTACACTGCCGTCATATGCCATCTGTGCACTGCAACAAACAGCACTGGTGATTAGGTATTACAACCTACACAGCAAGACTACTTTAGGATGTTTGTGATGATCCGACACATATATTGGTATTGTGATGCATTTGAAAGGGGCCATTACTGTTTTTGCAACCTACAAAATGCAGATGCATGACCTACTTTACTAGACCTTAGGAACTGCCCATGGCCACCAGCGGAAGTCGTTTGCTTGGTGGGTGGTTCCCAGCATAAAGTCCACAGCCATATGCTACTGTTGTTTCCTATGGGGGTTACGGGCCAATGGCTGTGCCCATTGGCACTGTTGACCACATAAGTGGCATACATCTATGCTGCATTTTGCAAAATCAGTCACTTGACTTTTGACACTGCTGACATCAATACCTCCACCAATTCAGCTGCTGTGTGCCACCTCTGGGAGCAATCATGCTATGTCCAACAGATGGAAAGGCCCCTGCCTTCTCTCTAGCAGAGCTGGAGAATCTCGTGGATGAGGTCTATCCCCTGTATGGTTAGCTCTATGGCTCAACAGAGGACCAGGTAAGAACCTCATAGGCACAAATGTTCAACACCAACCTTTCCCTCCTCACATGCTACAATATGCCTCTGTGTGCCAGTAAGACTTCTTGTGTGCCTGTTGTCACTATTTGTGTGCATAAATGGGATGTGCATGGTGCAGGTATTGGAGAAAAGTACTATGGTGGTCTTTATGACATTGAGGGTGACTGTTAAAGTGGCTTTAAAACCCCCAACAGGCTGGCAGTAATTACCGCCAAATTATGACCATGGCAGTGATACCTCCCATAGACAGCCAATGTACCACACCAACCGCCAGGGCGTTAACACCACTGACCATGGCAGTAGCGATGACCAGCCTGGCGGAAACACTGCACAGACAACAAAAGACTCACCATCATAGACACAGAGAAGACCTCCACTGCCATGGAACCGGAACTTCAAGTCTTCCCGATGCTCTTCTGCGCCATGGTCCACCAGGAACACCAACGCTGATGAAGACGACAACGGTGAGTACAGCCGCCTAGCACACAAGGGAGGTAGGGAGGAAAAGGAGAGTGACACACACACATGCACAACACACACCATTCACACACACACACAAACCATACACACAACCAGCTGCAAACCAATGTCACCGGACCTACATCTAATTAATACAAGGACCACATTGAGCTTTAACTGATACTGTAATATGATGCCAACAGCCACCATATTGTCCATGCGATAACAAAAACAGGTGTCAATGTCTAGAAAGGGCCAATGGCCAGTCCAAAGTATAAAAAAGGCCCACATGACCACAGGGCACAGTCCAAGCCCCAGCTTGATTCATGACAGTATCCGGACTCCACTGTGCAGGGGCATCATGTTGGAAATGGGCAGGCACCTCGGAGGGCAGGGGATGGGTGTGGGGGGCACCTCAGATGAAATGGGTAACATGCCCACTAGTTCTGGAGGGGGCTCCTTGCCCAATTGTCTCTGGTAGGGAGTGTAAGGCGACAGTCATTGAAATGGGGAACATGCCCACTGGTTCTAGAGGGGGCTCCTTGCCCAGTTCCCTCTGGTGGGGAGTGTAAGGCCACAGTCTCTGAAGTGGGGAACATGCCTACTGGTCCGGGAGGGGGCTCCTTGCCCAATTCTCTCTAGTGGGGAGTGTAAGGCCACAGTCTCTGAAGTGGGGAACATGCCCGCTGCTTCTGGAGGGGGCTCCTTGCCCAACAGTCCCTGGAGGGTGGCATACATGCCCTCTGCTGGAGGTGAGGGCTACTGTGCCTCTGCTGGAGGTGAGGGCCTCTTGCCTCTCTTTGCTGGTGGAGTGGGATCCTTCCCTTTCTTGGGTGGTGGAGTGGGATCCTTCCCTTTCTTGGGTGGTGGAGTGGGATCCTTCGTTTTCTTACCTCCATGACTAGGAGGTACCTCCAATGTCCCTGTCTCATGTCCCTGAGGTGGAGGTGTGCTCACAGTAGGAGTGGCAGTCATCACACTCTGGGGCCCCTTTGTGCCAGTTGCTGAAGATTTGATGGGAGCAGTGGCAGACTGTTTGGCTGAGGTGCTGCACTGCGTCGTTAGGACCCTCCTCTTATGAGCAGGACGGGAGGTTGGAGGAGGAAGGAAGAGATCAAGATGGGCAAGTAAAAGATTGTTAGGGACGTTGGGGCAGGATGTGGGAGGAGGGATGGGAGTGGAGGTTGAGGGAATGGTTGTCAGAGGTGTACGTCTGCGTGGCTCTTGGAGGGGGGCAGACTGGGTGGGAGAGGAAAAAGGGGACGCATGGATGGATGTTGTGTAGGTGTCTGCAAGTGAGGTGTGCATGCTGCTTGATGTGGTGATGGTGGTAGTGGCCGTGCATGTAGGTGTGAGTGTGGATGTGACTGTGAGGGAGGAGGAGGAAGAGGAGGGGGAGACAGTGGATAATGTTGTGTGTGCAACTGTCTGTTGTTTGTTTGAATGCTTGTGGCCTGAAGTATTCTGCCTGTGTTTGACTGAGTTACTCTTGTCTGATGTTTTATGTGCATGCTTGTCTGTATGTGTGTATGGGGTGGGTTGAGGAGAATGAGATTGGGAAGTGGTAGTTAGAGGGGGGACGGTAGGAACAGGGACACTGGCTGCCATCAGAGAGGAGGCCAGAGCCTGAAACGATCTCTGTAGGGCTGTCAACCCACCATGGATGCCCTCCAGGTAGGCATTGGATTGCTGCATCTGGGATGCCAGCCCCTGGATGGTATTCACTATGGTTGACTGCCCTACAGAGATGGATCTCAGGACCTCAATAGTCTCATCACTGAGGGCAGCAGGGCTCACTGGGGCAGGACCTGAGGTACCTTCGGCAAAGGAGATGCCCACCCTCCTGGGTAAGCAGGCACGGCCAACTCATTGGGGGCTACTGGGAGGGCGTTGCTTGTATGGGAGATGACGGCTGCACCTGTAGCTGGGGTGGTCCCAGAGGTGTCCACCACCGCCAGGGAGCTACCATTGGAGGAGGAATCAGACAGAGTCAGTGTTGTCACCTCCTGTCTTCGCCATGGTGCTCCCTCTCGCCCTCCATCCAACTGGTCCCCTCAGCGTCTGTGGACTCTGCCTCCTGGGTCCTGTGGGATGCAGCAGATGTGGTGGGCTGTTCAGTTGACTGGCTAGTGGAAGGGGCCTGCTGGTGAGCTGTCCATTCCCTCATGATGTTGGCCATATCAGCCAGCACCTCTGCTATGGAGACCATGGTGATGCTTAGGGCCTGCAAATCTTCGCTGATCTCCTGATTGTGTACCTCCTGCAGCCGCTTGTTCTCCTGCATGTTGTTAAGGATCTGGCCCGTCTTGTCCTGGGATTGTTGGTAAGCCCCCAGGACATTAGTGAGTGCCTCCTGAAGAGTCAAATCCCTGGGCCTGTCCTCCCCCTGGCCCACAGCTGTCCTCTGTTTGTCACCCTATCAGCCTTGAGAAAGTCCTGAGATAGGCTGAAGTCTACATCCATTGGCTGAGAATTTACAAAGATTGGACGTTTGAGATCTGTAAATACTTCTGAATGAGATACTATATCAATTGCTGTGTTTTCTAAACTGTTTACAATTATGTATTTGTATAAGATTATATATTTATGAATGTGAATATTTATAAGCAAGTATGTTACGTATATTATGATTGTGAGCATTTATAATACTTTTGAATATGGAATCAGTAAAGATAATAAGGACTTTAAAGTTATACACCCATATGTTTATGTAATTGATTTCTTATCTATCTCCTTTTATATCTGTGCACTTCATGCAATGATTTATGTGGCCATAACAAATATATTTCACAGATTGATGTTAAATAATTGAGTTATGGTGTGCTCCACTATTTTTTTTGTTTTGTTATTAACTGTTTTGGCCGTTTGATTCCAGTTTATACATGTTGGCAACTGATGTATCATAGTGTATGAGCACCACAAATACATACAATTTGAATTGAGAACATTTGAGGAATGAGCAGCTATACAAAGTCACTGTTGCCTTTCTTTTTTTTGTCCTCTGTGTGTCCCTGTCTCCCTGTGCCTGTGTCCCCTGAATGGTGTGCCCACTGTCACTGACCCCAGGATCCTGATTGTCTTGGCTGTGAGGTGTGGACTGGGGTCCCTGTACAGGTGGGCACACTGCTGAATGATGAGTCCTGGGGGCAGAGGTGTGCGGACGTTGGATGGGTGCTGTGGTGCTGGATACTGAGGGTGGAGGCTCTGTGGTGGACTGGGAGTGGGCTGGGGTGGCCAACTGACCAGTGGTCTATGATGGGCCAGGTAATTCATCCAGATCTAGAAGTCCAGAGTTACTGTCATCACTGGGGGCATCTTTTGTTGGGGGACTGTATAGTCATGGAACCTCCTTGCTGCTGGGATTGGCTGGACATCTGTGGGGATGCAAGTGATGTATTATGCTTCATGTCTGTGACATATTGTACATCCCTAGCTTCCCCATTATCATTGTTGTTGCCCTGCCACCTTTGTTTGTGAATGGTGATGTTTTGTGGAATTGTTAGTTCTCCATGCTGTGCATGCTTTGGTGTTGGGTGTACATGCATGGCTGGGAGGGCTGCACATGCACTGGTATGGCATTCAGGGCTTGGCATTGGTGTTAGTCACATGTGTACGTGCACTGTGTGGGATGGAGTGATGGAAGTCAGTGTGAGGGGGTGAGATGGCATGCAAGTATGGGGGATGATAAGTAGCAAATATTAACTCACCAATGTCCAGCCCTCATGCTACTCCTGTGAGTCCCTCAGGATGCAGGATTGCCAAGACTTGCTCCTCCCATGCTGTCAGCTGTGGGGGAGGAGGTGGACACTGCCAGTTCTCTGGATGGTGAGCTGGTGCCTTGCTGCCATGGAACGTACCTTCCCCTATAGGTTGCTCCACCTCTTCCTGATGTTGCCCTTGTTCTAGGATGCTGTCCCATGGCATTCACCCTGTCCACAATTATCCGCCATTGCTCCATCTTGCTGGCACTGGATATTTGCTGTACCTGTGCTCCAAACATCTGTGGCTCTATCGTAACTATTTCCTCCACCATGACCTGTAACTCCTAATCTGTAAACGGGGGTGCCTTAGTGGTAACATGGGTGTTGTGTGGTTTGTGTTGTGCAGTGGGTGTTGAGTAATGTACAGGGGTGTGGGATGTGGGTGTGTGACTGATAAATGGGTGTTTGTGGTGTGTTTAGTTGTCTCTGTGATTTGCGTGGCTAGCTATTGCAGTCTTATTGTGTTCGTAGAGGGTTGTGTGTGATATGGGTGTGTGTTTTATTGTGCTGTGGGTGGGTGTGGTGTGTATAAGTGTCAGGTGTGTGATTTTCGTTTTGTCCAATGTTGTGTTGTTTTGATGTTGGTGGCCATTCTGACCACGCCAGTGTGTACCACCAATAGTTTACCGCTGTTGAATGTCCTCCATGGCTCTTTGTGGGTCATAATGTGGTGGGCGTAGTTTTGTTGGTGTAACAGTTTGGGTGTTTGTACTGACACTTTACCACTTACCTTTTGTCTGGAGGATATGTGTCTGTGGCAGTATTCTGTCGGTTTAGTGTGTGTGTATCATAATATGGCGAACCAATGTTCACCTCCCTGATGAATGTTGGTGGTCGTAACCGCGATGATAAGCGGAGTTTACCGCCAATGTCATAATGAGGGCCTACATGTATTGCATATTCACATTGTGTTGTGTGATGTGCTTTGAGGCCTAGATCCTCCTTGTGTTGCATTCATATACCTCAGCAAGGAGACTTCACAACCATACAATTACATCAATGGATATGATGGTTGTAAATGTCAAACACAGAATGAGCTGTGTATGCAGCTTGTTTGAGTCACTTGAAGATCTTATAAGCAATGTGTATTTTGCCACAGATCAATCAACTCACATGTGGCCTGGTCAAACTGTTGTATGGGAGGCATATCATGACTCACTGTGCCCTTAAGAGTGCCACACAAGCCATATTAATGATGGCCACACAATGTAAAGTCATGCATGGATGTGATAGAAATGTGAGTGTCATGTAGGTTCTGTATACTCAGCCTGCAGTGACCAGGGTCTGTCAAAGGTATCTCCCAGTATGGGACCTAGTCCAGGTTGGGTAAAGTCACTGTGGCTATGCAACTGTGGCATTGTGCCCACTCCCTGTAGACCTGCAAATCCTGGCATGTGGCCAATATTAGGCTGTAGTGGCAAGACTTGGCCTGAATGCCTTAGTCCATTGAATAGATTAGGAATGAGTACTGAGGTAAATCCCTCAACTAGTACACATGTTCATTTTACATCATTGTCAATTGTGTCATTGACATATGACAGGTCCCTTACTCCCACAGCTCTGCTGTCACCTTTACATAAGTCATATTTGTCCAGTACAGGCGTATTGTACATGTGCCAAACCCACAGTGAATATAGTTTGTAGATTTCTAGGAGGCCATGACATGTGACTCAATGGCTTGGTTACATGCAAACAATTAGACCATACATACCTTTCTGTGTTGGACGGTATCTCAGTAGGTTTACCATATATGGACAAATGTGTGTTCTGTGGTACAAGTACATATCACACAAACCCACCCTGAAGTGGCATGAGCTACATCAGGTAGGCCACATGTCCATACATCAACAGTAAAGAGACTTTCCGACCCCAGCAAGGCAGCCCTTTCATTGTCACATCTTAGGGTCAACTATGGTAGTTGCCTGTAGGGATTGTATGCAGTGAGTCAATGTGGCAGAGTGTAAATGTCTCTGTCCAATCAGGCCCACAGAGTTTACCCTTCAGAAGGCCACACTGGAGTGTTGTGTGTCATTGTGGCTCACATCACAGTACATGCTGCTTGAGCCTAGATTATCTGATGTCAGTATTCTTGCTTAGTCAGTGAAGGCCATGAACAGGGTAGTGGGTTAGTCTGCAGATGAATCCAAAAGAGTGTAGTCATGTCCCTGTACTCATTAGCATGTGTGCTTTATAGTTTTGGTGGACTAACAATTTAAACAATTTGTGACACAACCATTTGGGCAAAAGCTTGTGTTTGTAACCTTTTGACTTTTTTCTTACATCCATTCAGGTCAACGCCCATCAGAAGAAGGGGATTTGGAGAGTCATTACTTGAAAGATGTGGACCCTGGGGTTCCAGAGCTGGCAGAGCACCCAATGTCACAAGAGATGGCCAGACCTGAGATGCTGGAACCAGAAGATCACTGAGGTCCAGCTGGGGCTGCCCTCTCAATGTTGCCGGGATGCATTTCAGACCTGAACTCCCCTAATGGCCTGCCTTCTGGCGGTGGCCTACCCGGAGCTTGTGGGTGTTTGAGGGGAGTACAGCAGGTAGAAGAGGGTTAGTCCTGTGCATATTCCTGCCTGTAACATTGCCAAATTGATTCTGCCATCTCCCCCTGAAGATTGGAGATGGGTCATGTGTGACACAAAAGATGAGTAACTGTTTCTGTAGATATGGAAGTTGGTGCATTCTGATGTGCCTTGCCAACAAGCCCAGTGACCTAGAACACAACAGAGTCCAGTCCACAACCAATTTACTCTCCAGGGCCACCACATGGCTGAGTACAGTGAACAATCAGGTCATGTTGTTTGTTGTTGTGGGTGTAATTTGTACACAACAGACAACTACTCTTCAGTGTGACAGCCTAAGCAGCCATGTGTCTGCTCAATTGAGTATATTGACATCTGTCCCCCACAGGCCACTAGTCGTCAGTGTGTCACCTCACTACTGTCTATCATATGAAGGTGGCCATGATACATGTGACAAAGCATACATTGCTCTTGGGTTAAGTCACAGAGCAACATTTTCCCTTAGTGGTGAATCTCCATTGACATGCATTTTATGACATCACTGTTGCCCTGTTGCCATCATTCCTTGTGCCTACATGTTGGCATGTGTTCCTCTCATTTTTGACAAATTATTTTCACTATTGCTCATGCATAGTCTACCTATCTTTATGGGATGGTGTCAGACTTCCCCCACATATGTGGGTATGCCAACATGTGATTGGAATTGGACATATGTGATGGGGCTACAGTTCATATAGTGCCACAGACAGGAGTGTGCCACCAATGATTTGTGGCTCACACATACTTCACCCGTCATCGCATGTAATTTGGCAGGTGCAGAATACCTCAACAGACGGCTCTCCTTCTACACCTTAACCCGACAGCATTGCTCCACTAACCTTTTCCTTGCCACTGTCCCACACATCCGCAGAACAACCACCGGTGGCAGAGCATTCTCGCACCTCGCCGCCAAGACATGGAACACTTTTCCCACCCACCCGCATCAGACCAAGGACCTCCTTACCTTCGGAGACATCTCAAGACATGGCTGTACCAGCAGTAGCAGGTACCCCCCACTCAGCGCTATGAGACCCTCACAGGTGAGTAGTGCGTGTTACAAATTCCCTGAATGATTGATTGATTGACTGATTGTGCAACTGCAGTGGCAATGAAAGGCATGACAGGTAGGACTACAGGTTTCACCAGAATGTGCATTTCAATGCCATTGCTGTAGAATCATGTGGCAAAGTCCTTTGCACATGTAAGATGGGGAAGGTTTGTTATCTGAGTGCTGATATACATCATGGATTGACTTGCAGTTATGTGAGAGTCATTGGTGGTTGTGTACAACCATTCATCCAATGCAATCTGTGTTTGCATGACAAAAAGAGACAGTGACATGGCTTCCTATTGGGCAACATGTTAAGTACCTTATACAAGTATGTGAGAATCCCTGGACCTCTGCAACATTTAAAGGACAATTAGCTTCTACTGATGCAATCAGAGTATGGTATTGTTGGGAGTACTAATCAAGAGAGGTATTATCCCTGGTTCTAGCTGATTTACTGTGGTATGGATTTTGTAGACATTTCTCCCTGACATTTTGCTCAACTAGTCCCCAGTGTATATTTACTTACAAGATGTGTTATCTATCTGAGCAACATTAGTACAACCTCCGTGAGCCCACTTAGACAGAGGGAAGTGATAATTGTTGATTTGTTTCCAGTGTGACATGGGTGTTTCCATGTCACCGTCTTCAGGCTATTGTACTTCTGTCAGCAACATAGCCGGACCTTTAGGGTCATCAATTCGCTGGGTGCACGACCTTGTGTGGGACCTTTGTAAATGAACTTGGTTTTGCCCTACTATTGCATGACAACAGCTAACCGAGGGATGCTACATGAGGCAAACCACTGAAGATGATGAGGCCTCCCACTTGTTTAATGGGTACTGTGAGTGAACAACTTAACCCATGCAATTGGAGTTGTCTGTGATTCTGAATTTACTGTGGCCAACTGTTTAAGGTTCATGTACCATGCATGCATATGGTGTGGCAAATGATGGAGCCACTGTGCTGTAGCTTTTGGATGGGGACTGCTGCACATCCTGATAATGTTTTCTAATCACAGCTGTTGTTCACGTTTGATCTGGAACATGTAGTGACACTATTTTTCTTTGTAATTTCAGCATAATCTGAGGCAAGTGGAGGAGACAAGACAGAACCAAGTGGGGAAGCAGCTGGCCACAGTACCTCCAGTCATGAGACGACCAAAAGAGAGGGACCCAGTGACCTTATCATCATCTGATTCTTCCTCTAGTGGCCATTCCCTAGTGATGGCACAACCATCAGGACCTGCTCATGTTCTATCCTTTTCCGCTACCCCCAGTTTAATCACTACCCTCCCTGTTGTTCCCCACCCAATTGGACATGCCCACAGACCCAAGAGGGTGGCATCTCCTAACCCAGGCACCTCACTCCTGCCCCCATTACGCCTTCTGCCCTGAGTGAAGAGGCTATTGCCATCTAGGTGCAGGGCAGCCAGTTCCCGCAGATGGTTGCGTTGTACCTGGAAGACATTAATTGTGCCATCCCTGACCTATAGAAATCTTCTGAGGCTCTGGCCTATTCACTGACAGCAGCCATCCACCCCAAAATACTCCCCAACAACCTACCTCTTGCTAATCCACGTTCCCTATTTCCCTGTCCCAAGCACACAGGCACATCTGCATGCACCTACCTCAACACACACAAGCAGCACACATAAACACCAGCACACAAGACGCACTATACCCCAGATACCACCTCAATACCAACAGACCCACATACCCCTGACACCATACTGTCAGATACCAGCCCAACACATACAGACACAGCCACCACATCCACCATACTCCCAGACACCACCCCAACCTCCAAAAACACAGCCACCACATCTGCCATACCCCCAAACAACACCCCACCCCAACACCCATGAACACAGCAACTAATCCTACATTATCCATCATCTCCACCTCAGAGCCCCCAAGAAACATAAACACCTACACTCACACATACAACAGATACCACCCAAACGCAAGCATGCCTCAAACACACACACACTAGCAGCATCAACACCCACAGGCAAGACAACCACTACCTCAAACTCCCAAAACCCTCTCCACTCTGAAGACCCTACCTGTTTTCCCAAGGAAAGTTTCTTTTTTGACCTTGCCCTTTTCCTTGTGGCCTTCACGCCACTCCCAAACCTAAGAGGACCCCACCCACATCCCAACCCATCCCTTCTACATCCAAGCCTTCCCTTGTCACACCTGTCCCATTCAAGCTCACATAACCCTCCAACACTGAAGAAGAAGCCCACTCATCCTCAGGACAAGGCCACCCCTCCTAAGAAAAAGCCCATCCCTCCCAAACCAAAACCTACCCATCCCATATCGGACTCCACCCAACCCAAGAAGGATCCCGGAGGTGTCTCTGTGCCCAATTGATGCCCCTTCCTGTGGAGGTTCTCTGGCAGTGATCAGAGTCAAGCTGGAGCACAGATTTCTCAACACTAGCAGTGGTGACCTGCCTTGACCGCCGGTGTTCAGAAATTTCGCTTGCGCTCACCACCTTAGTGATTTCTCTTGCTCGCCAATGTTAACCCTGGTGAGCCACTCAAGAGAAAAACTCTGCTCCGTCTCATTTCAGAGTGTTTTTCAGAACTCTGCGTTGAGGGTGGAGCAGGGAAAACTCAGTAAACTCTGCCAGCGGTGCAGAACTCTTCATCCGCTCCAAATGGATATGTGGGTGGTAATCCAATTAGGGTGTTATTGAATTGCGTTTAGTTTGATATGGTAAGTATTTCATCTTGGGTTGGCCAATGTCAGCATGTAGTATGTTGGAATTTGTCCCCCTGATGTAGATTGCACATTCATCTTATGTGTGCAAGCTAGGGTTTTGTTTGCCCACACATGGAGAGTGCTCAATTGTGCAACCTTCCTTTACAATACACTGACCAAGTGTCCATTTTGATGTGTGTTCCTTCAAGCTACTTCATCTAAATGTGCAAACCATGCTGTTGCTGTTGTATTTGCTTTCTTGTCTTGCACTTACACATTTTGCAGTTTGGCATGTCACTTGGCTCAACTATTTGGTGTCCCTGAGATACATGAAGGGCCAGTTACTGTGAAAATTGTGTTTTAGGGGGCATGTGAAAGTGAAATATGTCTCAGGGCATACTTGTCTCACAAAATATTTTGCATCCCATTGAACTTCCATTGCTTCAATTTGGGTGATATGTATAGGTCTATCACAGAGATGTTTCATAGAAGGTGTGTCTGGGTGAAATGTCACATCCATATATATGTGTCTTTATAACAAGGCTACTTGGCCCATGCAGCGTAAACCAAATACCAGGTCTATGGTGGCACTACTATCTGTTGTGGCGTTTCTGAACACAGATAGGTGTGTGATCTTACTGTCAGTCGCATCCATGGAGTGATGTATTATAGCCTTCATCTATGAGCAGCAGCAGTGGCAAGATGTGTGTAATCGGCTCCATGGCAACATAGGATGTGTGATGCTGCCTGCAGGTGAGGTCTTGCCTTTTATGACTCTGTTTCCGTCAGCTTGGACATGGTGTTTGGACCGCCACAGTCACGTTGGTGGAAGGCAACATCATAATCTGTCCAGTGGAAACACTGGCTCTGACGGCTTCATTGGCCCTTCTCTCAACGGCGGCAGTGTGCGCTGCCTGGCTGTGCCAGCGGACTGCAGTGGTCTTTAGTCTATGGAACCACATGCATCGTAATACTGTGGTCCAACCACCAATCTGATAGCAGTCGGACTGCTGCTGCTGCCATGGCGGTCCACGGACCTCTAAACTCGATATCAGGCCCTAAGGCTTCACTACAGTCAAATTCATAAAAATGTATGTTTTTTGTGGTATATTTACAGCTGCGTTTTGAGTAAATTTAGGCTTTCTCTAATATTCACTAAAATTCCAAGCGTACTGGTGGAAAACTCCAACTATCACAACATTTGAGAAGTACTCACAATCAAAAACCTTATCACATGCACAAATGTTCATAGTTTAAAAATACATCTATGTGAATGCATAGGGAAAAGTTTATTTCCACTTGCTAACCAATTTTTCTTGTCCACAGGAACAGATTGTATGCCAGAATATCATAATCACCATATTGTGGGTACACTCTACCCCAAAACTTTTTCAGTTCAATAGCACATCCAGGAGGTGGGTAGATCGGGACAGTGTTAACCTCAACTTCATGAAGCAATATGTCCCATAGACAACATACAAAATAACACTTCAAAATAAGGCCAATGAAGAAAGGACTGACTCAAAAAGTGAATTCTAGAGCAGAATTTAGAAGAACCATGAAGGGGTATTACAAAATAAAAAAATATAAGGCAGAAATAGTAAAGCTCGGAGGTTGTTGAGGTACATAGGAGTCAATTGTCATTAAGAACATGAATGCAAAATAATACAAAAAAGTGACACAAATAAGAGAAACTGTAAGTCCCAAATGTGCAGCAAAATCAGTAGGAAAGCAGCATCATTAGAAGAGCAACCCAAAAAGATCATGCTCACCCCCAAATTAAAGGATTTATATAGCCATTTTCTTCATAGAAGAGCATTAGACCTGCAATGTCATTTTCGTGTGAGCAAAGAATACATTTTCAATAGGTCAAATCACAGAAATATAAAAGTCACACAACTCTACCATCTTAAGAGTAACCTACTACATAAGCATTGATTCAGTTCCTCTGACCTAATGTCATCGGGAAGTTTCAGAACAAACAAGTTATACTTACATCACTGCACCCTAATGAATGAATGCAAAACTGCATGTAAGCAGGTCCTTGGAAAAATATTACATTAAAGTAGAGAACAGTGTCATTCAGAAATAAACAAATATGCTTTGCTGAGCAATATGCAGCAGAGTTATAAACAAAGATGAATATGATGCTGTGACATCCATTTTAATAAGAAGAGGTTCTAGGCCTACCTGAGGCCTAGTTAGTACTCCAACAGGTCAAATCAATTTTGTTTAAACTGCATTAGCTCTATGAAAATAGACACATGTGAATTCAAGTGTAGTTTAACTGTACAATTTAAATAGACCACATAAATGCGTCAAAAGATTGTCTGTGAGACATGTCAGGCCAGATGTAGAAAACTTTTTTTCTGGGTGCCAACAGCCCGTTCTGCAGAGCTGACTAATATGATATGCTTTTTCAAATTTACAAAATGCTAAATGAAATTTGGTAACTTGTTACAGAATCACAGTTTGCATTTGCCATTCAGTATTTAGAAAGGGTGTGTTTTGGGCTTTCCTTCCAACTACTCTGTTGGTATTTCATGTATCTGGCTGCAAAACAGTAATACTTTATGGCCGTTTTGGTGGTAACCCATTTGCAAATGTTGCATAATGTTAACAAAATATTACCCCAGCAGGCCACCATTCCTGTGATTGCTTAATTACCTAATGCGTTTCTAATTGCAACCTACCTCATTAATATTGGTGACGTGAGTCGATTTGTGACCTATAAGGAATCGCTTTTTTTGGAATGCAAAAAAACAAAAAATAACAATACCGATTTACTAATTGCAAATCATAGGCAACTGAAATTAGGAAATCGGTCTTCTTAATGTTAGTATACCTGGCCCTAAGTGTTCTAAATATAATTTCTAAAAATATTGTGTAGATTGGATGTAGTTTTTCCAAAATAAGCGTCAATTGGGCAATACTTTCATGAACAATATATAGAATAAAATATTTCTGAAAGGTGATAAATTTGTTATAATTTTCTGGTATCATATATTTTTCCTTTGGTAGAATCCCTTCTTGTGCACCCTAAGCAAATACTCACTCTTGAAAGTAAAAGTTGTATGGATTTTTTGTGTAATGTATAGATTTAATGTAATGTTATATATTTTATAAGTATATGAACATATTATATGCATTATTTATAATTTTGAATATATTATTCATAATTTTGAATAAAAACATGTTAATATTTGTTATGCCAAATTGTATTGTGTGTATTGTATTCATTAAATACAAATATGTTTAAATAATAAAATGTATTACTATTGTATGTTTTATATTTTTACAAATATTTCTAAATGTATGTTTTTATTATCAATCATTCATAATTTTGAACTTATATTTTTAGATGATATTGCTAAATTGTTCTTTGTTAAGGACATATTATGTTATATTTGCACAAAACCTCCCATACATAGCTTAAATTGAACTAAGAATTATAAATATGCTCTTCTTAGTGTCCAAAGCATCCCCTGAGAAGGCTTAGGTTGATGTGAGAACAGTGAATGTCATCAATTTAGTGTTTAAATCCTTCCCCTCAATGGGTTACCTTGGAGTGGGAATGGTCAATGTGACTACTTTAGTGGCTAACACATTCCCCTAAATGTCTTAGTTTGGAGTGGGAATAGTAACTGTGATCTCTTTAGTGTCTACCAGAAACCCTAAAAAGGTTTCTATGATAGTGGGAGTAGTAAATGTAAATATTTTAGTTTTTAGCGTGCTGAATATAATATGTTATATTATAGTGTCATTATTAGATGCAAAACTTTAATTATTGTATTTTTCACATAAATCATTAATATTGACTTTTTAAAATAGCATAATAAATGTTTTTAATTTTATATTTTTCTTCATTTAGATTTTTAAATTTTATTTAATTTATGTTTACATTTTTATGTACATATCAATTTTCCAAACATAAAAAATGTTGTTTAACAACATTTTTCACACAGAAAACAGGTTATGTACTTTTTAAAACTTTTTTGTTGGTATTTTTCACATTTTGCAGAAACACAAAACATATTATACATGTGACATATATTAGTGGGATTGGTACAGGAGGTTGAGGATGAGACTGGTGACAGCGTTTTGCATGGTTTGAAGTCTGTGAGGATGATGGGCAGGGATGCCGATGTAGAGTGCATTGTCATATTCCAATCTGCTTGCGATTAGGGCCTGAGTGATGGCATGTCTGGAGTACTGTGAGAGACACTTGAACACTTTACCTAACATGCAGAGTATATAGAAACATGCGGAGTGATGGCATTGACCTGGGATAGCATGGTGAGGTTGGTGTTCAGAATGAGGTCTAGGTTCCTAGTGTGGTCGTTTGGGGGGGGGTCCGAGTTCTGCAGGCCACCAGGTGGAGTCCCGAGGTGAGCTCTTATTCCTGAAGATCAGTACTTCAGTATTGTCTGTGTTGAGTATGAGGCAGTTTTCTTTCATCCACTTGGCCCTGCAGGTCTCTTATTATTTGAAGTTTGCATTGGTGATGACAGTGATGTCTGAGAGGGAAAAAATGAAAGAATTAGCTTTGTACCATCAGCGTAGGAGATGATATTAGATCAATGGGGTCTGATGATGTTTGCCAAAGAAGCCATGTATCAGTGGAAACATGTGGGGCTGAGTGATGACCCTGTGGGACTCCGTAGATGAGGTCCTTCGGTTCTGATGTGAAAGGCATGAGCCTGACTTGTGTTGTTCCTGAGAGACAGGAAGCTATCTATCTGAGTGCTGGTCCTTGTATTCCTGCTGTGAGCAGTCTGGTGATGAGTATGAGGTGGTAGACGGTGTCAAAAGCATTGGAGAAATCAAGTGAATGAGGGCAGCGATCTGTCTATGGTCGAGAAAGGTGCATATGTTATCTTTGGCAGCTATTAGAAATGTTTTGCTGCTGTGTGTCAGGACTTGCCCAGCCTGCACATGCTCATGCATGGGCCGTGGGTGTAATCTTGAATGAAGGACTGCCTGAGTAATTGTTCTGGGTCGGGTACCAAGTTCACACAAGGGTATCATGAGATTGTGTAGTGGCGCATGAGCTGAAAGCCTTCTCAGATGTGGTATATTCAAAAGGCAGGTCCAAGTCAGAAGCAGTGCATGGCTTCTCTTCCAACTATCAGAGTTGTGTCCGTGCTTGCTTGTTTGAAATTTTGCCCTTGCTCCCTGCTTCCACTTTTCCCTCTTATATGTACTTATCTAGAGTCCCTTCCCTGCTCAGTTGGCCCCACTCCCCTCCTTCCTGTTACTTTTGATTTACTATACATACCTGGAAGTACTTACCATATATTTGGGCTCTGCTCTTCACTTCTCGAATCTCTTGAGTCACCAGCTATCACCTTGAGTCACTTACCTTATCCAGCTCTTGGCTGGATCTGCACAACAAACAACATTTTTCTGGCGTCACCAACCTTTTTGCAACCCCTGGTTGGTTCCACTCCTCACTCTGCATTGATTGTGGGGTTATCTTGTTGTTGGTGTCCTCCCACTTGACTTGGCAGCATCTATGACAAAGGGTAAACAACAATATATTTATGAACCAGGTCAGTGTACTGGGCCTGGTGCTCCAAAGAACAATGCAATATGAAAAGGACAGCTAGTACACCCGAGAACTCATAACAGCGGAAAGAGACAGCAAACAGCTGGAGAGGAGATAGTGCACCAGCAACGACACCTCCAAAAGAGCAGCCTTCAAGAAATCCCTCAACCTATACCACTGCCTGCTGAGAGCAACAAAGAAGAAAGACCTTGCCACACGCATAGAAACCAGCACCAACAACACCAAGGAACCTTTCAACATAGTAAAGGAATTCTCCAACCTGGCTGCCAGTGAAAACAACAAGATTGCAATCATAAACAGAAACTTAGAACCTCAACACCCACCTATGGACTTCCACAACAGATACACCACCACCATAGTCAACACCAGCCACATACTGACCATCTGGAACTTCCTCTACTCCTAGGACATCACCTTCACCATGAAGTACACCCATTCAAGAGCTCCCACACTACATCTTCAACCTTGGAAACCAAAGGATCAGCCAGGAACTCCCCACCCTGTTCATCAACACCGCACCTGGAAACACGCTGAAATCAGAATACTACTCAAAAAACACTCAGGCGATCCCAGCAAATCCAAAAAATACTGGCCAATCTACATGCTCCCATTCCCAGCTAAGGTACTGGAAAAGATCATCAACGAGCAACTCATGATATACCTGGAGCAGAACCAACTACTTGATGCCTCCCAATCTGGCTTCTGCAGCAATCACAGCATCAAAACTGCCTGATCGCAGCCACCGATGATATCCGAACCCTCCTCGACTGAAGACAAACCGCAGCTTTGATTCTCTTCCACCTCACAGCAGCCTTCGACACTGTACCCCACCACATGCTTATCGTAAAACTCCACTGCACCGGCATCAAAGGGGATGCGATCAGGTGGATCACCTCTTTCCTCACCGGAAGAAACCAGATCTACCTCCCACCTTTCATCTCCGAACCCAAGAAGATCACCTGTGGTGTCCTCCAGGGCTCATCCCTCAGCCCCGCAATCTTCAACGCATATATGACCCCCACTGGTCAACATCGTTTCCGAGTACGGGCACATTCAGGAAAGAGCCTTGGCAGTGAAAGCTGCAGTGTCAGGCCTGCTGTGCACCAGCCTGTCCTGTGTGCAGTGCACCAGGGGTAGGCGGGTGCACAAGAGGCCTGAAACAGCAGCTTTTTTTGCTGCCTGTGGTTTGAATTCAGACAAGGGCAATAGGCAGTAAAAGCTGTCAGGCCTCTCGGTCACCAGCCTGCCTTTTGTGCACAGCACATGGGGCAAGTCGGTGCAAAAGAGGCCTGAAACAGCAGCTTTCACTGGCAATGGCCTTGGTCTGAAATCAGGCCAGGGCAGTAGGCAGCGAAAGCTGCTGTTTCATCCCTTGTTTGTGCACCAGTGTCCACAAACAATGATGAAAAGTGCTGAGGACTCACCTGAGTCTTGCCAGGGGTCCTCCTCTCCTTGTCATCTGACGTCACTGCATCTCAGTTGCTGTCTTCCTCTGGTCTGTTCCGGTGCATGATGAAGCCAAGTTATGGGCTACTCAGCGCAAGTACAGAATATCTGTGCTTACGCTGTGCAGCCCATACTGGGCTGCAGTGCGCACCAAGTGAGCTCCGCTCTGCTGGCGGGACTAGCAGAGTTTTGAGACTTACTCCACTCTGCAAGCAGAGCACGTAATTCCAAAAACTCTGATGGCTCCACCAGAGGAGCAGAGCTCCCCACAAACCGTGCCATGAAATCACTGATCAATGCAGTATCTTCGGCCTGCTTCCTCACTTTGCGCATGCTATGAAAGATCTTCAAATAGCTACCTCTACACATGAGATGCACCTCATAACCAGCTGGCTGGACTATGGCAATGCCCTCTACGTAGGAATCAGCACGCACATCCTACAGAGACATCAAACTATACAGAACACCGCAGCCAGACTCATCCTTGGCCTTCTCTGACGAACGCGCATCACACCCCACCCCAGGCAATTCCATGGGCTCATCCTATAGAAGAGATGCCAATTCAAGCTGGTGACCCACGCACAAAAGGGTCTACACAACCAAGGACCCGCATACATTAACCACCGCCTAAACTTCTACCAACCATCAAGAAGACTGCGCTCTGCCTCCCTTTCAATTGCTTATACTCCCGCATCTACCAAAGCAGAAGTGGAGGACTCTCCTTCTCTTGCAGCAAAAACCTGGAGAAACCTCCCCACACCCCTCCGGACCATCACCTTACTTCTGGAATTCCGATTGTCCCTCAAGACCTGGTTGTTCAAATAATCTTCTGGGACCTGCAAGTGCGGGTGATTAGCCGGATTTATAAATTCGGATTGATTGATTAAATTGCATAACTATATAGAGACTATTAATGATGGACGCAACAAACTGGTGATTGAGTCCTTTATTTCTATACAACTTTGTATGGCTTTGCCATGCCAGAATTCCCTGGATTACCATAAACACTTGCTGATATTCCTGTCAAAATGGTATAAACGTAGGATCATCCGTGGCACAGACAGGGTTGCCCTCCATCCCTGATTATTTTAACATTTTTATAGTGCCATTAGCGATCAGGGTTCAAAACAATGATCTGATTATGCCGCCTCTGGAAGGAATGTCCAAAATAAAACTTTTTGCTGATGTCACTATATTATACTTAAAAGCGGAAAGTGGGAATATGCAGCAATTGATTGACAAAATTAAGAGTTTTACCACTATTTGAGATTATAAAATGAACAAGAAAAATATTGAATTTTTATTTTTTGATGTGCCTAGGTCAGATCTTCCAGTCAGTCTAGGAGCACTACCTCAGCGCCCCCTACGCTATCTAGGAATTTGTGTTACCAGCAATTTTTCTGGACTTTACCAAACAAACTACATGCAAGTTTCAACAAGGATAAATTGTTACTTGAGAGGTGGACTATTTTACTACTTACGTTGTTTGGGAGGGTTGCTTTAACCAAAATGTCAATACTTCCACTGCTTTTATTCCTCCTTTATGGATGCCTACCTCATATTTTGAAGAACTTGACATAATTTGTTCACAAATTTTTATGGCAGAATAAAAAGTCTAGGGCAGGAAGGCAGTGTTAGAATTGGAGGTTGAGCAAGGGGGACTGGCATTTCCTCATTTAAGGACTTTTAACCAGGCAGCCCTTCTAAACAATCTGATCCAGCTTTCAGATATGTGGTTTGACTACTTCTTTTTTAACCTTATGGTCAGAGAAAGTGAGATTAAATTGCCAGTGTTTTTGAAGATGGCAAAGTTACCGAAAAAGTCTAGCTATGAGAAGTTGAGATTGTTAGAACAGTGCCTCCAGCTATTTCTTAAGTGTAGGCTCCGAATTGTCATGAGTACACCCGGCTACAGGATGAAAAAATTTGGGGATTAACTGTAATGAGGCCAGTGATATACCAATGGAAGAGTAAGGGGTTCACTAATCTGTGGTTGTTTTATACGAATTTAGAAATGTGGGACCAAGTAATTCAGTGATTTAGGAGTAACGGATTGGGTCTCCAGCTCAGTTTTGGAAAAAATAAGGAGGTTCTTAAAAGTAAACTATCAGGAAAGGAAGGTTGAAACTCAAGTACTGGTCAACTCTTTCTACGAGAAAAAAAATTCTGGAGTAGTAGTACCAGATTTTTTAGAGAGAGTAAATAGAGGGACTGGATGTAAATTAATAATATGTGAATGGCAGCACATCTGAGAGCTGGAACATAAATCTCTAAGGACTGCCAATTATAGGAGAATGGCATTTTTTTCCAGGTAACTTACATATTATACACCATATTGACTCCATTAAATGTATCAAACTCAACTCAGTGTTTTCAGTGTGATGCAATTGAAGAAGGATACTGGAGACATATCTACTTCACGTGCCCTAGGTTACAGCAATTTTGGGCTGAGACATTATTTGTAATTTCTAAAATAAAACAGATAGATGCATCTCCTGACCTTACATTGGCCTTATTAGGTTCCTCCCTTTCAGTGGGCAGGATTGGCAAGTATTTGCAATACTACATTTCAATAGCTATACTAATAGCACGTTCGTTAATTTTGAAAAACTGGAGATCAACCAAGGTGCTCACTTTTAAGATATGGGAGGGAAAAAATGATGAGGACTAACATTTTTGAGGAGGCTTGTGAAAGAAGAGTGGAGGCTCTTCCAAGGTTCCTGTTATTTTGGGGGGATGAGATATTTCTGAGTTTCTTCCCCAAAGCAATAAGCGAATTATTTAGTAAGGGAAATATAGTGCTGATATTCAGCTAAAAAGGAGCTCTGGGATCTTTATAGTCTAATCTGCACCTCTCATATGAGGATTCATCTTAATTATTGAGTTAAATTTTAAACGTGAGACGTTCTAATGCACTTTAACAGCACAAATGCACTTTAAGTATCATATATGATGTGAACAGGAAGGTTGCTGAATAAATTAGCGAGATTTGTTACACAGCTATGCACTTCAACATGTTTGCGGAAAGGTCAAATAAATCAGTGAGATTTGTTACTCAGCTATGCACCTTAATATATTTGCTGAAACTATGTCAATGTGTGAGGGTAAAAGTAGTCTTTAACAGCACAAATGCACTTTAAGTATCAGCTATGTGCTGTGAATGGGGATGTTGTTTAATAAATCAGTGATATCGGTGATGCATCTATGCACTTTAACACATTTGCCGAAAGTTGAGTAGCAGGAGAGGTCAAAACTGCAGTTTAGTGGCAATGATGTCATGGCAAAATGTGCTGTCTTAGTAATGCTTGTTGCACTTTTTTGTATTTTTTTTGTTTTGCTTTTCTGCCATGTCCAACAATCGAAAAGCCACTTTTTTGCAATTCTTTCTTTGTGATATCGTTTCGCTTTTTATCCTGCTCAATAAAGAAAGAAAAAAATGGTATAGACTTGTTGTTTATACCCCTTTTACTTAATGGGTGTGTGATTGCTGAAGGGGGGACTCAAGATCTTATAATTTTGAATCATGCATTTCTATTGGGATTCTGATTGTGTTTCTGTAAGTTCACAGGAAACACAGGGATAGGGAGCTAATGGGTCTTCAGGCTGAGATGCCAAATCCAAAAGAGCATTGTATTCTCTTCCTCCCTTCCCTCTCCCTCCTTAGCCCCTGTTACAATTGGGCATAATACATGGGCACCTATTTCTATTTTGTTTTTTTGGGTTGTTCCTAGGAGATATTGGAAGGAGCATCTTTGCTCCTGCAGATTCTAGGTCCAAGGTGAGTGGAGACTTGACACTGTGGTTGTTTCAGAATCCTGATTGAGAGTCATCCAGGAGTATGTGGCATTTTAGGTGATCAGAGAGTTGTCTGTTGGTGGTCTTCTCAATGACTTTGACAGGGAAGGGGTGCAACAATATGGGCCGGTAGTTGCTGAGTACTTCAGGGTCGGCTAAGGGATTTTGAGAAGGGCAGTGACTTTGACATGTTTCCTGCTATTTGGGGAGGTGACTGTTTTGAGGGAGGTGTTGACGAAGGAAGTGAGTGCAGCGCTGATCATGGCTCTTCCCAGGTTGTGCATATGGTGGGAGTCGGGGACTGTGGGCATCTGTGTGTAGACTGTGTTCATTAATACTGCAGTGTCCTAGATGGGTAGACAGTTCCATGCTGTCAGTTGGTAGTCTTAGGTCAATCAGGTTACCAGGATGGAAAGGTTGATGGGGGGCTGGGGTTCGAAGCTGCTGTAGATCTTGGGGATTGTTTTTATTGTAGAAGTCGGAGAGGTTGTTGCCAAGTTTAAGTGCATAGGTGATTGTGTTGTGTGCAACTGTTGGGTTGGTGAATTCCTTATGATGGTGAAAAGTTCCTTGTGGTTGTTGGAGATAGATTCAATTCTCACGGCTAGAGCTTTTTCCTTGGTCTCTTTCACTTGATGGTGAGAGTGTCTAAATGAGGCTTCGTAGATGTTTCTTGCGGTGGATCCTCTGGTGGTTCTCCATTTTCTTTTGAGGTTTTTGCAAACTCTCTTGTATTTTCTGAGGTCAGTGCTGAAACAGCTAGCTTGTTTGTTGGGGCTTTTGGGTTTGGTGTTTTTTAGGTGTGACAGGGTATTGGCCCAGGTGGTGTTCCAGTTGCTGACGTTTTTGTGTCATTAATGAGGTCATTCGTGGGGTCTGGGCAGTGTAGTTGGAGAGCATTGAGCAATTCTGCTTCTGTAACTTTCTTCAGCAGTGGCTTGGGGTGTTTCTAGAGTCCATAGGGATGGTTGGTGGCCCTGGTATGTGGAAGTAGACGGTGAGGTGGTCTGTTCATGTGAGTGGAGTGATGTGGCTGACTTTAACCATGTTGCTGTTGATGGGTAAGGTGAGACCTTATTTACGGTTTTTTAAAGGGTTTAGGGGGTATGGAGATGCCAGTAGAGTTAAGGTCAGTTATAGTGTTAGTTTTGATTTTAAGGGTAGTTGTAGTTTGTGTTCTGCTGTTTAATTGTGTTGTGCATTAGACCTACTTAGAGTATGGTAGTCATAAACTGTTACTTTAGAAATTGCAATGATTTAGTTTCTGCTTATCACGTGTAAGTTTATGTTTATGTTTTATTAGAGGATAGTAGTTTGTCTAGGTAGGTTTTCTAGGTTTTTTAACAGATCTATGGATTTGGAGTATTCCAGTTGATATGTGCTTTTTCTGTTTTTTTCCCACAGAAACCAATTTGTTTACTGGTAATCGAACATTTTATTTTTTATTTCCTTAGATTTTTTGGGTACCCTGGGGTGTTTTTTTTTTCAGTTTCTCAGTTTTTTCTGGTTTCTTATGGTTTTTGATTACTTCAATGAATACACCTTGGCCTTTTTTTGTTTTTGCACATTAGGGGCTTTTGTGAGCTACAATTCATCTTTCTTGGTGCATTATTTTTTGGGAACATGCACATAGATGGAGACCTACAGATGCATAACTGTAATATAATTTATTTATTTGTCAGTGGGAAATGTTATATTTCAACATCTATCAGTATTTGTTGTACATATAATGTATTTATTTCACATTTAGGTATGTTAGATTTACTTGGTTTTACTTTGTGTTCATTTTTAATATTATGCTTTTGATTGTTGAAGTACAGATTTTTAGCTACTGATTAAATATTTTTTTAATGGTCTTATTTTCTGTGTTATTTCTATTTTTTTTTGACTGATGCATAACAAGATATTGTTTAATATTTGTTTGAAAATCCATAGGTTTTGGTGGTTTGTTCCTTTTTAAAGGTTTGTTGGTCATTGTGTAGGTATCTAAGTGTTTTATAATAGGAAAAAGGTAAAAGACAAGCAGGTTTCAAAGTTAAATAGCTCTTTATTGTAAACATTGAAACATTTGATCTTACCTTGTTACAGTCTGGAAGTCTTCCTTCATAGCTGAATCTTTTATGTTGTTGGTTTGAGCAATCTTTACAGGTTTTTATGATTCAACACCTATAACAGGAAGCATAGTTTTTTGGAGGAAGACTGTGATTCTAAGTGTTCTCAAATAAGTGTGCGCAGCAAAGCATTCGCGAAACGTTAGTGATTAACAAAAGTAAATGCTTAAAACATGGGTAAACAGTTTTACTACTGTGTTTGATTTGTGTGATTTTGTGCTTCATCGATTTGTGTGATTTCTATTGTTTGGTGTACATTTTGCACTTGCACTGTAAACATATTTTTGGTGCCAACACTCCTGTTAAAATACCACCTCTTGCTGGACTTTCTAGATTTATTGCATCTGTGATTCATGTGTTATATCCTTTAAGAATGGCCTTGCATGTTGGATAAGGGAAATTCAAATTGTGTAAAACATGAATTGTACAGTTCTTCTTAAAGACAAGTGTTAGAAATGGGGTCTTCATTTGGCAGTCAGGTTACACCCTGTCCAAGCAAGGACCCTCACTCTAGTAAGGGTAAGTCACATACAATCCAAATTATCCTCTGCCCACCTTTTGGTAGCTTGGCACTGAGCAGTCAGGCTTAGCTTAGAAGGCAATTTGTAAAGTATTTGTGCAATAAGTCATGCAATAACACAGTAGAACACCACAAACATACACCACACAGTGCTTAGAAAAATATATAATATTTATCTGATAAGATGCTGGTCAAAACGATCAGGATGCAATAAGTATATGTTGAAATATCACTGTAAAAATTATGTAAAGTGTCTTTAGTCTCTTAAAAAGCAACAAGTGTCTTTTGCAAGGACAAAGTACCTGGTTTGCATTCAAATTCTCCACAAGGGACCACAGAGGAGGAAATGCGTGGAAAACGGGGAGGTGTGCGTCAATTTCTCCAGCCGCAAACAGACGATGTGTCATTTATTTTCCACGCAGGGAAGACTTTGTGACGATCTGCAGTGCGCGGACTTGGACCCTCTTCCGATTGCGGGGTTTTTGGACGCCCCGGGGGCAATGCATTGAATCACGGCACTTGCAGAACAAAATCACAGGGTCTGCGTCGATCTGGTGGGTGCTGTGTGAAAATTTCTACCGCAGGGCAGGTGCTGCGTCGATTCATCTCAGGAAGTCGAGCTGCGTCATTCCGGCTCAGCTTTACGGCGATCTAGTGGCCCGTGCGTCGAATTTCCGGTTGCAATGCTGGCACTGCATTGATCTTCTCCTTGCAAAGTCAGGCTGCGTTGTTCCAGTTCGGCATGCAGTGATTTTTCTCACCGGGATGCAGGCTGTGCCTCGTTTCTTGCAGGCTGTGCATCGAGACCCTGCTTAAATACCCAAATGTGCCTTTGAAGTGGGGGAGACTTCAAGGAGTGGCTTAGAAGTGCACAAGGTCCCCTTTCAGTTCCCTCCTGTCTGCCAGGGTCCCAGTAGGGGGTGTGGCAGTGCTTTGTGTTAGGTCAGGCTACTGTCCTTTGACATGTAAGTGTCAGGCCCTCCATCCTCTCAACCCAGGAAGACCCATTCTATATGCAGATGTGTGCAAGTGTGACTGAGCATCCTGTGTTTGGGGTTTATGTGACTGAATGCACAAGGGAGCTGTCAACTAAACCCAGCCAGACGTGGATTGTAAGGCACAAAAGGATTTAAGTGCAGAGGAATGCTCACTTTATCAAAGTGGCATTTCTGAAATAGTAATATTAAATCCAACTTCACCAGTCAGCAGGATTGTGTATTACAATTCTGGCCATACTAAATATGACCTTGTTACTCCTTTCAGATCCGAAGCTACCACTCAAACAGTATATGACAGTAGCCCTAATGTTAGCCCATGAATGGAGCAGGTCTCTCAGCAGTGTAAAACAAATTTAGGGGTTTTACACTACCAGGACATGTAAACTACAGAGGTACATGTCCTGCCTTTTGTCTGCACAGCACCCTGCCCTATGGGTTACCTAGGGCCTACCATAGGGGTGACGTATATGTAGAAAAAGGGGAGTTTTAGGCATGGCAAGTACTTTTAAATGCCAAGTCGAATTGGCAGTGAAACTGCACACTCATGCCTTGCAATGGCAGGCCTGAGACATGGTTAAGGGGGTACTTAAGTGGGTGGCACAATCAGTGCTGCATGCCCACTAGTAGCATTTAGTCTACAGGCCCTGGGCATATAGAGTGCACTTTACTAGGGAGTTAGAAGTAAATTAAATAAGCCAATTGGGTATAATCCAATGTAAACATGTTTTAAGGGAGAGAGCATATGCACTTCAGCACTGGTTAGCAGTGGTAACGTGCGCAGAGTCCTAAAACCAGCAAAAACAGTGTCCAAAAAGTAGAGGGAGGCAGGCAAAAAGTTATCGGTGACCACGCTAAGGCTGTCAGGTCTAACAACAATGTTCAGAATACAATACAGTAGGTTATGCATTCTCAGAGCTCACGTCATCAATGCACATAAAGTGGGGCATTTATTGAGCCTTCAGCTGTCATTGCTTGAAGTGTCATTCACATTTGTATCAAACCACACGTGTATGGCCCAGATTTAAATTTTACAGCAGTGATCAGAAAAAGAAGTACATCACCTGCAGCCAGGTGGACTGGCATACTGAACTAGAACCAACACCGTTTTTGCAGTAGTGGACCACCGGAAGGCTAAATACAAACATGGCAGTGAGTGGCAGGTGCAACAATGATTCTCCAGAGTAAAATGGTGGAGTGGTGGAGAGTGTGAAAAACATTTTTGTCTTATTGTCTCAGGCTCACCCAACACTGCTCGTACTCAGGTCACGCTTCACGTATTCTTAACCAGTGGGGAAAAAGAGCAATGTTTGCTAGACATCAAAAAACCTTAAAAACTAAACTGTGGGCACAACTCATCTTCTATTCTAATACAGAGTGTGCCATGGCTCAAATCTTATCAGGTAACCACAGGCAAGAGCTCACAGGGCCGCATATTAACTGGCAAGACTGTGGGGATAGTAGAAGACTGCACATGCACAGCTGTTATCTTGTTAGGGGTACAAGACAAAGGGTCACATATGAACAGTGATCACTCCTGGGTTGAGATCATTTTCCACATTACCTCAAGGGCAGAATTGTATCATGTGTGCACTGACAAAGTAGCGTAAGGCATTTTCCTCTGACGCTCATGAATGCCATGTTATTAGGGAGTCTGGATTGGTTACTGAGTCTCTGGCTTCTACATGCCAGGGATTGGTGAGGATTTAGCCTTTCCAAATTCTGGAATGCTGGATGGCCAGGTAGGCAGGACCTCTGATGTATGGCATCTGATCATAGTAGTGATGTACTACATGGAGACCCAATTCTTCCTGATGTTAGACCTTACTTTAGAAGTTAAAAGAGGTGCCAATTCCATACCCTGATTCTTTTCAGGCCTGTAACCATCATTAAACTATGGTAAGCACCAAAGGAGCCACTAGATGGACTATAGCAATGACTTTCAGTTTTCTGCTCCAATGGAGGTGACTGTGATCCACCGGCCTAGCATTGACAGTCTGGATGTAAGGTGGGAACCACCAGGAATAGGTTCTATGAGAGACATCTGATGCTCCCAGTTGTGCCTGTCAAAGTGTGCTCTTGGTACTATGAACTAGACCGCTGCAGACAGGGCAATGAGGTAAGGAGCAGCATTAATGCACATCACTACATGGGAATACAGTCATCCTTGTTATGAACTGAGGTCAAAGATGTTTGTAATAGCTGATTTTAACATATGACACCAGTTTGTACCTTACAGTTATTTACATGTCGTGTTGCAGTTTACGATATCTGTTATGGCAGTGGTGACACTGATTAAATTCTTTAATATATTGACATGGCGAAGGTTAGTGCATTAAGGGTGTTCTTTTAACATTAGACCTCATACAAGGTCCTTGAAATGAATGAAAGAATATGGGTTTGTTAGAAATTGGGTCTCTAGTTGGCAAGGAGGGTACCTCAGGGAATGTTAGGACTCACAGATGGCAGAGTCCAGCAGCACCAGGAGAGTTGCAGGTAGTCTTTGTTGTCCCTGAGACTGCAGAACAGGGGGCAGGCCAGCAAGCCATTAGAGAAATTTGGCTTCAAGAATTACAGAGCAGGACCCGTCCTTCTCACTCCCAAGCAAGAAGCAGCAGACCAATATAGCAGAGCAGTTAGCAAAATGGCAGTTTCTCCTGCAGTCCAAGGTTATGCGTCGAAGGCAGAATGTCCTTAGTTCCATCAAAGTTCTGATTTGGTGGAGCCTGGGATTCAGTACCTATACCCAGTTGGGCCTTTGAAGTGAGGGACACTTCAAAGAGAGGCCTTTGAAGTGCACAAGGGCCCCATTCTTTCTTCTCTGTCTCCAGATCCTCTACAGGGGGTTATGCATCCCCTTGTGTGGGGAGAGGCTAAACTATACCTCCCATGTAGCCCAGGAAGACCCATCACTCTGGTGATAGGCCATCGGGATGCAAATGTCACACCCAAGCTTATTTTGTGTGTGACTGTCTAGATGGAATGCACAAAGACTAACTGTCATCTACACTAGACATTAGAGATAGGCAGAGGCACAGAATGGTTAAAGTAAAAAAATGCTAACTTTCCAAGAGTGGCATTTTCAGACTTACAATTTAAAATCAGACTTAACCATATGTTGTGACTTTAAATTCCGAGCCCAGAGACATTAAACTCTAAATGTCTATCTCTTACCTATTTGAAGTAACACTTGAAGAATGCTTCTAGGTAACCTATGAGAGAGCTAGGCTTTGCTGCAGTATAAAACAAATGTAGCTGTTTTTCACTACCAGGACCTGTTATGCTTACAAGTACATACCCAACCTTTTAAATACACTGCACCCTGCCCTTGGGGCTAACTAAATAGGAAGGTTTGGGCCTGAAGAGAGAATGCACTTGCCAGGTCAAAACAACTGCACACACAGGCTGTGCAGTGGCAGGCCTGAGACATGTTGAAGGGGCTACTGTTGTGGGTGTCACAGTCATGCTGCAGGCCCATGACTAGCATTTAATTTACAGGCCCTGGGCACATGTAGCACACTTTCCTAGGGACGTACAAGCAAATTAAACACAACCAGTTGTGGATAAATCAATATCAGCATGTTCAGAGTACAGCACACCTGCACTTTAGCACTGATCACCTGTGGTAAAGTGCCCAGAATCCTAAAGCCAGTAAAAATGAGGTCTAGCAGGCTTCATTTGTGCAAAACAATTATTTTGTGTGTGTGTAAAATGCCTGCTGTTCAATGCTGTTCTACAGGATCAGGATAATTTCTATTTGTTCATTATTCGCTCCATTCTTGCTTTCTACAGCTCAACCTTGCTAAAGTCTTTGTTTCTTTGCAAATGGTGTTTTAAGGTAATAGACACTAAAACTTCAAAATTCTTCCAATGAAAGCATTGTTCTTGGCTCCATGTGGGGGCTCTAAGTGAGAGGACCTAAATGGGCTCCTTTGCATTGCCAGTAAGTGACATTTGTCTACTCTCCCTAATTGGGAAAAACAATAACTTTAGGGACATGGTTTACAAAGGGCCATTCACCTTAAAACTTTCCAGTTCACAGCAACACTGCAGCACCGAAATGTATGAAACAATAATTTGATGTACAAGGCAAATGGGAAGTTCCAAACTAATTGGTTAGCCATGTGTGATGAATGCATTAGGTCAAAATATTTGTCACTTTGATAGCATTCATGGTTCCTGAGCGTTCCATCATCATACTGAATGCATGATCTGATTAGTTCTGCAGATAGTAAACATTATTGATTGCAACATACTGGTTTGTGCTTGTACTGATTCTCGTAATTAGGGATGGCACCCCTTATCAATACACTGCAAGAGTAATAGTTTCTCTGACCAGCCTGTCTGAATTCTGACACCTCAACAATTCTCTAAGCAAGATCCTGTAGAGGAGGTGTGAAACACCCGCCTGTTTTCTGTTACTCCAAGAAGCTGAGGACTACCTTTGGGAGTAAGGAAGTCCATGAAGCTGTGTCTTACCTAAAGTGGGGTAGGGTTGACAACACATGCACCGTCAAGCCACTGCCAAAGCATCAGTGTGTGAAGGCAGAAAACAAAATTGCAGGAAAGCGAAGGTACTGCAAGTTTGGGTAAGTTTACAAGTTGCCTAGTGTTTTAAGGAGATAATAGGGAGCTATGACTTTAACAACATTGACTGCGCTGTTTTATTATCAAAAGTTTCTATAAATAAGGAGCTGCCGAAAGGGCTCACTAGTAAATAATACCCATTCCAACACTGCAATTCAGTCCTGACTGTGATTCTAAGTGGATGTTCATGTTATGACCCTACTCCTTTTGAATGTAGACTATAATGTGAAGTATTCATATGGCATGTGTAGCTTTGTTCAGTTTGGTTTTCTCTCTTCACTTTAGGAAATGATAGATAAATGTTCATGCTCCAGTCTGGTGATGTCACAAATATGGTGACCTGCCCACATTTTAAGGTTATCCACTAACAATGTACCCAGTATTTTCATGTGTTTTCTCAGGAAATGTACGTCAATTTCTGAAATGTTTTCTATTTTATCAGTCACTCATCAGTTGGTTCTACATCTGCTTTTGAATGGCATACTAGTTCTATTTGTTCACACTATGAAATGTACTCTATGATGTTCATGCTCAATGTGGTCAAGAAGCCATATTCTTAGTTTTGTTATAGAGTACTCTCTTCAAACAGTTTGCAGTGACCTTTAGGTGAACCACGATGTATAGGTGTGATTGGTCAGTCAGTCAAACACAGAACCAGGACGTTTGTTATTGCAGCCCCAAATTTCACACTGAACCGAGATGTTTCAATAATGCCTAGAAAGCAATTGAGAATGTTTGTTATACACACACGCTCATTCAAGAGGCCCAAAATGTCCTTACCTTAATTAAGAAAGTCTCCCAGTCTGAGGCTATAAACTTGACCTGGCAGTCTTTAGAATATCGTTTACATTTAGTCAATATTTAAATACTTTACCTAAAACTGTTTGAGGTGCAGTTCTACTTCATAAAAAACGATTTTCCATGTTCAAAACAACTAACAGAATCACATTCAATTCATTAGTCATTCTATTTTAAACTTCTGTAAAATCCTTCAACTGAAGCATTAAACAGATATAAGGGTCATGTTTATAAATAATATGTAGAACTGGAAATCTGATGTGTCAATTATAATACAGTCAGCATAATGTTTTGTATAGCCTAGTTTTTGCATGTACTGATTTGCAAGTTTATCTCTGAACTACTGGAGAATAGACCCCTAAGAAGACAGGAGAATCATTTTCCAAAGCAAGTAGGTCTCAATTTACTGCACCAAACACTAAAAATACAGGGGGTCATTCCTACATTGGCAAGCGGGAACCGCCGAATGACCGCACTGCGGTCAAAAGACCGCGGCGGCCATTCTGGCTTTCCCGCTGGGCCGGTGGGCGACTGCCAGAAGGCCGTCCGCCGGCCCAGCGGGAAACCCCCTTCTACGAGGATGCCGGCTCCGAATGGAGCCGGCGGTGTCGAAGGGGTGCGACGGGTGCAGTGGCACCCGTCGCGATTTTCAGTGTCTGCTTTGCAGACACTGAAAATCTTAGTGGGGCCCTGTTAGGGGGCCCCTGCAGTGCCCATGCCAGTGGCATGGGCACTGCAGGGGCCCCCAGGGGCCCCATGACACCCGTTACCGCCATCCTGTTCCTGGCGGTGAAAACCGCCAGGAACAGGATGGCGGTAAGGGGGTCGGAATCCCCATGGCGGCGCTGGATTCCCTGGGCCAGGGGTAAACCGGCGGGAAACCGCCGGTTGCCCTTTTCTGACCGCGCGAGCACCGCCAGCCTGTTTGCGGTACTTCTGTCATTTTAGCCCTGGCGGTCGCCGACCGCCAGGGTTAGAATGACCCCCACAATTTGTTCATGCCTATGTTTGCATGCATTAGCACATTAAAGCCTTGAATAGTGGCTTTCCAATTTTGTAACATTCACTCTCTTTTCGTAAAGTTCATCCTCACTCACAAGCCACTCCTGCCCACCAAAAATGTGGTGACCCTCCTTTAATTATAGCACCAGCACCAGCTGTTCTTTGGAATAGTTATATGGTATTTAAATTTAGAATGGCCTATTCAAAATGTTGAATTGTAAATAAAGTCAAACTTCGGTCCACAGCACTTCAGATATTGAACTTTTTAGGTACCACATTTTCAGTGTTCTATACTAATTATTGTATATGATTACTACAAATTAACATGCTCCTCTATGATTGGCCATATTTCTGCCTGACTGTTTTAAGTTGCCTGGTTCGAAGCAAGGAGCTATGTACTTTCTTTGCAATCATTAATGGCTGTGTGTTTGCTGGCCAGGCCCATGATTCTACTCACAATAATGATGCCACAAATGTTCTTCCATAAGCGTGCCATTAATTAAACAAATCCTCAGCTTTTAGGGCAGTTTAATTATGACTCTGTAACAGTGCCTGGGGCACTACATTGTATTATAGGTTTTAAACCTAGTGCTAGTATGTGGTGTCATTGAGAGAGACTGGTTATTAGTTGCCACAAAAGGACAGAACCCCAGCATTGTAGGCAGATGCAAAAAGCTGCATGCACAGAAGAAATCCAAATGGGAGTGATAGAGATCCAATGCAAACTTCCAATATTCTGAGCCTCAGACGTCTAAACATCAAGTGCCAGAGCACTTTCCAGTTAACGACAGGGCCAAGATCTAGCAGCATCTGAGCAAGCCACAATACTGCAGTGTCTACAGTGCAGATTTGGAGCATCAGCACTTCAAGCTACAGACGTCTTCAACATACATTCTAGGTGGAACCCTCATATATGACTACTCCGTCCCAAGAGCACTTTAGCAGACAGTATTGCTGACTTTATTGCCCCTTCACCATCGACTCCAGCAACTACATCCTACTAGGAGATTTCAACTTCCACCTCGAAGAGGAGAGTGACCCTAACACTACCAGACTCGTTGATAGCCTAGAGAACCCAGGACTGACACAACACATCACCAAACACACACACTTCACCTGACCTTTGACCTGATATTCACTGCCTTCAGCTCCACTGAAATCACAACCATGACACTCACCTCGACCAACCACACCATCATACAATTCCTCATTCTAATGCCCTACCAAATAAGACCCACCATCACAAATCTGGTTAAATGCAGTTGGAGCAGAATCCAGGAATCCAACTTGGCATGCACCCAGCACCTGAATCAACCAACCTCCACCAATTACCTAAATAGCAGCATCAAACATCTGGATGATTGAATCACACAATTCACAAATTCCCTGACACCCTGTAAACTCAACACACAGAGAAGAGTATAGAAACAGGCCAGCAAGTACATGGAGGAACTCCACACTTCAAAGCAACACTGCATACAGCTGGAAAGAAAATGGAGAATGAACCACCTAGGAAACAAAAAATGACATATAAAACAGCCCTGAGATGCTATCATAACAATGAAATGAAAAAAGGGCTTTGCAGAGCACATAGACAACTGCTCTAACAGTGGAAAAGAAATATTTGTGATCCTCAAGGACTTCACTTCACCATTCACCACCACTAACTGCATCACCCCCTCGCAGGAGTATGTGATCAACTCTTGGAATTCTTCCGTGACAAAATCAAGGCCATATACTACAAATTCAAGCCACAGTCAAACCCTTATGCCCTCACCTTAAGCCTACTAACAAATGCCCAATGAATAATAAATAAGAAATACAGACTCCTGTTCTCACCACATTTATTACATGCAAGCCAACTCTATCATCATCATGGACACCTCCATCACTTTCAAGATGTTTCCAGAGGTCCAGATATACTTGATGGTCAACACACTGCTAAGGAAACCCTCTTCAGACCCCACACAGCTAGTTAACTACTGCTCCATCTCTATTCTACTCTACCCAACCAAAGTGAAGGAAAAAGCCATAAACAAGCAAATCTCTCACCACCAGAATGCACACCAGCTCCTTGACAACATGCAATCAGGTTTCTAGGTAAACTACAGCATGAGACCGCCCTTATCTCAGCAACTGATGACATAGGGATGATCATAGACCATGAAGGCACAGCACCTCTTATATTGTTCAAACTCTCTGCAGCTTTCAACACAGTCTCCCACTCCACCCAGATCAGAAGACTGCACAAGACAGGCATACAACAATCAGCCCTCACTGGATGTGTTCCATCCTCACAGGAAGAATACAAATAGTCAACCTGCCACCCTGCACATCAAAGGCAAAGAATCTCATTGGTGGAGTCTGACAAGGATGATCCCTTAGCACTATGTTATTCAACACCTACATGGCTATGCTAGTGGACCTCATCAGATAAAACAACATCAACATACTCCCCTATGCAATCTCCCTGTCAGACAAGAAGCTCACTACAAAAAACAACTTTGCAACATGCATGGCAGTGGTAGCCACATGGATGAAAACCAGCTGCCTAAAACTGAACATGGATAAAACTGAAGTAATGATCTTCGGAGTGAAAACCTCCACCTGGAAAAATACCTGGTGGCCTAATAACCTCAGACCCTCCACCTCCCTCACCCCACTAATCGTGCAAAAAATCTCTAAATCATCCTAGATGACAAACTCCTCATGTCAGCCCAAGAACATGCAGTGACCTCTGCCTGCTTCCACATCCTGAGGATGCTACAAAAATCTTCAAATGGTTTCCCAAGATCACAAGGAGAATGATTACATAGACCCTGATCGCCAGCAGACTTGATTTTGTCAACTCACTCTGTGCACAAATCACTGAGAATCTAATTGTTAGAAATTAGGTCTTTGGTTGGCAGCCAGGTTACCCCCTGTCTAAGCAAGGGCCCTCACTCTAGTAAGGGTAAGTCACACACAATCCAAATTATCCTGTGCCCACCCTCTGGTAACTTGGCACTGAGCAGTCAGGCTTAACTTAGAAGGCAATGTGTAAAGTATTTGTGCAATAAATCATACAATTATACCATGTAGCGCCACAGAAATCCACCACACATTGTTTAGAAAAATATATAATATTTATCTGATAAGATGCAGGTCAAAACGATTAAAATGCAATAAGTATATGGTGAGATATCACTGTAAAAGTGATATAAAGTGTCTTAAGTCTTTTAAAAGCAATCAAAGTCTCTTTCAAGCACAAAGTACCTGGTTCACGTGCAAAATCTTCGCAAAGAACCGCAGAGGAGGAGATGAGTGGAAACAAAGGGGTGTGCATCTATTTCTCGGGCTGCACATGACAATGTGTCATTTAGTTTTCATGCAGAGACAGCTGTGCGTTGATTTCCAGTGCTCGGTCGTGGATCATCTTCGGGTTGCGGGGTTTTCGGATGCCCCGGGAACGATGTGTGGATTTCCTGCACTGGCAGGATGAAGTCACAGGAGCTGCGTTGATTCGGTGGGGGTTGCGTCGAATTTTCTACCGCCCGGGAGGCGCTGCGTCAATTCCTCTCTGGGAGTTGGGCTGCGTCATTCCAGCTCGGCTGTGCGTTGACCCGGTGGGCCTTGCGCCGAATTTCTGGTCGCTATGCTGGCACTGCGTCGATCTTCTCGTTGCGAAGTTGGGCTGCGTCATTCCAGTTCAGCATGCAGTAAATTCGTTACCATGGTGCAGGCTGTGTGTCGTTTGTGGCAGGCTGTGCGTAGAATTTCGCTGCACAATGAGTCCTTCTTGTAGAGATGAAGTCTTTTTTTTCCTTGGACTTCAGGGAACAGGAGGCAAGCTCTATCCAAGCTCTTAGAGAGCACTTCTTCACCACAGTCAGAGAGCAGCAAGGAAGCAGGGCAACAGCAAGGCACCAGTCCTTCACCGAAAGCAGACAGGTGAGTCCTTTGGGCAGTCAGACAGTTCTTCTTGGCAGGATGCAGGTTCTGGTTCAAGTTTCTTCTCCACGAAGTGTCTGAGTTGGTAGGGGCAGAGACCCTGTTTAAATACCCAAATGTGCCTTTGAAGTGGGGGAGACTTCAAAGAGTGGCTTAGAAATGCACAAAGTTCAATCCTGTCTGCCAGGGTCCCAGTAGTGGGTGTGGCAGTCCTTCGTGTGAGAGCAGGCTCCTGTCCTTTGACATGCAAGTTTCAGGCCCTCCACCCTCCGAGCCCAGGAAGACCCATTCAAAATGCAAATGTATGCAAGTGAGGCTGAGCATCCTGTGTTTTGGGTGTGCCTGAGTGAATGCACACGGGAGCTGTCAATTAAACCCAGCCAGTTACATGTCCTGCCTTTTGCTACACAGCACCCTGCTCTATGGGTTACCTAGGGCATACCTTGGGGGTGTCTTATACGTAGGGGTGTTTTAGGCTTGGCAAGTACTTTTAAATGCCAAGTCGAATTGGCAGTAACACTGCACACACAGGCCTTGCAATGGCAGGCCTGAGAGAAGCTTAATGGGCTACTTAAGTGGATGGCACAATCAGTGCTGCAGGCCCACTAGTAGCATTTAATCTACAGGCCCTAGGCACATATAGTGCAGCCTACTAGGGACGTACAAGTAAATTAAATAGTCCAATTGGGTATGGTCCAATGTTACCATGTATAGAGGTAGAAAGCATTTCACTTTAGCACTGGTTAGCAGTGGTAAACTGTGCAGAGTATTTAAAACCAGCAAAAAGAGTATCTAAAAAGTGGAGGGAGGCAGACAAAAAGTTAGGGGTGACCACCCTAAGGCTGTCAGGTCTAACACGCATGAACTGGCTCCAGACTATCCAAAACACCACAACAAGACACATTCTTAACCTATCTCATTGCCCCCACATCACCCAACACCTCAGAGAACTGCACTGGCTCCCAATACACAAACACACCTAATTCAACCTGGTCTCACACATACATTCAAAGCACTACACAACACTGGCCCGCATACCTCAACAGCCCCATACACTTCTACACACCTCCAATGCAACTCCACTCAGCTGGAATTTCACTAGCACGCATACCCTGCATTGCCAAACAAACACCATAGGCCACGTTTCCTCATTCCTCTCCACCAAAGCATGGAATAACCTTCCTCACTACATCGGAGCCTCCTCATCACTTCTCAAGGCCTGCAAGAAGCTGAAGACCAGGTTCTTCGATTAACCTGACTCTGAGTTAGCTGTCCACCACTTGCAAAATGCCTGTATACCCTCACAGGTGACTAGTGTGCTATACAAATACACATAACATAACATTTGCAGATAACTATAGGAGAAATATTTGATTTCTATTACACAACTTTTTTCATGGACTGAAAACTCACCTGTTGGTCAGGTAATGATAATAGTGAAAATTACTACAATCACAATTTGTTTCAGTACTTCTACTTTTTATACAATCCATTTGGGAGGAGTTAAGGAGAAGGTGGAGGGTACTTTGATGGGCTAGGGAATATGAAAATATGGATTTTTATTGATTGTGATCAATAAAATCAATTTGGAGAGAAGGAGTTTTTATAACATAGAACACCTGTGCACCCGGTGAATAGATGTAACAACATTTGGCCACTTTTCACATGCATATTTGTGGCTACAAAAAAAACATGTTGGCCAGAAGTTTCTCCTTCGCAATGGCAAAGGAGCGTCACCTCCCCTGGATAAGCCAGGAGCTGAAAAATAAAACAATATGGCGGTCATTCTGACCCTGGCGGTTGAAAACTGCCAGGGCAGAGTGCTGCGGAAGCACCGCCAACAGGCTGACGGTGCTTCTGGGGCAATTCTGACCGCGGCGGTAAGGCCGCGGTCAGAAAAGGGAAACCAGCGGTTTCCCGCTGCCCCAGGGAATCCTCCACGGCGGCGCTGCAAGCAGCGCCGCCATGGGGATTCCGACCCCCTTCCCGCCATCCTGTTTCTGGCGGTTTTCACCGCCAGAAACAGGATGGCGGGAACGGGTGTCGTGGGGCCCCTGGGGGCCCCTGCAGTGCCCATGCCACTGGCATGGGCACTGCAGGGGCCCCCTAACAGGGCCCCATTGAGATTTTCAGTGTCTGCTTGGCAGACACTCAAAATCGCGACGGGTGCAACTGCACCCGTCGCACACCAGCAACTCCGCCGGCTCCATTCGGAGCCGGCATCCTCGTTGCTGGTGCTTTCCCGCTGGGCGGGCGGGCGGCCTTTTGGCGGTCGCCCGCCAGCCCAGCGGGAAAGTCAGAATGACCGCCGCGGTCTTTTGACCGCGGTACGGTCTTCTGGCGGTTCCAGCCAGGCTGGCGGCTTCCGCCGCCGGCGGGGGTCAGAATGACCCCCTATGTCATTATTGTTTAATTTTTCAGCTCCTGGCTTAGCCAGTAGCATGTGAAGGGAGGAGTGGGACTGGGCCACAGGAAGGGGGAGGAAGAATACACTTCTATGTGCGCATGTGTGTTTGGCTGGCTGTCTCAGGCCGGCCAAACACACATACGCAAATTGCGGCAGAACAAGCAACTCAGACCAATCATGGTGCTGCTGCCATGCTAGGTTTAGCATGAGAGCAGCACCAGAATTATTGCAGAGCCTGTGCTGGTGTCCCAGTGAATGCTTGAAAACCAGAAGAAGAACAGAGGAGGGAGGCGGTAGATGACGGTGATGAGAACAGGTATGTTTTTTTAATTATTATTCCCCCCATCCTTCTCCCCTCCCGCCCCTCCCCCTGGAATTTGTGGCAGCCGCCACTGTGTTTGGCTATGACATATACACTGAGATAATAGTATCACAGCAGGTTAGTCGGGCTATGACTTCTTATTTTAAGAAATGCATTCGGTATATCCAATTTTCAAAAAGTATGTTCCAAAATTAGCTCATAAAACTCTGATATACATCAGGTCAGAGTGCATTACTTCCACTTAATCATATTACCCAGTTTAGAAATATGGTATTATGCACTGATTGAACACATTAATGCAGTTTCAGTGTAACTGGTTAAGCCACGTAATTTATCATTAAAACAGCATAACGATCATAAAACTATCAAAACAAGATGTAGATGAAGAAAATTCAGGGACTCCTTGGCATGATCCCAGTGTAATACTTCGGTTTATTAGCCAAATCGAGCACTTTCAAAGCGTGGCTGTGACCAATGCGTTTAAACTCTCTCGTTTAGAGCAGAAAGAAACAGCTCTCAATCAAGAAGGCATTGTGAAGAGTCAATTTCATGCTAGGTTAGTGATCTCCGTAGTTATATATTAATCTACTCACGAACAAAGGCGCTGAACCTGCGTCTATAATTATCTAGTTTCATGTGAGCACGGAGAATTTGGAAATAAAAGTTAAGGCATAAATATTTTTAAAGAGTAAGAACTTTAACAAACTCTGTTGTCGACTATGAACATTACTGACTATGTTTTTCGTTCTGGGAGAACATTTAAAACCTGGGTTTTAAAATTTGAAGATCTGAAATATGTGTTTGAAAATCTTAATAAAGTTGATTTTTGTTGCATATGGAAAAAACTACGGGCCACTTTTCTTGCGTCCCTAAGCACCTCCCCTAATGCCACCAGGTGTGCGCCGCATCTAAGATATGGTGCACTAGGGTGGTAGTTAGGGGAACTAGCGTCAAAATGTTTGACGCTAGTTCTGAGCTTTGCAGGATTAGCGTAAAAAATGTTGACGCTAATCCTGCAAAGACCATTGAGGCCCATTATAAATAATGATGTCCCTCCTCTTAACGCCTGCTCTGAGAAGGCATTAAAAGTGCTAAAACAAATTACGCAAATAAATCTTTTACATTTTTTTGCACCATGTTTTCGATCCCTCTAACGGGGGAACGCCCCCTTTGCATACATAATGTAGCGCAAAGGGTTACACTTTGTAACTATGGCGCTGGCTTTTTTGGCCATCTAACGTCACATTGGCTTAAAAAATGACGCTAATGTGTCCTTAGGATGGCGCCAAGAGCTCTTAGATCAGTCCCTTTATATTTTATCAGTCTTTGACTGGAGACACTATTTGGTGAGTTAATTCTATTCTTTCATTACTTTTGGTTTGCTTGTCTAAAAAATGGATGTGACCGCATTTGTCTAGCTAACTAATTGAACAATTAAATAAAACGGTAGCTGTGGGTTAGTAATCTCACTTCTTGGGCATTCAATGGTGGGGTCAAGTATTAACTTCAATACTCTGAGTATCTTGGTGCTCTGCTCATGTGGTATGCACATCCCTGATAACCAGGGGTGTATGAAGACCAAACAACAGAAATTGTTGATCTTTGACTTAGATAATTTTAATACCGACGCACATGCTTAGATACATTCCAACATATAAAAAGTCCAATAGGGTATGGAGTGCCAGAACGATGTCTTGTAACTCTGCCCACAATTTGCTTTCTATAGTAGTTGGGGGCTTATCACGACTGGTGACCTATTCACTATAATCTGTACTGTTGAAGTTCACTTATATTAATTGGTCAGGCATTATTTCAACTCCTCACCCCTATGATTTACAATGTCGGTTAGCTACATTTAACATTACTAAACAATGAGGGGCATATTTACAAGCTCTGTGTGCCGCCAGTGTGTCACTTTTTGCGACACACTGGCAGTGCATAGTGCAGGTCCAGATCTACAATGCCACGCAATGCCACTTTGCATGGCTTTTCATGGCCTTGTAGATAGGGTGTAAGGCAACGCAACACAAGTTACCACCTGCTGTATACAAGAAAGGGCTTCACAAGTGTCTGTGGCCCTTTCAGTAACACCAAAGTGCCCCAGGGGTATGCAAATCAAGCACATATGCCCGTTGCACCCCCGGGCCCTTTCCATAATACGGCTCCAGGTCTTAGGGAATATGAAGCTTTTTGTCTCCAGTGCACACTTGATTGTCTGTGCTACCATTGCTGCTAAAGTCTGAGAGCGGTTTGGCTTTATAGGTTTTGCTCCTTCTAACTCAGTTTATTAGCCAGCAATACTTTATTTTTTTCCAAGACTAGCTTTTCCTCTTACAAGGTGTTCTCAGCCTCACCTGGTTTCTCTGCTAAGGCCCTTTCTGTCTCAGATTTTTTGTCCTCTGCAGCTGCTTTCCTTTTCTCTGCAACCAATTTCAGCTGGGCCATCTGTAGATTGAGCTCACTATTAGGTCTCCACAGCGTTTTCTACTCTGGATCCAGCAGGGGGCCTCATTCCTGTGGGTCCTATTCTCTCCTTTCAGGCGATGGTCAGTAGTTTCTCTCACACCTCCCCCATTTCTTCCTTCCCTTCTGCATCATTCTCCTCCTCCTGGCCCTAACCATAGATGGCTGCAGGAGAGCCTCCTCCAAAGGTTTTAAGGGCTATCTGGAGCTCCAGTCCCTTGAAGTCTTTGGCTAGCTGTAGCACCCTTCACCTGCACCACCTTTTCAGCTACACCACATTGCAGATGACCTCTAAGTTTCAGATGGTGGACATATTGCCTCTTGTGTTCCATCAATGCAGCCAATGACATGTCAGAATTGGGTTACCTGGTATAAATTTGATTTTGTTAGCTGCATGTTCACAAGCACCATCCCAAAACAAGAAGGGTGAAACAAAGGTTTGTGCAAGTTGCCAGACATACACTTCCTCCAACATCTTCTATGTGTAATGATCATTTGCAGGCAAGCCATGTGTGAAGTGGAGTCAGGCATACAACATGCATATCCAGTACCGGGTCTAGGCTACAAACATATTACCAGACCACAAGCATGTCAGGTATAAAAATACAACTATTTCAAACACCACCTTGATTAATCATGTTCCAAAGTTTTTTGGTGGATCAGGGTACATTCATTACACATTCCCTACTATGTATCAGGGCTAATAACCATCTAAGCACGTGTGCACATGTCCATCTACCCACACATATCCTCCCAATCCTTTGTTCTACCACATTTCATCAACATCATCATATACTCAATATTTCCTACATTGGTATTGCAGTGCACTTACCTGCTCCTCTGGTGCACCATACAGCTGTCCATAAAGGCGTAGGACTTCCTCCACAAGCTTTTCCAGCTCATCAGGTGAGAAGGCAGGGGCCCTATCACCTATAGGATGTGGCATGATTTCTCCCAGAGGCAGTACACAGCAGCTCAGGTTGTGGAGGTCTTGCTGGCAGGAGAATCAGGAGTGAAGTGAGGGATGAAGTATGAAATGGCAGTCACGTTCACCACATACAGGACCGTCACTGCCGGCAGATGTCGCCATTGGCCCAAGTCCACCAAAGGCAGCAATGTGTTCCAATGGCAATGTCCACAGCAGTTAGGACCGCCTACCACAATGATGACATCCGCCGGCGAAATTAGATCACTCCGTGATGTCAATAAAGTAGGTCAGGCAGCTGCCATTTTGAAGGGTCATATGTATGCTAAGGTTATAAAAGTTGTGTCATTGACTAAGATTCGTATTTGTAATAATGTGTTAATTACTGCCTTAATGCAAACATGTAGCAATGTGCATGTAATATGTATAGGGTTTGAAAATGAAGTATCCTGAGTTATGTACATGAAACAGTATTTTCAGCAGTGTAATGGCAATCTAAACATAGTATAGACGTTCCAAATATGTTTGACATGTTAAATAAGTTGATGTCACGTTTACACTCAGTGACATATTTCCCCATTTAAAAAAATGTAAGGGGTAAGGGGATCTACTTGAAGTATTTAGGCAAATGTTTCCTAGGTATGTGCTGAGTACAACTTTTCGCTGATTCATGTGACATAGGGGGTCATTCCAACCCTGGCGGTCATCGACCGCCAGGGTGGATGACCACGGAAGCACCGCCAACAGGCTGGCGGTGCTTTCCTGCCCATTCTGACCGCGGCGGTAAAGCCGCGGTCAGAAAAGGGGATCCGGCGGTTTCCCGCCGGACTTCCCCTGTCTTGGCTGAATCACCATGGCGGCGCTGCAAGCAGCGCCGCCATGGAGATTCCGACCCCCTTCCCGCCACCCTGTTTCTGGCGGTTTTTACCGCCAGGAACAGGATGGCGGGAACAGGTGTCGTGTGGCCCCTGGGGGCCCCTGCACTGCCCATGCCACTGGCATGGGCAGTGCAGGGGCCCCCTAACAGGGCCCCAGCATGATTTTCACTGTCTGCATAGCAGACATTGAAAATCGCGACGGGTGCAACTGCACCCGTCGCACCCCTGCAACACCGCTGGCTCCATTCGGAGCCGGCTTCTATGTTGCAGGGCCTTTCCCGCTGGGCCGGCGGGCACCCGCCGGCCCAGCGGGAAAGCCAGAATGGCCTCCGCGGTCTTTTGACCGCGGAGCGGCCAAATGGCGGTGACCGCATGGCGGGCGGCTGCCGCCGCCCGCCGCTGTCAGAATGACCGCCATAATGTCACTGTATTTGTGACACTGGTGTGATCATACTTATGATGTATAGATTGAGTCATACACATACTTTCCGGTGTTGTCCCACATAGTTACCCTGGCAAGAGAAGAGCAAGACAACCTCCAGCGTACCGTCCACTAGCAGACCTGCACACAATGGTGGAATGACATATCATCCAAATATACCACCTGGATAGTCAGACAATGATGGATCTCTGTTGTCAGTTGGAGACAGATCTGATGCCTGCCATTTGTAATCCCAATTGCATACCTCCCATTGTCCAAGTCATGTAAGTAGTACACTTCCTGTCCACTGTGTCCCATTCAAAATACAATGGCACTAACTGCAGGGATGTCTCAGCCCATGTTCAGTCTGGTTTTGAAGGCTGTACTCTCTGCATTGTTGAAACACATGGACAGCTACATCAGATTTCCCGAACATGAGGATTTGGCCCATGTAAAGGCTGATCTTTATACTTAAGGACACATTCCACATGTGGTTGGAGCCACAGATGGTAACCATGTTTGGTTGGTTCCCCGAAGTGACCATGAACTGGTATATCAGATCAGGAAAAACTTCCACTCCATCAACGTCCAAGTGGTCTGTTTGGCTGGCCTCTACATTTCACAAGTTTGTGCAAAGCATTCTTGGTCAGGCTTTGATTCCTTCATCATGCAGAACAGCAATGTCCCACTGCTAATGACACGACTATACACAGAGAAGGCCTGGCTGGTTGGTAAGTATGTAATGTGTGTCTGTACCTTTTATCTGCTACCATATATGTGGATGTCCAAGATTAATGTTTGGATTGTTGTAATCATACCTTATAGAGGACTCAGGCTACCCAAACCATCCTTGGTTGTTGACACCAGCAAGGTACCCAACCACACCAAGTGAAGTCCGCTTCAATGAGGGCAATGGAAGGACAAAGCATATCGTGGAGCAGACCTTTGGGCTCCTGAAGGCACGATTTCACAGCATTCATAAGTCTGAAAGAGCCCTCTTCTACTCACCCAACAAGGTTTGTGAAATTATTGTTGCCTGCTGCATGTTACACAACCTCCCCCTCAGACATCAGATGCCATTCATATCGGATGAGGGGGAGCCAGCAGATCTTGTGGGTAGAAATGCAGGTTTGTCAAGTGAGGATGAGCATGATGAGGATGAAGGTGGAAACATCAGGGCTGATCTCATCAATCAGTACTTCAAGTGACTCAAAGTATGTGATGTGATGTAAGAAAGGTGATTTAGTGGGGTATTGGTGAGGTCAAGAATGCCAGATAAGGTTCTTATTATGACCCTCGGATAGATCATAAGTGTCTCTAAAGCTCATGACTCAGACATGCATGCAGATTGTTACTTGGAGTTGTGTACTGTACTGTTATGTACATAGCCTAATGTTTTCACAATGTACAATCAAAGTAACTTATGTACATATGATTTGGCAGTGTAATGTACATGTATCAATGTGACCTATACATTATGTTTGACAATTCCAGATTGACTGTTAGGCTCATCCTCATTTAGCAATATCAGACGTTGTGTCACAAGCAGATGGGATTTGTAGACTGACATTTGAAGTGAACATGGATTAAACCAGGCACTGTGTGGCATGAGATTTGTAGTGTGTGAGTTCTATTCTCAAACTGTCAGGACAGTGGGATGGCAGTGTTCTTTTCACCACTAAGGCCCTCATTATGAACACAGCGGTGTTTACCGCCGTGTTCAGGCTAGCGGTCATTTAACTGACCGCCAGTCCCCCTGGGACCCTACCGGCCGCGTAAAGAACATTTTGCTGGGCCGGCGGGCGGAAACATTGTTTCCGCCCGCCGGCCCAGCAGAATGCCTGACCGGGACATTGCCAGCTGCTCCACATGGAGCCACCATCAATGCCTCTGTGCGGTGGGTGCAGCTGCACCCGTCGCACAGATCACTGCCCGGAAATTGGGCAGTGACCTGCGCGATGGGGCACTGCACAGGGGCCCCTGCACTGCCCATGCCAAGTGCACGGGCAGTGTCAGGGGCCCCCATGGGGGCCCCAGAGCACCCCTCCGCCAGTGCTGCCCTGTCGGATGATGATTCCTTCCACCATCAGGCTGCCTTTCGGAGGCAGCCTGGCGGTGGAGCCTCCATGTGTACATTTTATGGCGGTTCAGCCCACCATGCCGGTGGCGCTCTTTTTACCCACCGCCGGCATGGTGGGCTGAACCACCGGGGATCATAATGACCCCCTAAATACCTGTTTGGTATTGGAGGTAAGCCAATGGTGCCATGTGTGTGTTCATTTGTCTCTGATGCATGTCATAATGTGGTATCCAGACCCTCTAACACCATAATGTTTTGTGTTGTATGTGAACTAACTTGTAAACTGCTGTTGGTATGTTTCCACTTTGCAGACCAATGTGTATGTGTATGTGTCTGAAGACTAACATAGGTGAGTGGCAAGCCTACAGATACCTGACAATGGTAAATGGAAGGTTCAGTCACTGGGGACATTAGTACTGACCTCTTTCTTTTTCATGGGTATGGTCTTTTGGAAATTGTGATATGGGTATGCGATAAGGCTTTAGCTGATGATACATTGAACCAATCTGTTTGCCTCCTGGGATACCGAAAGGCTGACATGTCCCTAACTTCAGATGTCTGTGGGTTGGTTGTGTATGACACCTATGTTGAAACACTGAAGGTAGCAGCAGTACTTCACTATGTGGTAATTGGCATTCTCCAAATAAATATGTGAGGGTTGTACAAAACAAATGAATTGTGTCATATAAAAAAAATCACTGACAATGCAATATGTATCCCCGTTATACAGTACATGTGTAATGACCATGACAAATGTTTTACATTTTGATACAAGACTTTTCATACATGACAGTTGTATATCTAATCACACTAGCATATGATCTCTGGTTAAGTGGTACATCCCCCTTCCCCCTGAGGCCTTCCCTCCTCTTACTGAGGAATTGATCCTGTCCACTATCCTTTGCCACAACTCAATTTTTCTGACTATTCACGTTTGCTGGACTTGTCTCCAAAATGGTATGGCTATACTCTGAAAATTTCATCTACCATGACCCTCAACTCATCACCAGTAAAACGTGGATGTTTGTGTGGGGACATGGTACTGGTGGAAGAGACAGTGAGGTAGTGAAAAATGTGGTAGACATTTTTTTGTAATGAGGTGTGGGTGCTGTGATTAGATTTTTTTGATGGATATTGTCGATTGTGTGGGATACTAAATTGTGTGGTGTGTATGTTTTAGGGTGTGGGATGAGTGCTGAGGGAAATACGTAGGTGCCTATTGTTTGTTTTGCTACATCATTTTTTGGCTAGTCACTGGCTGAGAGTGGTGTTCTGGTTGCAAAGGATTATAGGTGTTGTTGGGGTGTGTTTTATAGTGCAGTGGGTAGGTGTGTCAGTGTGGAGGTATTCTAACTATCCAATGTAGTGTGGTGTTCTGACTGATGTGACTTCAGACCCCACTGTTCACACCGCCAATGGTTTTCCATCATGGAAGAACTGCTCTTGTGATTTGTGGATCATAATATATTCGAAGGCCTTTATGGCGGGCTGGGGTCACTGGTGCTTGAACAGACTCTTTTCTGTCCTTCAGTGTCCTAGTGGTTTTGGGAATTTTGGCTGTCTTTTGGCAGACTGAGCTATGTAACTCTTTTTTTTTTTGTTTTAACTTTTCATTTATTGTTAATAACACAGTATGATAAAAAGTCAGTGGGATCAGGGTCCCGTCATTCGAAAATAATTGCACATCAGTGATATTAGAAAACCAAAGAAGAAGAAAAACGCATAAGGCACAAACTAGGTATCAGTCGTAATATGAAAACCTGAGGTAGAGTTCACTTCCAATATATTTTAGGCTATATAAAGAGGATAAAGATATACGGGTGAGGGGTAGTTTATACCTGTTCAGACGAGGGGACCGGGGAGTGCCACCTTGGGAAGCAAGGGATGTCGCTGCGCGGGTAATGGGTATTGCAGCTCATGTCAACCCTGTGGTCAGTTTCGGCTGGAACCAGGTGACTATCAGACGACATAGGAAGAAGGATCTACCATGGAGGTCTGTTTGGAGTGTTGCTGGAAGGCGACGTTCAGACTCTAGTGGGTATTTAGAAAGAGACATGGGGATGAGGGGGGGAGAGAGAGAGAGAGAGAGAGAGGAGAGAAAGAAAGAAGGAAAAAGCAAGAGAAAAGAAGAAACAGTAGGGAAAAGGGAGGGGGAGAAGGGGAAGAAGAGAAAAGAAGGGGAAAAGGGGAAGAGGAGAAAAGAAGAGAAGAGAGAAGGAAGAGAAGGGGGGATAAGGAGGGGGAGAGGGGGAAGAGTACAGAGGGAGGGGGAGGTACGGGAACGAGGGTAGGGAAGTGAGGGGGAGAAGGGTGAAGAGACGCATGTGGGGGAGGGGAGGGAAAGGGAAGGGAGCAGTGGCGGTTCCGGGTAGGGCACTATTGCCCCCTTGTAAGGAAGGGAGCCCATACCAGTAGGAATATTTGAGCTTGGTCTTGTAAGTTATAGATGATCCGTTCATGCATAGCAGTGTGGATCATGGCTGTAATCCATTCCTCCGGAGTTGGGGGGGGTCTCTGAACGCCAGTGTCTGAGTATGCAAATTTTTGCAGTAGCTAACGCTGTGTGCAACAGTCTCTTGTGTGGTCTAGGGAGGTCTGGTAGGGAGGTCGTATCTTGCAGAAGTATGAGGGCAGGAGGAAGTGGTGACGGAAGAGACATTACTTCAGCCAGAGTGGAGCTCACAGCATCCCAGAGTGGTCGTACTGTTGTACAGTTTACTAAGATGTGTATCAGGTCACAGGATGTTTCTGGACATCGCCAGCAGTTCGCATGCTGGAGGAGTCCGGTCCTATGCAGTTTCGCTGGGGACCAGTGCCATTCATGTAAGATTTTGAAGAGGCAGAATTTCAAGCGTGCTTCCCGGGTACCTCTGTCTAGTGCCTCTAGAATAGCTTCCCAATCAACTGGGTCTAGATCCTGCTGCAGCCGGGTTTGCCACCGTAGACGTAGTTTGTCCATTTGCAGTTGGGAGTAAAGCCGTCGAATAATTAGATCATAGAGACCCGACATTACTCCCTTGTATTGTCCCCATTGCTGCAGGTAAGCCACTATCGGTGAGGGCAGGAATCCCCGCAGTGGAGGTGTATTCCCTCGGGAGAGACAATGTTTGAGTTGCATGTATCTCCATTCCTGGTTCGGGTGTAGGCCGAACTCCTCCCGTAACTTGGGGAAGGGTTTGAGCACATCGTTCTCCAGGACCTGTGAGAGGGTGAGGATGCCTGCCTGTTTCCATTGCGGCCAGTGGAGTACCTTGCCACCTATGCGTAGGCCACTGTTGTGCCACAGGGGCGCTTGGGCATGTATGAGGGGGTGGACCCCAAACAGTCAGTGGGCCCTTTGCCAGGATGCCCTGGTCGCTGCCAGGATAGGATTCACTGAGTTAGTGGCTGGGAGGTCTGCACGATAGGGTCCACCGAGTCCTTCGTTCGCAGCCAGGAGTCGTTTTTCCACTGCTATATTTGATAGTGTATTGGATAGCTGAGACATTTGGAGGGCTAAAGAGTAGTGTTCCACCGATGGGAGTCCCATTCCCCCTTTTATGCGGCGGGCCAAAAGCTTGGCTGGTGATAGCCGTGGTCGCGTTGTGCCCCACACTAATGATCTAATTAGTGCATCAATGCCTCTTAGTGTGGAAAGGGGCACTTGTAAGGGTAGGAGACCTAGGATATAGGTGAAGCGGGGTACCGTCACCATTCTAACCGCTTGTACTCTGCCCCACATGGAGAGGCCTAACTGGGTCCATTTGGCAAAGTCCAGTTTCGCCCGCGTGATGAGAGGGTCAATGTTGTCCGCCGTCATGTGTGCCAGTCCAGGGTTAACAAGCACTCCTAGGGATTTAAGACGTTTTGGCGTCCACCGGAATGGGTAGGCTAGGAGTGCCTCGCTTTTGTCCTAGTTAATACGGTATCCCGATAGGGCTGCGAAGTCCTCGATTACCTCTAATAGGGCCGGTATGGATCTTTCCAAGTCCGTGAGTGTTAAAAGGATATCGTCAGCATAGAGGTATATCTTGGAGGTGTCTTCGGGTAGTGGTAGGCCGGTTATGGAGGGAGAGGACCGGATGGCTGCCGCCAAGGGCTCCATTGCCAGAAGGAACAGGAGAGGTGAGAGGGGGCACCCCTGTCGTGTACCCCTTCGGATAGGGAAAGAGTCTGAGAGGAAGCCTCCGCAGTTGACTCTGGCCGCGGGTTGATCATAGAGCAGTCGTACCATGGAGATTAATTTGTTGCCTAGACCAAATCTCTCTAGGGCCGCAAATAGGTAGGGCCATTCTATGCGGTCGAATGCTTTTTCGGCGTCTAAGGACAGGGCCAGCGCTGACTCTGGGGAGTCTCTGGCCGCCCATAAGGTATGGCACAGGGTTCGTAGGTGGTTCCTAGACGTGCGGCCCGGTACAAACCCCACCTTTTTATAGTGTATTAAGGACGGGATTACTTTACGTAATCTATTAGCCAGGACGCTTGCTAGAATTTTTATGTCCCCATTTAGTAGAGAGATGGGTCGGTAGCTGCCGCATAATATAGGATCTCTCCCAGGCTTCGGTATGACAGCTATTGTGGCATTATTGGATATGGCCCCTAGTGTCTGTGTTTCACAGGCTTCATTGAGGGCTTCGCATAAGATATCAATCGCCTCTGCCCCTACCCATTTATAAAATTCTGCCGGGTATCCGTCCTCTCCGGGTGATTTGTGGTACGGGAGATCAGAGATGACTTTATCTATCTCCTGTCTGCTTATTTCCCCTTCTAATAGGCTACGGCCCTTGTCTGTTAAGGAGGGGAGGTCTAGCTTCTTTAAGAAGGTGGTAGCTTGCGCTAGGTTGGTCGTGGTTTCCGGCGTGTAAAGGTGTCTATAGAATTGGGCAAATTCATTTGCAGTGGCCTGCGGGTGGGTCAGTATGTCCCCGGAGGGAGAGCGAATGGCTGGGATGGCTAGAGCGGCTGTTCTTTGGCGGAGTTGGGCTGCAAGCAGACGTCCCGCCTTCTCACCCTGTTCATAGTGTCTCCCTTGGTGTCTCTGTAATGCGAATTCGGCCTGGGTGGTGTATAGCTCATTAAGGGCCATTTGGGCTTGCTCTAGACTTTGGCGGCCTGGAAGGGAGGGATGTGCTGTATATTGTCTGGTTAGTCGGCGTATGTTGAGTTCCAGAGCCGCTTGTTGCTCTTTTCTGTCTTTGTTTGCTATCGCCGCATCCCGCATGAGCTGTCCCCGTATCGAGGCTTTGGCTGCGGCCCACATAGTTCGACTTGAATCAACCGTACTGAGGTTGTCTTGGGCGAAAGTGGTCGCATGATCCTGTAGCTGCAACTTACCTTTGGGGGACCGATATCGATGGATCGCTAATCTCCAGGGTTTTCGGCCCGGAGATACCAGGCCTAAGCGGATGGCTATAAGGACTGGAGAGTGGTCTGAAAGGCCTCCCTCCAGTATGTCGTATTCCAGGGTGTGGGCCACAAGGTTATGGGATAGGAGAAAGTAATCGATCCGTGATTGGGTACCGTGCACCGGCGAGAGAAAGGTAAATTCTCTGTCCGTTGGGTGAGTCAGACTCCAGTGGTCAACCAAACGATTATCCGCGAGTATATCAGACTGAATGGCTCTGTCTGCGTTGTTACTCGTGTCTAGAGGCCCCGTCCTGTCCAATGCTGCGTCCCTTGCTAGGTTCCAGTCTCCTCCTATAACGTAACGGGATGCCCCTATCTCAGTTAGAAGTCGATTGAGCTGGAGAAAGAAGAGGCGTTTGGGACCTGTTGGTGCGTAGACTGATCCCACACATAGGCGGTCATTCTGACAGCGTACCGCCGCCCGCCATGCTGTTACCGCCATTTGGCCGCTTCGTGGTCAAAAGACCGCGTGGCCATTCTGGCTTTCCCGCTGGGCCGGCGGGCGCCCGCCAAAGGAGCACCCGCCGGCCCAGCGGGAAAGGCCCTGCAACACAGAGGCCGGCTCCGAATGGAGCCGACGGTGTTGCAGGGGTGCGACGGGTGCAGTGGCACCCGTCGCGATTTTCACTGTCTGCAAAGCAGACAGTGTAAATCTGTATGGGGCCCTGTTAGGGGGCCCCTGCACTGCCCATGCCAGTGGCATGGGCAGTGCAGGGGCCCCCAGGGGCCCCATGACACCCGTTCCCACCATCCTGGTTCTGGCGGTGAAAACCGCCAGAAACAGGCTGGCGGGAAGGGGGTCGGAATCCCCATGGCGGCGCTGCTTGATTCCCTGGGCCAGGGGAAAACCTCCCACCGGTACCCCTTTTCTGACCACGGCTTTACCGCTGCGGTCAGAATAGCCCTGGAAGCACCGCCAGCCTGTTGGCGGTGCTTCCGCTGCCCTCCGGTCAGAGACCGCCAGGGTTGGAATGAGGGCCATAGTGTTGAGTCCCCGATTTTCAGCTTGGTAAATATGTATCAGCACTCAGGGTCCGTCCGATTTGACGACCGTGAAGGGGAGGGTTTTGCATAAGAGGATCGCCACCCCGCTTTTTCTTCGGACATTCTCCGTATCGGGTGAAGGTGGGGTGCAGCTAAACAGGACGGTTCCCACCCAGTCACGTCGTAATCTATCAGACTCAAGACTGTCTAGGTGTGTCTCTTGTAATAAGGCGATGTCTGCCTGCTTAGAGTTAAGGTAGGATTAGGATAGGACTTTTTTCCGTTTGATAAAGTGGGTAAGGCCGTTTTACGTTCCATGATATCATCCTGAGGGGAACTACCGGTGTTCCCATCTGGTTGGGCATCCTCGTTTCCTGTGTCCGCCCACCCGGGTGTATGAGCTCGGGGGAGTGGGGTGGACTCTGTGAACTAAAGAGGATGTCGGGGGGAGGTGGGGGGGGTGGCGGGTGCGTTGGATACGAAGAAGAGTTGAAAAGAGAATAAAAAGGAGACAGTGGGGGAAAGAAGAAATAAAGAAGAAGATAAAGAAGGGAGACCGGGATATGAGTCCCGAAGTACACAAACTTTAACCGGCGGGTCTAAAACCTAGGCCGAGTGAGCTTCGACGCCCGGCCAGCGGGCCCCGCGCTGGGGGGGTGGCGCCCGCTGGGCGCCCCAGACCTCCGCGTAGATGCCTCCAGTCATGTCCGGGGGGGGTGTTTGTGACCAGAGGACAAGGGGGGGGGAGGGGAGGTCGCATGTTGGCCGCGTCCCTGTGTGGGGGGGTGGGATGGGGGAAGCGCGTGGAAAGGACAGGAGCAGGTGTTGTTGTTACTGAGGTCGCTTCCCCTTGGTTATTCTGAGGGGTTACGGCATGTATATGCTCTGGGACTTAGCATCTGTGGTCTGTTCTGCTTTGCACCAGCGCCCATCATTATATCACTATTGCGCTTGTTAGTAGACCGGGGTCTAGAGCTCAAACCCAGTTCAGAATCATTTTGCCCCAACCCTGCCAGGGCAAGCCAGTAGTGTGCAAGGGTATTGCGTCAGTTCCCATATTTCCCAGAGGACGTTATAGATCCTGATTCTAGATGGAAGAAGTGATATGGGATATGATAAGTGTTACCTGACATGAAGGGGAGCGACGTTGAGAAACAAGAGTAATCGGGAGCCAACAAAAACTATCACACAATCCGAACAGTCTAAGCAGTCCGAGCCGGTTAAAGCCTTCTGGGGGGGGGGGGCGGTTCTCCGTGGTACAATGTCTGAAGAGTATACATTAAAATAGAGTACTCATCATTTCTCTGTGTCAGGGCTCTTTCGTCATAAAGTTCCTGTGTTTCCTGCAACGTTTCCATGACAGTCTGTGGTTGTTGATATCGAGGGCTTGTAGGAAAACTGTGTCCATGTTGGTTTCAGGTAGCAGGCACCTATGGTTTCAGAGGAGATCGGGACTTGTCTCTGTCTGGCAGCTGTGTGTGCATCGCCACCGCCTGTAGGACTTGGCCCTTGTCATCAAAACTTTTTGTTAATCCCTCCAGGTCTCTGCCCCTGGTTTGGGGGTCTATAGTAGGTGTTCCGTTGGTGTCCAGAGCAGTTTCCGATTGGCCCATTCCCCTAGTTTGGTTCTGTGTATCTTGGGGTGGTTTGGTTGTTGATTCCATGGGTTGTGTCGGATCGTGCAGCCCCTCTAGGAATGACTTCAGGTCCTCTGGGTCATAGAAGGTTCGTGACTCTCCGTTCTTAGTTATCCACATCCTGGCTGGCTCGAAAAGGCCAAATTTAATGTCCAGATGGCGAAGGCGAGGGCGAAGGGAGAGAAAGGCTCTTCTTCGATCTGCTGTTTCTTTGGAGAAGTCTGCTGAAAGGCGGATTTCAAGGGGACCGAGCCGGAGTGGGCCTTGCCTTTGGAACAACTGTAACAGTTGGGGAACCTGCCCGTGCTGGAGGAAGCAGGCTATGATTGGGCGAGGACGATCTTTTCCGTTTTGTCTCTTGAGACCAAGTCTATGCAGAGGGGGATAAAATGTTATGTCGGCTAGTTTGGGAAGCGTGTCTCGCAGGTAAGAGAGGATATCTGTACCCTCAATGCCTTCCGGAAATCCAAGGAAGCGGACGTTGTTTCTGCGGCTTCGGTCCTCAAGGTCGGTTAACTTGCTACGGAGGTACAAGAGTTCCTGATCTCTGTCAGTCTGTAAGACCACTTGACTTTCCACAGCCGCTACTCGATGGTCCAGTCCGGAGATTTGTGACTGGAAGCCCGCTATTTCCAGGCGCATGGATCTCGTTTCCACTGTTAATGCTGACATGGCAGTGTCCATACCTTCCAGTTTGCGGCCTACTGCCGATATCTCCTGCAGTATATGATCCATTGATGCTCCTTGAGTGTCATCTGACATGGTGTCGTGTGAGGGGGGTGGAGAGTCTGCGGTAGCAGGGTGTTTCTGTTGGCGTAGGGCTTCAGAAAAGAGTAGTTGGCGAGCAGGTTTACAAAGTACTTTACCCGCCGTCTTGCCTCTGGGCATTGCAGGTTTCTCCATGCAGGTGGGGATCCAAGGGGGTGACTGTCCGTGTCTCAATGAGGGCAATCAGCGTGGGCGTGTGGACGGCAGAGGAGAGAGGGTGGCGGAGGGGGGGGTGAGGGGGGTTCAGAGTAGTTGGTGAGTTCAGGTGAGTACCTCTCCAAGTGGCCTCCTGGGGAGGGCTGTCGTTGGTGTATATATACGAGGGGAAGGATCTCGGTATTGGCTCTATATCGTTCAGCGTCCCACAGGGCTGTTCTGTGGGAGAGGAGTTGTTGTGGAGCCGAGATCCGATGTTATTTCTGTCCCTCTTTGCTCTCCATGCCTCGTTAGTTCTAGCTTTGCTGGAGGCTACAGTGGCTTTTCACTTTTCCTGTTAGTGTGGTATTGCTTCTTTTGTTTGTTATGTTTGTGTTGTTCGTTTTCCTTTCTCTTTTTTTTCCTCCTCTTTTTTTTTCCCCTTTTTTTTTTATTCCTTGCTCCTGTGCTTGCCCCTCTTTTTATTAGGTAGTGTTTACTCCTTTGCTCTTTGCCTTCTCCTCTTCCCGTGGTTTTCCTCCTCTCTCCGCACGTTGTTTTATTCCTCTCTCTCTCTCCTCACTCCCGGCCCCTCTCTCACTCATCCACCACCCTCATCTCCGTACGTCTCTCATCCTCTCTGACTCACCGGCTCGGCCCTCACCTCTCCGTCCTCTCCGAGGCCTCTGTCGTTTCTCAGGGGGCCTTCTCTGAAGCAGGTAAGGCTGGGGGGTGGGGGTAGCTGTCCGTTGCACTCCGCTGGTGGTGAGGCCTCTTGTCACCGATCCCGTCACCCCCGGCAGAAAGGGGAAGGTTGGAGAGGCACTGGGAGGCGCGTCGTCAGCATCGGGCCACCTCCTGTTGTTGTTCTGGGCCGTGATGTTGGTCGGCTCCGTTCTCCCCCTCCGGCAGCGATCGATCGGGAGGGAGGGGGCAGGCGGCGTCCCGGCCTGTTGCCGGGTCCGGGGGCCGCAGATGAGCCGCCATCAAGGCGCATGTAGGGACGGAGGGCGCGCTCCCCCACCTCGGGCTTCAGCGAGGGACGCGTCTCTCCGTGTCGGGGTGATTCCTCACTCGAGGCCGCGGCTCAGAGGCCTGCTGTAGGCCTCAAGCCTGCACCCCTCGCTCCGCCCAACGTCTCCAGAGAGGGCGCTCCCCCTGCGTTGCAGATGTCGGCTGTTTGTCGTCTCCAACTCGTATGTCGGCCCCCGCTGCGTTTGGGGGTCTCCTGGAGCGCCTCCAGCGCCGCCGCCACCGCCGCGTGGCCCGCCACCGTGCGGAGCTTGGCTCTCAGGCGGCCATCATGGATCGCGGCCAGACCACGCCCCCGAGCTATGTAACTCTTAATATGGCGGTCGGATGACCGCCAACATGGAGGTCTTTTCCAGCCGCCACTGCAGCAGTCTTACCGTCAAACTTTTAATGAGGCCCTAAATGTAAAAATGTTCTCTACACTGGCTAAAAGTAATAAGTGCCAACCGCAGACATCTGTTCTTGTTTGAATGGGGCAAAGTCAAAGTTTGAGGCTGACCCCAATGGAGCCCAAGTCAGATAGATTGAGTGGGAGGCCTCAGTCAAAATTTTACCTTCGGACTTAAGGCAGAGGGTAATACTCTGTCACAAATGTGATGGATATCCCATCTTCCATACTACAATCCCATTTTAGATTATGGGGATCGTAATACAGTAAACAGGATATCTTTCACATTTGTGACGGAGTATTCCATCCACCAAGTTTTAAATCAGGCCCCAAGTCTTTTTCATGGAGCTTTTTCTCTTGTCGTTCAACGAGGCTCTTCTTCAGGCCGACTTGCAATGCAACATCATTGGTTTGGGGCAGCATGAAGACCCAGTCAACTTCGGAAAGTCTTTTTGACAGGGTAAAAGCTAAGAAGCGTCAGGAGGGGGAAGTGAAAATTAGACTCTGTCGCGGTTCAGCATCACCGGCTTGATTCTCATCAATGGGTCAGTCAGCTTATGGAGCTTTTTTACACAGTTGCTCCAAACTTCTCCAAATATCTGAATTTTCTTCCAGAAGTCCTTTTGAGGTCTTGCAGTGTCCACAAACTTAGGCCAAGGTTCAGAAGCTCTGAGTTGCTCCTTGGGAGTTGAGACTACAATTCCCAGATTGCATCTAGTCCGAATTTTCAAAAGGCCGCTGGACGCTGCCAGCAGGGCTCTTCTTGCAGGACTTGATGTAAGGGAGTCTTGGTAGCTCCTTTTTATGTAAAAATAAGGTAGTTTAAGACTTTGAAGTACTTTAAAATCTAATTTGGGGTTACGTTTATTTTAGAAGCAGCCAGCAAGGCAGGCCTGCTTTTAAAAAGACACCGGACACCACAGCAGTGTCCCACTTGGTGCCCTAACTCCATGGGGGTCCCTAAACGACTTACAGGTAGGTTTTCAGAGACAATTATAATTAGTACTAATTTGCATATACATGTTAGAAATGGTCAAATTATCCTGTGGCCACTCTCTGGTAGCTTGGCACTGAGCAGTGAGGCTTAACTTGAAAATGTGAAAAGTATTTTTACAATAGCTCATGGAATAACACAGTATAAACACCACAAAAATACACCCCACAGGTTTAGAAAAATATAGAATATTTATCTGGATAAAATAAGGTCAAAATAATCAAGATTTGATAAGTGCACATTGGACTATCACTTTAGAGAATGATAAAAAGAGTCCTGGGCCCTCATTACGACCCTAGCTGTTGGTGTTAAAGCGGCGGTAATACCGCCAACAGGCCGGCGGGAAACAAAATGTGATCACGACCACTGTGGAAACCGATAACAGACAGCCACTTTTAAACTCTGACCACCACGGCGGTAGCGAAAAACTCCGCAGCGTTCACCCCAACAGACAGGCGGAAGACAATGTACCACCTACCCCCATCACAACCCGCCAATCCGCCAGCTTTTCTGGAGCGGTACCAACGCCATCAAAAACACTGCAGAAACAGTGTTTGGAAGGGAAACGACTCACCACTCGACACTCAACGAAGAACCAGGATGCCATGGAGCCCAAGTTACAGGTCCTGCCCATGATGGTCTACCTCCTCATCTACCAAGAAAACAAAAGACGGTGGCGACGACCACGGTGAGTCTTGCACCTAGTATACAGGGGAAGGGGGGAGGAAAAAGAGAGTGATACACACACGCAACATGTAACACCCCCACCCTCACCCACAACACCATACACACAAACACATGCAGCAACAGTACATTTACACCTCATTACCCCCTGAGAGAAGGCAAGAACAAAAGGAATAGAGTTAGTGTAATATTAGAAATAGGCAGATCTATGTAACAATTATAAAAACAGTATCTACAAAAATATACAATGTGAACATAAGGCCATACAGTGTCCCTTCTAAATGTCCGTGTGCCACTGGGTCAAAAATCATGGGCCAAGCACACACTTGACTCCTGCCTCAATACAGAGAGAACACTGCAGGGGCATCAGGTCGAAAACACACAGACACCTCAGGGGGACAGGGAATGGGGGGGCATCTCAGCTGGAAGATAGGACAACGACACTGCTCTGGAGAGGGCTCCATGCCCACTGCTTGGTCCTGGGGAGTGCAAAGCCACAGTATCTCAAGTGGGTGGTGTGCCCACTGCTTGGTCCTGGGGAGTGCAAATCCACAGTCTCTCGAGTGGGTGGTTTGCCCACTGCTTGGTCCTGGGGAGTGCAAAGCCACAGTCTCTCTAGTGGATGCCTACTTCCACTGGTTCAGGAGGGGGCCTTGTGCCAATTCTGCTTCATCCTGCCAAGAATACCGTGAGTGGATGCCTTTCTCCACTGGTTCTGGAGGGGGCCTTGTGCCCAGACTGCTTCATCCTGCCAAGGATAGGGTGAGTGGATGCCTTTTTCCACTGGTTCTGGAGGGGGCCTGGTGCCCAGTCTGCTTCATCCTGCCAAGGATAGGGTGAGTGAATGCCTTTCTCCACTGGTTCTGGAGGGGGCCTTGTGCCCAGCCTGCTTCATCCTGCCAAGGATTGGGTGAGTGGATGCCTTTCTCCACTGGATCTGGAGGGGGCCTTGTGCCCAGTCTGCTTCATCCTGCCAAGGATTTGGTGAGTGAATGCCTTTCTCCACTGGTTCTGGAGGGGCACTTATGCCCAGTCTGCTTCATCCTGCCAAGGATAAGGTGAGTGGATGCCCTTCTCCATTGGTTCTGGAGGGGCCCTTGTGCCCAGTCTGCTTCATCCTGCCAAGGATAGGGTGAGTGAATGCATTTCTCCACTGGTTCTGGAAGGGGCCTTGTGCCCAATCTGCTTCATCCTGACAAGGATTGGGTGATTGGATGCCTTTCTCCACTGGTTCTGGAGGAGGCCTTGTTCTCAGTCTGCTTCATCCTGCCAAGGATAGGGTGAGTGGATGCCTTTCTCCACTGGTTCTGGAGGGGGCCTTGTGCCGAATGATGCAGCACTTGGGTTGTGGCAGTTCACATTCCCTCACCTGGGTGTCTGAGGCACGAGATTTCCAGGGACCAGGTTGCATGATAGTCCATGGAGGCAGGGCTAAACTCCATGCTGCGGCGCCTAAGGCTGCAAACTGGTGGTGTTGCCGGTAATGGTGGCGGTGCTGCCAGTGGTGGTGGGGCCTCCAGCCCGTCTCCTGCAGCCTCGGACAGCCACCCACTGGGGCTGCTGGTGCTGGTAGTGGTCCTACTGTCAGCGGTGCAGGTGGCGGTGCAGGTGGCGGTGCTTGCAGCGGTGCTTGCGACGGGGCTGCTGGCGGTGCTGGCTGTGGTGCAGGTGCCGGTGCTGCCAGTGGTGGAGGTAGGCCCCAGCCCTTCTCCTGCAGCCTCAGACGGCTGTCCACTGGGGATTCTTCTGCTGACAGTAGTGGTGGCAGCAGCGGTGCAGGTGGCGGGGCTTGCGGCGGTGCCTGTGGCAGAGCTGCTGGTGGTGCTGCCTGCGGTGCAGGTGGTGGGGCTGGCGGTTGTGCTGGTGGGCACCAGGCCTTCACCTGCAGCTTCTGACAGCTGAAGTGCTTTGCCTTGGGTTTTCTGCCCCTTCCTCACCTTGACAGATGCTGTTGTGACCTTGGGTCTGGCAACTGGAGTTTTGGAGGAGGTCTTGCTGGGTGGTTCGTGCTTCTTGCACTTGCTGCATGTCGTCCCCTTCTTCACCTTGGCAGGTGGCGGAATGGTTTGTTCCTTTGCAGGGGTTGGTGGCACACTGGCTGGCCTGACGGGTGCCCCCTTTGAGCCTCTGGGAGTAGGAGGTACCACAGCGGACGCCGACTTCGTGGCTGAGGTGCTGGACTGGGTTCTGGACACCCTGGCCCGAGGGGAAGGACGAGGGGGGGTAGAGAAGAGGTACATGTTTGCCAGGATACATTTTTTAGACACACTGGGGCAGGAAGAGGTAGAGGGTTTTGGAGTGGAGGAAGAGGGAGTGGTGGTAGGAGGTGTCTGATGAGTTTGGGTGAAGGTGCATGGGCTGGATGCTGTTGTGAGGCTGATGGCTGTTGGGTGGGTGGGTGCTTGCGTTTGTGTACTTTGGGAGGAGGGGTCACAGACACACTGGGAGAGGACACAGGGGATGTGTGAATGGATGTGGGGTGATGACTTCCAGTGAAGGGTGAGTAGTGATGGGCGTGCTGGTGATGGATGAGGATGTAGTGCATGTAGGCATGAGTGGAGACGATACTGGGAGGGAGGTGGACGAGGAGGAGGAGGGGACACAGTGAAGGCAGTAGATGTTGGTGTGTCTGTATGGGAGGATGCTTGTGTGAGTGCCTGTGGGATGATGTGTGGTGCTTGTGTTTGCCTGAACCACTTCTGTGTGTTGATTTGGGTGAATGCTGGTCTGAAGGTGTGCTTGAGATAGGCTGGGGTTGAGGGTATTGGGACTGGGTAGGGGAAGTTGAAGGGGGGAGGCTAGACACAGGGACAATGGCTGCCAGCAGTGCGGAGGCCAGAGCCTGAAATGCTCTCTGTTGGGCCGCCACGCCAGAGTGAATGCCTTCCAGGTATGCAATTGTTTGATGCAAATGCCCTACTACATCCTGGATGGCATTCAGTATGGTTGACTAGCCAACAGAGAGGGATCTCAGGAGGTCAATATCCTCCTCACTGAGGGCAGCAGGGCTGACTGGGGCAGGGCTTGAGGTGCCAGGGCAGAAGGAGATGCCCACCCTCCTTGGTGAGCAGGCATGGGAAACAAGCTGAGGGGCTGCTGGGAGGGTGGTGCTGGTAGGGGGGGTGGGTGTACCTCTTGTTGAGGTGGACACAGAGGTGTCCGCCACTGCCAGGGAGCTTCCATCGGAGGAAGAGTCACTGTTTGTGGTGTCCCCTTCTGTCCCTATCGTGGTGCTCCCCTCGCCATCCGTCCTACTGGTGCCCTCACCCTCGTTGGATTCGGTCTCCAGGCCCATGTGGGATGCAGCTTCCTCCATCGCCGTGCCTCTGCTCCTCTGCCAGATGATGCTAATGCACACAAGGACAGGGTGACAAAACAAAAAGGGGGGGAGACAGAGGCACTTGGTCAATGCCAGAAACACCACTACCATTGGCAGACACAACACACAGGGAGCAGCCCTATGCACTAGGCCATGCCTAACCATTTACTAAGATAGTCACGAGCCCATGGGGTGCAATGCCTAACACCAGCAGCTGCACACCAGAAACCCACAGGACCCTGCCCAGTAGTAGGTGCCCACTAAAACTATTGGGGTAGGAGTGCTTCAGAGCCTGCCCAACAAGTGACCTACCCTGCCATTTTCGCCCTGGCCTAGGGATACCCATAGCCCACATCCCCCACCCAGGTACCTCTTAACACGCGCAAAGTCAAGAGTCAGATTCTGTTCTCACCCCCTTGTGGCTGCTGTGATGCCTCAAGTGCCCATCCAACTCCGCATAGGCCACCGTCAGGATATGGTTCGTCAGGGGTTTCATGGTGCGACGGGCACCCCTTCCTCGTTGGAAGGCCAGCCCCAGCTGGGACTCCGCCGTCTTCTTTGCCCAGTGGCGCAGGTCCTCCCAACTCTTGCGGCAGTGGGTGCTCCACCTGTCAAAGACCCCCAGGATCCGCATCTCCTTGGCGATGGCATGCCAAATACCCTTCTTCTGGTGGGTGCTGACCTGCAGGGAAAAGACAGCAGATAAGGGAATTAGTCAACCGTCTGGACCTTCAGACTCATCGCCCACCAGATCCCTCCCATCCCCTGATGCACATACATTGCCCACCTTACATGCTGCACTCTGGCCAGGACGCCTCTGTCCCCCCTCACATGTGGCTTACATACACAGCACTCCATACATTCATGGCCCACGCATCATGCTCACAGTGTACTCACTTTTTTGTCTGGAGGACCGTAGAGTAATGTGTACTGGGGTAGGACCCCATCCACCAGTTTCTCCAACTCCTCCACAGTGAAAGCAGGGGCTCTTTCCCCAAGCACATGTGCCATTGTCACTTCCAGACACAGGTCACAGCCACACTTGCAGAGTAGGTCCTCTCCTGTGGTAGGTCAGGTAGCAAGTGAGTGGATAGATAGAAAATGGCGGTCACGTCTGTGGCGGTGCATACGTCACCACCGGCGTACATCACCGTTGGCTCCTGGAACCCATAGGGCCCAATAAAAACCAATGCGAATTTGCGCCGCGGTGTTCGACCGCCTACCGCAACGGCGCATAACGCCAGTGCAATTACCTAATTTCCACTCATCCCTCCTCACAGGTCAGGCATCTGCCATTTCAGGGGGGCACAGGGCATGGCACCTAACTACGTCAAAGCAGACATTGGCACAGCAACTGACAGTCGGGTTCAAATGTTGGTTCTATAAAGTAAACAAATCATCATTAGTGCAATAGATGTTGGGATATGACCTTCTGCTCACTGTTCTCTTCCATAGGCTTCAACCGCTGAGGCTGAATATGAGATGGTGGCATCCTCCGGTTTACAGACCCCTGGTGGACCTTGCGACAATGGAGGACAGACATATTATCATTACATACAGACTTGATCGGGCCACAATCCAATAACTGTGTGCCCAATTAGAGCCAGACCTGATGTCAGCTATCCACCAGCCCACAGGTATTCCCCCTCTAGTGCAAACCCTGACAGTGCTCCATTTCCTGGCAAGTGGTTCTTTCCAAACAACAGTGGCCATGGCATCAGGGATGTCTCAGCCAATGTTCTCCAATGTGCTGACCAGAGTGTTGTCTGCGCTGCTGAAACACATGCGCAACTACATTGTGTTTCCCCAGGTGGAGGATTTGGCCACAGTGAAAGCTGACTTTTATGCCTTGGGTCATATCCCCAACATCATTGGTGCCATTGATGGTACACATGTGGCATTTGTCCCCCCCACCCGGAGAAATGAACACGTTTTCAGGAATAGAAAAACATATCACTCTATGAATGTGCAGATGGTGTGTTTGGGGGACCAGTACATCTCCCATGTGAATGCAAAATATCCTGGCTCTGTGCATGATGCCTTTATCATGAGGAATAGCAGCATCCCATATGTGATGGGCCAACTCCAGAGGCACCGGGTGTGGCTAATAGGTGAGCAAAAGGTCCCCACCCAGTATAAATTGGTGTCTGGGTATGGGGTTGTCCCTAAGGGATAGTGAGTGTCTAACAGTTGTCCCTCGATGTTTGCAGATGACTCTGCTTACCCCAACCTCTCATGGCTACTGACCCCAGCGAGGAATGCCAGGACCAGGGCAGAGGAACGTTACAATGAGGCACATTGGCGTACAAGGAGGATTTTTTAAAGGACCTTCGGCCTCCTGAAGGCCAGGTTCCGGTGCCTCCATCTGACAGGTGGCTCCCTGTACTACTCACCCAAGAAGGTGTGCCAGATCATCGTTGCATGTTGCATGTTGCACAACCTGCCCTTAAGACGCCAGGTGCCTTTTCTGCAGGAGGATGTTCCTGGAAATAGTCTTTTGGCAGCGGTGGACCCTGTGGACAGTGAGGAAGAGGAGGCAGAGGAAGAAGATGTTGACAACAGAATCAATATTATTCAGCAGTACTTTCAGTGACACACAGGTAAGACACTGTAGGTTCACTTTACATTTCAGTTTTCTGTAGGACATTGTACATGGCAGCCTGATTTCCCTATGTGTATGGTCACTTTCTGTACCCTTTGGCATCTCTATTTTCAGATCTCTGATCTCTGGCTCCTGCTATGTGTACTGCTGCCCACCAAAGGTCATTCCAAAGTATTTTTCACTGTACATTTGAGTTGCAAAGCTTTGATAATGTTATACTAATACATTTGTGAATCATTTGACAGACTCCAGATTAGTATTTGTTCAAAGGCTGTTTATTTAGGTGCTCATAAGTAGAGGGGGATGTGCAATGGGCTGGGCTGATGGTGGAGGAAAGTCCAGTCCAGGGTAGAGTCCAGTTTCTTGGTATCACAGGTGCATTGTCCAATGGGGCATAGGAAGGAGAGTAATGGCAGTTCAAGTTGAACAGGGTGACAGAGTGGGACAGAAGGGTGACAATCAGGAGAGTCTTATTTCCTGGCGGGGTCTTGGCAATGTTATCTGGCTTCTGCCTGGATCGCAGGGACCGCTTGCGAGCTGGTTCTCCTTCTACAAGGGGTGGGGTGCTGGTGGCCTGTTGGTCCTGTGGCGGGGCCTCCTGTCTATTAGCGCCAGCGAAGGTGGAAGGGTGTTCATTGGTTTGGCTAGTGTCAGGCGCCCGTTGTTGTGCCACTGCCTCCCTCATGGTCTTGGCCATGTCAGCCAGCACCCCTGCAATGGTGATCAGGTTGGTGTAGATGTTAGTTAGGTCATCCCTGATCCCCAGGTATTGTGCCTCCTGCAGCCGCTGGGTCTCCTGCAACTTGGCCAGTATCTGGCCCATCATCTCCTGGGAATGGTGATATGCTCCCAGGATGTTGGAGAGTGGGTCCCCTGGGCCTGTCCTCCCTCTGTCGCACAGCAGTCCTCCCAGCTTCCCTGTTGTACTGTGCCTCTGTCCCCTGAACAGTGAGCCCACTGCCACTGTCCCCTTGGTCCCTGATCATCCTGAGTTTCTGAGGTTGCCTGGGGTCCCTGTAGTGGTGGACACACTGCTGATTGACGTGTCCTGGGGACAGTGGCATGGGCCCACTGGGTGGGTGCTGTGCTGGTGTTTCCTGAAGGGGGAGCTTCTGTGGTGAGTTGGGACTGTGGCTAGGTACCTGACTGTCCAGAGGTCCCTGATGGGCCAGGTTGGTCAACCTGATCCAGGTGTGCAGAGCTGCTGTCGTCCCTGTGGGCCTCTTCAGGGGGGGACTGGATGTAGCTGGCGCCTCCTCTCAGGTGACGTTGAGTATGGGTCCTGTGGGGATGCAAATGCAGTGTTAATGTATCTGTGTGTGCTATCTTGTGTATGGTTGTGTTTCCCTGTATGGTTGTGATTTCCCTGTCAGCTTTGCCTTGTGTGAGTGGTGATTTTGTGGGCTGTGCAAGTCTCTCTACTGGGCATGCTGTGGTGATGGGTGTCTATGCAGATCTGTGTTCGGGGTCCATGCTTTGGTGTTGCATGCAGGGCTTGGTATTGGGCTGGGTGGGTTGTGATATTGGGGTGTATGTGAGGTGGTGGAGCGATGGGGGTGAGAGTAGGGATAGGAGTTTATGATGACATCCAGGTGGTGGGGGGTGAAAGTAGTAAAGATTTGACTTACCAGAGTCCAGTCCTCCTGCGACTCCTGTGAGGCCCTCAGGATGCATAATTGCCAAGACTTGCTCCTCACATGTTGTTAGTTGTGGGAGAGGAGGTGGGGTCCACTGCCAGTCCTCTGTATTGCTACCTGGTGTCTTGCAACCACGGGACGCACCTTCCGCCGTAGGTCGTTCCACCTCTTCCTTTTCTCATCCCTGGTTCTTGGGTGCTGTCCCACGGCGTTCACCCTGTCCACGATTCTCCGCCATAGCTCCATCTTCCTTGCAATGGACGTCTGCAGCACTTGTGATCCGAATAGCTGTGGCTCTATCCGGATGATTTCCTCCACCATGACCGTTAGCTCCTCCTCAGAAAACCTGGGGTGTCTTTGGGTTGCCATAAATGTGGCGTGTGTGATATGTGTGAGGATGTGTGGGGTGATGTATGGGATGATGTGTTGGGGTGTATGCTGTGAGGTGCGTAGATGGTGTATGGGTGATGGTGTTCAGTGGCACTGATTGAGTGGGTGCTCCTGGCTTGTGTCTCTGTGTTGGCAACCTTTTTTTTTCATTGAAAGGGTTGTGGGTAATGTGGGTGTGTGTTTAATAGCAGTGTGAGTGTGTGGGTGTGGTGTGTGTATGTGTGTCAGGTGTGTGTAGTTTGAATTGTCCAATGTGGAGGAGTTTTGTAAATGTGTGTGTATTGTGAGCGCAGCGGTATGTACTGCCAATGGTTTACCGTGATTGAAAGACTGCTGCAGTGATTCATGGGTTGTGATACTGTGGGTGTATTCCTGTTGGCGTACCAGTGTGGGTTTGGCTATCGCTGTTTATCACTGACCTTTGGTCTGGCGGACTTGTGGGGGTGTCTGTATTGTGGTGAATTTCTCAGTGTGGGTCACAATGCCAGAAGCAGAATACCATCACAGTATGTTGGCGGCCATCAGCACTGTGGTAGGCAGAATTTACCACCATGGTTGTAATGAGGGCATTCATTTCTTAAAAGCAATAAGTGTCTCTTGCCAGCACAAAGTACCTGGTCTGCGTTTAAATTATCTGCAAAGGACCGGAGAGCAGGAGATGCGTGGAAAATGGGGAGGTTTGCGTTGATTTCTCTGGGCGCCATCAGGCGATGCGTCAATATTTTTCATGCAGCCAGGGCCTTGCATCGATTTCCTGTGAGTAGACTTGAATCCTCTTTAGGTTGCAGGGTTATTGGACGCCCCGGGGATGATGCAGTGAAATCCTGGGCGTGCAGGATGAAGTCACAGGAGCTGTATTCATCCGGTGGGCGATGCAGGGAAATTTCTGTTGCACGGCAGGTGCTGCAACGAGTCCTCTCACAAGACGTCAGGCTGCGTCATTTTGGCTCACCTATGCGTCAATCCAGTGGTCAGTGCGTCGAAGTACAGGTCGCAACGCTGGCTCTGCTTTGATCTCCACACGGGGAGCCGGGCTGCGCCGCTCCAGTTTTGCATGCGGTGATTTCCTCACCGCAATGCAGGCTGTGCATTGTTTCTGGCAGGCTGTGTGTCAACATTTCGCCGCACAATGAGTTCTGTGCAGAGATGATGGGGGTCATTTTGACCTTGGCGGTCTTTTGTCAAGACCGCAGAGGGACCGCCGTGCTGAAGACCGCCAGTGGTGGCGGTTTTCCGCTCGGCGTATTATGACTGTTGGCAGCCCTCCGTCCTTTTTTGGACAGAGAGCCGCCAACAGCCATACTGGCGGTCGGCAGGGAAGTGGAGGTTGCTCCACCTCCACCGCCACGTCAACAGAACACCGGCCACTGAATCACATCCTGTGATTCGGCGTGGCGGTGTTCTGTTGATGGTGTGGTGTCGGCGGAGCAGCCCCCATGGATCCCGTCCCCTCCTGGAGGATCAGCAGACCAGGTAAGTTGATTGTCCGTAAGGGGAGGGGGGTAGGGAGGTGTTGTGTGTTGTGTGCGTGCATGGGGGTGTGTGTGTGTGTATGTAGAGGGGGTGTGTGAGTGCGTGTATGCTTGCGGGGGTGTTGTGTGTTTGGGAATGAGTGCGTATATGTCTGTAGGTATGTCTGTATGGATGTGTGCGTGTATGTTTGAATGTGGATGTGCGTGTCTGACAGTGTGTGTGGATGTTGGCATGTATGTCAGTGTGTGTGCATGTATGTGTGTTGGTGGTGCCTGCGTGCGTGTCTGGTGTGAATGAGTGATGTGATGTTGGGAGTAGTGGTGGGGAGGGGGGTCCTGCCACCTTTGGGGGGTGGCAGGGGTGGTGGGGGGTGTAGGGGAGGGAGTCGGGGTGGGGGTTGGGGCTGGGAAGACCCCTATCAGTGCCAGGGAAGGAATTCCCTGGGACTGATAGTGCTTACGGCCATGGATTTCATGGCGGTTCCAAACCGCATGAAATCCATGGCGGTCAGCCGGGTCCAAATACCGCCGGCGGTATAGTGATGACCGCCGGGCTGGAGACCCAGGTCTCCAGCCCAGCGGTCGTCTCCGCCCTGGCGGACGGAACGGAGAAGCGGCGGATGACCATGGCGGTAATCGTTATGGTCATAAATGCAAAAATTTGACCACCAGCCTGTTGGCGGTCTTACCGCCGTTTCTCCTCCGTCCGCCAGGGTTGTAATGACCCCCTAAGTCTTTTTGACCATGAGACTTCCGAAAACAGGAGGAAAGCTCAATCCGAGCCCTTGCAGAGAACTTCTCAGCAGAACCAGAGGGCAGCAGGCGGCAGGGCAACAGCAGGACAGGAGTGCTTAGCAGGAAAGCAGTCAGGTGAGTTCTTTGGGCAGCCAGGCAATTCCTCTTCACAAGTTGCAGGTTCAGGTCCAGAAGTGTCTAAGTTGGTAGGGTCAGAGGCCCTGTTTAAACACCCAACTGTGCATTTGAAGTAGGGGAGACTTCAAAGAGTGGCTTAGAAGTGCACTAGGTCCCCTTTCAGTTCCATCCTGTCTGCCAGGGTCCCAGTAGGGGGTGTGGCAGTCCATTTTGTGAAGGCAGGCCACTGTCCTTTGACATGTAAGTGTCAGGCCCTCCCAGCCCAGGAAGACCCATTCAGTATGCAGATGTGTGCAGGTGTGATTTACCATCCTGTGTTTGGAGTTGCCTGAGGGAACTGCATAAAGGAGCTGTCAACTAACCCAGCCAGACTTGTAAGGCACAGATGGATTTAAATGCAGAGGCATGCTCACTTTCTAAAAGTGGCATTTCTTAAACAGTAGTATTAAATCCAACTTCATCAGTCAGCAGTATTCTGTATTACCATTCTGGCCATAATAAATATGAGCTTGTTACTTCTTTCAGATCATAATCTAGCACTCAAACAGTATGAAGTAGCCCTAATGATAGCCTATGAAAGGAGCAGGCCTCACAGCAGTGTAAAACAAATTTAGGAGTTTTATACTACCAGGACATATAAATTACACAGGTACATATCCTGCCTTTTACCTACATGGCCCCCTGCCCTATGGGTTACCTAGGGCCTACCTTAGGGGTGACTTATATATAGAAAAAGGGGAGTTAAAGGCTTGGTAAGTACTTTTAAATGTTAAGTTGGATGGCAGTAAAACTGTACACACAGGTCTTGCAATGGCAGGCCTGAGGCATGGTTATGTGTCTGGCACAATCAGTGCTGCAGGCCCACTGGTAGCATTTAATCTACAGGTCCTGGGCACATTTAGTGCACTTTACTGGGGACTTACATGTAGATTAAATAAGCCTAATGGGTTTGAACCAGTGTTACCATGTTTTAAGGGAGAGAGCATATGCACTTTAGCACTGGTTAGCAGTGGAAAGGTGCACAGAGTCCTAAAACCAGCAAAAACAGTGTCCAAAAGGTGGAGGGAGGCAGGCACAAAGTTATGGGTGCCCACCCTAAGGCTGTCAGGTCCAACAATACCTTTTTAATCTGAGCACAACCCCTGTCCTAGTTAGCAGGGCCCAGAGTACAATCAGATTCAGAAAATACCAGTATTACTAAAAAATGTGAGTAAAATGTGAGGGGCGTCTGCAAAACCCCCAGCTTATCCACAGTGGGCATGATATTGAAAATGCATTTACATGGGGAAGTATCACCCTGTTAAGCATGCCTAGTTACAATAGGGAGACATGCGCTTTTATGGTATGGTCACTGGTCAGGCGAAGTACAGTGTCAGTGCCCTTACTGTTGGTTATACACATATGTAGAAAAAGTGGCGTGCATTTGTGTGGAATGTGGGACATCAGCGAGACTCAAATTTTTACTGAGATTTATTGCATACTGATTGAGAACTCCTGGTGTAATGTATAGAGGTAGCATGGCAGTTGGAGTGAGTGAAAATGCAGGGCTGCAGATTATCACACAGTCTGTTTTTTTTCTAATGTGGTGATGACCTATGGCACACTTTTCTTGGTATTAAACAAACCATATAGTCGGACTATACAGTGAGAAGTTAGGTATTTTATTATAGGTTAAGGATTGTTGACTTAGCATATGATGGCAGACTACGGAACTTGGATCCATACTCACATGTGGGTGAGTGGTCTGAATTAGTTGGGGTCCTTCATCTTGGGAGGTTTTTAATTAATATGAGAGGATCATTTTGTGACTGAGGATTATTTCCGGTTCTGTCTTTTTTTTTGCAGGTTGTTTAGTCAGATGACTTGGTCCTGAGGAGACCTCTTAAGTGACACAGGGTCGTCGAAACTTTGACACCCCTCCCCCCATTTCCCAGATATAATATTATCAACAGGAACTGTGAATCGGTCCACCGTGTCCTAAAATACATAACTGTAAATAGCATAGAGAGCCAGAGCGAAGAAAAGTGTCTTATGATATATATATGGCATTAATGTTGTTTCCCCTTGTTTGAGTGTTGTGTCTTCTGCACTTTGTCACTGATCCTCAGACCATTGCATATGTATTGTGAATATAAAGTATTTACAGCAACCTTTTTTTAGTCCATTGTCCACTTTTTTCTTTCAATACAAGAGTATTAGCATGATATTTTGATTCTACGTGGGATGGTAAACTCTTTGAATTGCTTGTAAGATGTCCAGTACAGTGAATGACTCCAACGGGACACTGTTTATGTTTCAAACATAGACCCTGGTCCCAGTGGGTATACGTGGGTATTCTTGTGTTTTGTTACATAGTGTGAATTGGAAGGCATTTTGCCATCTACTCATTGTATTGTCGCATTTTGACTTCCTGTGACAGGGTGCTGTCATAGAGATTCCACCATGGTATTTGGAATTTGTGTTGATGTCTGTGTCCATAGCGATTCAGTCTGCCAGCCCAAGTGTATTCAAAATAATCCATTAGGGGGCATAGTTTGTCTTCATTTTGTTTGCAGAAAGGGCTTTTAATTAGCAAATCTTAGTGGTTGGCTACCTCTGTGACAGGGACATACGGTAGTGCTATAACCTTTTTTAATTTCCAAGGTAAATTGTCTGTTTGTGGAATAAAGTGTCTACACTTAGAGCCTAAGTTAGATCCTGATGGAGGGTTTCTCCATCAGAAAAGTGACAGATATCCTGTATGTCACATTACGATTCTATTATAGCCTATGGGGATCATGATACTGTGGACGGGATGTCCATCATGCTTGTGACACAGTAACTCCTCCACCAGGATTTAAATCAGGCCCTTAGTGCAGATATTTGGAGTTGTTGCCAGATAATTTTATTAAAATGACAGTAATAGCCTTGTATGGATGTTTTGGGCTAGATATCTAGAATGGTTTGACTCATGGCATGCTTAAAGTTTGGATTACTGTTTGGGGGATATTAGTTATTTGTTTTATGTTTAATATGGGGTAACCCTTTCGCTACTAGACCTTTTTCAGCCCAGTGCTGAGCCATTTTTGGGCTATTTGGGGCAGCTTGTGCTTAGGCCTCTATAACTTTTAGTACATACAAGCTATCAATTCAACATTTGTGTCCTTTTCCCCCAACATTGTAGGTATTCTAAAGGTACCCAGAGTTTGTGGATTCCCCTGGAGAGAACTGAGAAAATATGCAAAATATAGCAACATTTTGGGTTTTGTGAAAAAAACAGGGAAACAGTGCTCCAGATAAAAGTGTCTGTTTTTCCCCATACAAATGGTATCCAAAAACTGTTTGCTGTAATAAAGTGATCATATTCCCAGCTTTCAGGAAAATGCAAAATTTAATAAAAAAATCTAAATATCCCACCACAGTTTTAGCATTTTTCTAAAAGGTAGCATATTTGCCCTATCTTTTGTGCTTTCCACCTGCTTTCAGTTTGTGGTGAAAAACAGTGTGAAACCAATGGGTAATCCAGAAAAGCTATACATTTATGAAAGGTAGATACAATTGTAAATTCAGTAATAGGTCATATTTGTAGATCCCTGAAGGTTTTTCTTAAGGAAAATAACTGTTGAAATAAACAAATATTGAAAAGGATTAGGAAAAAACTGGCATTTGTGACAACATTTTTATCTGTAACTTTTTGTCATAATGGCTGATTGACAAAAGCAGTATATGATTATGTTTACTACCCGCTTGTGGTTGTGGGGATACATATGGTTTGTGGGTTCTTCAGGAACCCAAGGTACCAAGAGCCAACAACTGTGCTGCACCATACAATGATTTTTCATTGAGTACCACGTATAGACCAATTCTTCTAGCAAAATCGTCAGAGTGAAAAATGGGTATCAAGGAAAGTTAAGGAATGGGCACAATGGGGGTGATTCTCACCAGAGTTCCCCCCTCCAAAATACCGCTCCGCGGTCGAAAGACCGCTGAGGGTATTTTGGCTTTTGCATTGGGCTGGCGGGCGACCGCCAAAAGGCCGCCTGCCAGCCCAGTGCAAAAGACCCTTCCCACGAGGACGCCGGCTCAGAATTGAGCCGGCGGAGTGGGAAGGTGCGACGGGTGCAGTGGCACCCGTCGCGTATTTCAGTGTCTGCAAAGCAGACACTGAAATACAAAGTGGGGCCCTCTTACGGGGGCCCCTGCAGTGCCCATGCCATTGGCATGGGCACTGCAGGGGCCCCCAGGGGCCCCAAGACACCCCATACCGCCATCCTGTTCCTGGCGGGAGAACCGCCAGGAACAGGATGGCGGTATGGGCTGTCAGATTCTCCATGGCGGCGCAGCTTGCTGCGCCGCCATGGAGGATCCATTTGGGCAGCGGAAAACCGGTGGGAGACCACCGGTTTTCCGCATCTGACCGCGGCCAAACCGCCGCGGTCAGAATGCCCTGCGGGGCACCACCAGCCTGTTGGCGGTGCTCCCGCCAACCCTGGCCCCGGCGGTCCATGACCGCCGGGGTCAGAATGACCCCCCATATATTGAGTTTAGGAGCAGTGGTTATTTGTACATCTTTGAATGTATGGGTACCCAGACTAGCGTATGATTTTGAGGGTATTTTTGAAAATGTAATCTTTCTTTTACAATGGCTTACTATGGAAAGCCAAACATATAGCAGAATCCAAATGGTAATAACAAATGTTCTACTTTTCTATGCTCACACAAGTCTCCCGGAACCTCACTTGTTTAGGTACTCTTAGTGCCTGCAACAGGAAACAGCCCAAAATGCACAATGCATGCAGTGCATATCCTCACTGAAAATGACCTTCTTTTCCTGATCTGGGTAGATCTAGATTTTGGACACTAGCTCAGCCAGCACTTAGGGAAATCTAGTCAACCTGTACATTTCTGAAAACTAGACACCTATGGGAATCCAGAATGGTGTGACTTGCATGGATCCCATTAGGTTTCCATACCCAGAATTCCCTTGGACCTCAAACTTTTCCTGAAATCACACATTTTCCTTATATTTCTGTAATGAAAAATTCTGGAATCTGCAGTATTCCACAAAATTCCTACCACCCAGCATTGCCCCACCTGTGCCAATAAAAATGCTACCCCACTTGTGTGGCTCGGCCTAGTACAGTGACAGGAAAGGATTAAACCAAGGACAATGGGAGCTCTTGCATGGAGGCTCCTAATGACCTTGGTTTTATCCATTCCTGTCACTGCCACTAGGCCAAGCCACACAACTAGGGCAGATATTTAATCAGCAGAGGTGGGGCAATGGTGGGTGGTATGAATTTTGCGGATTCCTATGGATTCTGGTGTATATCTGAGTAAATGATTTGGGGCACATTTTTAAGGTCACATCCATCATCAATCATCCATGTGTGAGAGTTAAGTTAAATTATAGTAAGTTATCTGTTATAGACAATCTGAGGATTTGTTTCTCATGATTTCGGTTGTCATGCAAAATGAAAGGTTACTTATTATGAGTAACTGTTAAATGTTTAGTTGTGTGTATGTCTTGGAATCTGCTAGGGGCAGGTGGGGTATTGCAGTGGGGGGTTTTTAGTTTGTCTAATTAAACATTTTAGGTTTTAGAGTGAGTATAGGGGGGTGTGGGCCTCTTCAATGTTCTTTAGTCAGTGCATCCTTAAGGATTTTTGATGTGGGCTCCTGGGAGCTAGTGCTTGCCTCTATTATATCCTGCAGTACCTCCCTTGCTTCTAATTCTGTCACATTTGAGGAGGGTTGTGTTCTCTTATGTGAATTACAACATCTTCATTTGTTGTTACTCTCTCATGACATACATTGAATAGTATTTAGTAGATTTCTAGTTATATTTTCTTTTGATGTGCTTTCTTGACTAAAGGAATAGCCCACATGATTTAGTAACTGCTTTCCTTTCTGTGAAGTGATGTACTTTGCAGCCTTGCCATTGTATCAGAAGTACTGTAATAAAATAAATGTATATAATATTTTATGGTTTGCATGTTTGTTACTCACATATTTACATGTAACGTTATGCAACTATTTGTATTTTTTATACTTACATGTATGTTCCAATGAGATGTTGAACATGAATTTGCAGCTTTTCCATCGGGGATGTTCAAATGTGGAGCAGGCACTTTCTTTTCTGCTAGAATTATAACAATGTAAGTTTAATTTTAAATGTTAATTTTGTGGCAGTTTGAAGACGTGAAGGTCGTTAGGTTTCGTCTTATTCACTATTTGGGTTAGTTTATAGTTTTCTATTAAGTTATGTAAACTTACTTTCTTATGTATGTTTGCTCGTTTGTGCTAGATTGTGATAGTTATTACTTTGTGGCAGTTTATCAGTTTTCTCTTTTATGAAATCTATGCAAAGAGATAGAAGTTAAGGAGTGTTTTAATATTTTTTTGCTATCCCACATTTTTTACTTTTCTAACAAGTATGTTTAAGTTTAAATATCATTTTAATTACTTATTTAGGTAATTGTTGAGATGTACATATTTCTTCTTTAATGGTCTGGTGAGAGAATCTGTCAGAATTAGTTTGAGTTTGAATATTTTTATCCGTTGAGTCCTTCTATAGTAAACATTATTTTTGGGGTTAATTTTTTAAGCATTATATAGTTTGATATCTTTGATTATAAATATATGTATACATATTTATCAGTATCTAGGTTACTGTTTCAATGTTTGTAGTTAACACTAATATAGTTTTGGGGTTGTATTATTATTATTATTCTAGTTACATGAGTTTATTGTAGTGAATGGTAAAGATTTGGTTCATGTAATATACTTAGATTTAATTTAAATATGTGTATAAAATGTTTTGGCTTTATTGAAATAATTGTTTTATGTAAAAAGTGTTTTTATATTTAGCAATGATTATTCAATTATTTGGATGACAATATTTTAGTTGATATTGCGTGAATTGATATTTTTGAATTTTTATATTTTTTTTTAGAGGTAAATATATTTTTTTTCTAATATTTTGTTTTCAACATAGGCAAAAATCCATATTTGTGTTCTCGATATTTTTGGATTTACTAGTTCAGTATAGGAAGTCGATATTTTTTTTAATCAATGTTTAATTTCTGATATTTTTGTGTTTTGATATGTTATGCATCCATGTTATGTCAGTGATCCATTGTATACATTAAATCAAACTCCAAATCAATATCTGTTTTGAGAAATGACATATGATATGGATTATGTCTAATGTCTTTAAATTATTGATCCTCCTGGAAACTATGATCCACTATCAAGCAATAGTCTGCCCTGCATCTGATCCGTCGCTGTGCAGGAGTGCAAAAAAGGCCATAATTTCAGAATTTAAGCCCTTCAGCACCTATAATTTAAATACTTTAGCAGCTTTAAGGATTTCTTTAGGTTTAACCTTTTTCTTGATAACATGTAATAGCACAGGAGTTCTACAAATTCATCTGTAATCTCATCAGTATTTACAATATGGATTCAGACAACTACCACTGAAACATGATTTAGTATGCCCCTTACTTAAGAAGCCTTCTTGTTAATTAAATGAACCAAGGGCCCGATTCATAAAGACAATTATGTGTAGTAAAGTTCTGAGGGCTGAGCCTCAGAGCAGAATCTCTGTAACTTTGCTACACTTAAGTACCTTTGTGAATTGGTCCCTAAATATTAATTTTCCTTTTTCACAATTCTCTTGCATGGCAAAACATTGCAAACCTACAACTTGAAAAATTAGTTGAATGGAAAAAAATTCTTAACTCTTCACAGGTAAAACCAAAACAATTACTGTGCCATGCAGTTTTGCCAATGACTATTTTCAGTTGTTACCCTGGTCTTGAGAATGTGTACCATAGTTATAGTTTTTCCCCTGAACCTCCTGGGCTGAAATGGTGTTTTAGGTTTATCATGAACACTCTATCCCCTCTGGCAATATTACTGGTCCAGTATGCTGTAGCTGGCAGGAGGTAGATCTGCAAGGTTAGCTAGGTCTCACTGCAGGGAGACAAGGCAATTGATGACTGACACATTTTTTGTTCAATATTTTGACAGAAAAGCTGGTATTTCAGGACATTCTGAAGAGGGTTTATCACATATTTTGTATTATTTATACTGGTGCCCATCATATTGTACATGTCGATCTACCTTTTAGGTTCTTAAAGCATTATGGCCCTCATTACAACCCTGGCGGTCGGTGATAAAGTGACGGTAATACAGCCAATAGGCCAGCGGTAATAAATATGAAATTATGACCACTGCGAAAACTGCTCAGACAGACAGCCACTTTAATACACTGACCGCCACAGCGAAATCAACAGGCACCACGTCAGTAACCGCCAACAGCCAGGCAGAAGACAATGTACCGCCCACAGTAATATGACACACTTATCCGCCACCTTTTCTGGGGTGGTACCAATGGCATCAAAAGTCTGGTGGAAGCACTGCACAGAAGAGAAACGACTCACCTCTGTTGACTCAGGAAAGAACCACGCCGCAATGGAGCCCGAGCTGCATGTCTTCCCCAGGCTCTTCTACCTTCTGCTCCATTGCGAACACCAACTCGGACGAAGACAACCATGGTGAGTACTGCCGCCTAGCATACAGGGTAGTGGGGAGGAAAAAGAGAGTGACATACACACGCAATACGCAACACCGCCACCCCCAACACCACACACACAACCAGATGCAGTAACATAACATATACACCTCGTACCCATCAGGAATAAAGCAAGGACAACTACTAAAGTGTAAAAAGGCTGTAAGAAGATAAATATAGGTGGAATACGTGCATCCAAATCAAAAAGTATATACATATTTACAATGTAAGGGACACTGCCCAGTCCTCAATGTCCGTGGGCCACAGGGCCACATCACAAAGTCCAAGGCCCAACCTCACTCCTGCAACAACATGGAGAGAACACTGCAGGGGCATCAGGTAGAAAATAGAAAGGCACCTCAGGGGCACAAGGGGGTGCACCTCAGTCGGAAGATGGTACAACGCCACTGGTCCTGGAGGGGCCAACATGCCCTGTGCCTGGTCCTGGGAAGTGCAAGGCCACAGTCTCTCAAGTGGGTGATTTGCCCACTGCTTGATCCTGGTGAGTGCAAGGCCACAGTCCATCAAGTGGGTGATTTGCCCACTGCTTGGTCCTGGGGAGAGCAAGGCCACAGTCTCTCAAGTGGGTAATATGCCCACTGCTTGGTCCTGGGGAGTGCAAGGCCACTGTCTCTCAAGTGGGTGATTTGCCCACTACTTGTCCCTGGGGAGTGCAAAGCGACAGTCTCTCAAGTGTGTGATTTGCCCACTGCTTGATCCTGGGGAGTGCAAGGTTACAGTCTCTCAAGTGGGTGACTTGCCCACTGCCTCTGGAGGGGCAAACATGCCCTGTGCTTGGTCCTGGGGAGTGCAAGACCACAGTCTCTCAAGTGGGTGATTTTCCCAATGCTTGGTCCTGGGGAGTGCAAGGCCACAGTCTCGCAAGTGGGTGATTTGTCCACTGCTTGGTCCTAGGGAGTGCAAGGCCACGGTCTCTCAAGTGGGTGATTTGCCCACTACTTGGTCCTGGGGAGTGCAAGGTCACAGTCCCTCAAGTGTGTGATTTGCCCACTGCTTGGTCCAGGGGAGTGCAAGGCTACAGTCTCCCAAGTGGGTGACTTGCCCATTGCCTATGGAGGGGGCAAAATGCCCTGTGCTTGGTCCTGGGGAGTGCAAGGCCACAGTCTCTCAAGTGGGTGATTTGCCCACTGCTTGTCCTGGGGAGTGCAAGGCCACAGTCTCTCAAGTGGGTGTCCTGCCCACTGCATCTAGAGGGGACAACATGCCCTGTGCTTGGTCCTGGGGAGTGCAAGGCAACAGTCTCTCAAGTGGGTGATTTGCCCACTGGTTCTGGAGGGGGCATAGTGCTCAGTGAGCTTCATTCTGGGAAGGATGGGGTGAGTGGATGGCTTTTCCACTGATTATGGAGGGGGCATTGTGCCCAGTGAGCTTCATCCTGGGAAGGATGGGGTGAGTGGATGGCTTCTTCCACTGGTTCTGGAGGGGGCATAGTGCACGCACAGTGAGCTTCATCCTGGGAAGGATGGGGTGAGTGGATGGCTTCTCCACTGGTTCTTTAGGGGGCAACATGCCCTGTGATGCTGGTGGCAGAGATGGCAGTGGTGGGGGGAGGCTCCAGCCCTTCCACTGCAGCCTCAGACGGCTGCCCACTGGGGCTGCTGCTGCTGGCAGTGGTGCTGGTGGTGGTGCTGGTGGTGGTGCTCGAAGTGGTGGGGGTGTTTCATGTTTCTCAGCTTAAACCTTATGTGCCTGATCCTTACTCACGTCAGTTTCCTTGTCCACCTCCTGTCCTTGTGAATGATGCTCCTGAATATGAAGTGCAGGAAATCTGTGACTCTCGTCTTTTTCATAAACGACTTCAGTATCTGATTCATTGGAAGGGTTATCCTCTCAGTGAATGTTCATGGGAAGATGCCTCTTCCGTTCACGCTCCTCTCCTGACTCAACGCTTTCACTGTTTATTCCCTCTTAAACCTGGGCCTTCGGGAGGGGGACCTACTGTCGCGCCGCGCGGTGCGGCGCGAGCCGAGAGCTCGACTTCGGCCGGGCGTTCGGCTCGGGCCGCGCACCGCGTTATTAAGACGCGGCGCGCCCCCAGCCTCTCCTGCGCGTTTCGAGGCCCCAGATTTGCTTGGGGCCTCGTTCTTCCTTCTGCCTTTCACTGTCCCAGGGGTCTCTGAACCCTCTTACCTGTTTTTCTTCGTTTCTTTGTCCTTTCTTCTTTTTGCAGTCTGTTGTGTGCCTTTCTTTATGTCTTTTTCTCCTTCCCAGATTCCTGTGCTTTCCCAGCATTCCTTGTTCCCTATTCTCTATGGTTCCTCTACTATTCTGTTCTATATATTGTTTCCCTATCTAAGATGGTGTCCTTTTACTTCCTGTGGGTCACTTCCTGTTTGTTGGTATATAAGGGCTGTGTTTTTCCTCTTTCCTTGCGCTGCAACACTTTCTGCTCAGTTGGTGTCTTCGCTCCTGATTTCCTTGCCTTTTGGTTTTGGACTCAGCATTCTGTATTTTCTGATTTTTGCTCCTTTTGGATTCCTGTTTGTTGTTCTTGTTTTTCTCCAGGACTTTTCCTGTTTGGAGGTTTTTCCCCTTTGGAAGGGGTTTTTCCCTCTGGCGCTACTTTCTGAAGGGCACGGTCTGTTCTTGGTGTCTCCATTGCCTACAGCACCGTGGCTACCAGAAAGAGTCGCCCCTTTTTGGGCCAAAGCCGAACATTGAAGATTCACGCCACCAGATCTGCAAATTCCAGGCGCAAGCAGCACGTGAGTCGTGACAGATTGCAGCGCCTAACCATTCCGACGTCCTCAAACACCATGGATAATACAGTGGCGGCTGCTGCAGATCCGGAGCAATCTCTGTTAACCACGATTCAGCAACAAGCCCAGGAGTTGCAACAACTACGTAATGAAAATGCTGCGTTACGACAGGCTTTGGCCCTCCGCACCAGTGATGTTCCGACAATCTCCGCTTCTACCCCTTGTTTCTCTGGTGAACCAACCAAGCTTCGCGAGTTCTTGGATGCTTTAACGGTGTATTTCGACTTCCGACCTACTCAATTCTCCCACGACAGGACCAAGGTGGGTTATCTTATCAGTGCCTTATCCGGCCCAGCCTTGGCCTGGGCAACCCCGATGGTGTCCTCCGACGACCCTGTATTGTCAGACTATTCCGCCTTTGTGAGTCGCTTCAAACAAATGTTTAGCCGTCCTGGATTGGAAGCCTCCGCTGAAGAAGCCTTGTGCGACATCCAACAAGGCTCCCAAGACGTCCTGCAATATATAACCCGTTTTCGTCAGCTGGCGGCAGAGACCACTTGGGTGGAACGTACTCTGGTAACATTATTTCGTAGAGGACTCAAAGAGAAATAAAGGATGAACTAGTGCATTCTACCAGAGCGGAAGATCTTCGTGGCCTGATGGATCAAGCACTGTCCATCGAATATCGTCTTCAGGAACGGAGATCGGAAAAGAAAAGGAGTAGAGGGTTTACCCAGCCAAGTAGCTCACGTGCATACCTGCAGCGTTCCGAGGAACCTCGCACTCCTGCTAGAGACATCGAAGGGGAACCCATGCAGGTGGATACTACCCGAGGTCCGCTCTCTGCTAGTGAACGAGAAGACAGACGCAAGAGAGGGTTGTGCCTGTATTGTGGTTCTGCTGGTCACATACTCCGTACCTGTCCAGTACGTCCGTCCAGACCTTCGGGAAACGCCACCTCCCGTCCTCTGTAAGAAGGGAGGGGACGGGATCTACAGCTATACCTTCCATCAGCTCCTTTAATGACAATACAACTGCCTTGTTCATCTTTCCTGTCCTGTTACAACTTCCTGACGGTCGTCAAGAAAAGACTATGGCATTACTAGACTGTGGTGCTAGTGGTATATACATGGACAAGACATGGGCTGCTGCTAACCTAGTTCCTACTCAAGCAAAAGAAGTACCCGAACAGGTACACACTGTGGATGGATCTTTGATATCCTCTGGTCCTGTAGACACCACTACCCTGATGTTAAGTCTACAGGTGGGAAACCATCAAGAACACATCTCCTTCGATCTTATTACGTCCCCTAACCATACCATCATTCTTGGAATTCCGTGGCTCATTAGACATAACCCATATATAAATTGGGTTACCCGGACAGTCTCTTTGTCTTCGCAATTTTGTCACGAGAACTGTTTTACTTCCGACAAGTATTGGTCTCCGAAAAGATCCTTAGCTACTGAAGGTGCCACTGGTATGTCCATTAATACGGTCCAAGGGGTCCCAGACCACTATTTGGAGTTTCAGGATATTTTCCAAAGACCGTCAAAACCTGTGCTACCTCCACATCGAGAATATGATTGTGCAATTCCATTAGAACCCGGCACAATTGTTCCTTTTGGGAGGATGTACTCCCTCACGGAACCCGAAAGGGAAGTTCTAAAGGAGTATCTGGACGAAAATATACAGAGTGGTCTTATTGTTCCATCGTCGTCTCCGGCTGGGGCCCCTCTCTTTTTTGTGCCCAAGAAGACTAAGGATCTTCGTCCGTGCCTGGATTTTCGAGGTCTGAATAAAATCACCATTAAAGATCGTTATCCTTTGCCTCTCATCAGGGACATACTGGAAGCAATCAGAGGGGCCCAACGTTTTACTAAATTGGATTTACGAGGAGCCTACCACCTTTTACGCATAAGAGAAGGCGACGAATGGAAGACAGCATTCAGGACCCCATTTGGCCATTTTGAATATAGGGTTATGCCGTTTGGTCTTACTAACGCCCCGGCAATCTTCCAGAGATTTATGGACTCAGTGTTTTCAGACCTACTTAATCAGACAGTCGTGATCTACCTAGATGACATTCTTATTTATTCTAGAAATCCTGAACTCCATACTTCCCATGTGAAACAAGTTCTTCAAAGACTTCGTGATCATCAACTATTTTGCAAACCAGAGAAATGTGAGTTCGACATAACGGAAGTCAAATATCTGGGCTATCATTTAAGTCCCACCGGCATAGCTATGGACCAAGAAAAGGTACAAGCTATCCTAGAGTGGCCTTCTCCTTCTACCATAAAAGAAACACAATGTTTCCTAGGTTTAGCAAACTTCTATCGACAATTCATTCTAGACTTTGCCAGTCAGACTAGCCACATAACTCACACCTTAAAGAAGGACAATTTAAAGAAGGGGTTTGTCTGGACTGAGGCTGCTGAAGCAGCCTTTCAAAGCTTAAAGAGAGCCTTCACCCAAGCCCCCATCTTAAGACATCCAGATACCACCAAGCAATTTATAGTAGTAACTGATGCTTCTGAGAGAGCCATCGGAGCTGTCTTACTCCAACGACAAGAGGATGATGGCCTTGAACATCCTGTTTTCTATTTGTCTCATATCCTTTCCACAGCTGAACAACATTATTCCGTACTTGAAAGGGAATTATTGGCTCTGAAAACAGCCTGCCTTGAGTGGAGGCAGTTTCTGATGGGTTCCAAGGAACCATTTGAGGTGAGGACAGACCACCATAATTTACAATGTTTAAGAAATTTTGTATGCCAGAATAGTCGTCAGGCCCGCTGGGCCTTTTTCTTCAGTCAGTACGATTTTTATATTACATATATTCCAGGATCTCAAAACATTCTGGCTGATGCTCTGTCTCGCCGATATCCAGAGTGTTCTCCTTCCTCATCCCAGTATCTTCTAGAACCCAGTAAGATCATTGGAGTGGCTCAGTCTTTCCTGGAAGAAGTACAACAAGAATACGCCAACCTATCGGACCATGACATAGAAGAACTAAGACCATTATTGTACAAGAAACAAGGATATTTTTATTACCAAGACCTGATATTCCTCCCTACAAACAAGGTGCAAAAGAAAGCATTACAAATGTGCCATGATTCCCCTGTAGCTGGTCACAGAGGCATCAAAGCCACACAAGAATTACTTTCACGATTTTTTTGGTGGCCTACCTGGAAACTGGATGTGGAAAGATACGTTCAGGCCTGTCCCATATGTGCCCAAGTCAAAATACCTCACACCAGACCGGCAGGGTTACTACAACCTTTGCCTGTTCCATCGGCCCCATGGCATACTATCTCTACTGATTTTATGTGTTCGCTCCCACCATCAGCAGGAAACCGGGTTATCATGGTCACAGTGGATTCTTTCACAAAGATGGCTCATTTCACTGGCCTAAAAAAGCTGCCTACTTCCCAAGAACTAGGTCAAATATTCATAGATCATGTCTTCCGTCTCCATGGACTTCCACATACCATAATCTCTGATAGAGGACCTCAGTACATCTCCCGATTTTGGAAGCATTTTTGTAAAACACTGAATATGAATAGAGCCCTGTCTTCAGGGTTCCATCCTCAGACCAACGGACAGACTGAGCGTCTGAACCAAGGACTAGAGCAATATCTTCGATGCTTTTGCAATTCTACCCAAAGTAACTGGAGCACTTACCTCTCTTTAGCTGAATTTTCCTACAATAACTCAGTCCATAGTGCCTCCAAGGTCACTCCCTTTTTCTGTTCCTATGGTTTTCATCCTACCTCTTTCCCTACTTCTCCACAATCCAACTCTCCTCTACCTGCTATTAACTATTTCTCCAAACGCCTTCTCCAACTCCATAAACTAATTCGATCTAATTTGTTACATACCAAGAGGTATATGAAGAAGGCTGCAGACAAGAGACGTACAACCAATCCAAATTATCATCTGCAAGATAAAGTCTGGCTCTCCTCCAAATTCTTGCCCTCACGTCTCTCTCAAAACAAGTTCACACCTCGTTACTATGGGCCTTTCCGTTTTCTCCAGTTGGTCAATCCTGTCACTGTCCGTCTTCACTTACCCCATACATGGAAGATCCATCCGGTTTTTCATGTTTCTCAGCTTAAACCTTATGTGCCTGATCCTTACTCACGTCAGTTTCCTTGTCCACCTCCTGTCCTTGTGAATGATGCTCCTGAATATGAAGTGCAGGAAATCTGTGACTCTCGTCTTTTTCATAAACGACTTCAGTATCTGATTCATTGGAAGGGTTATCCTCTCAGTGAATGTTCATGGGAAGATGCCTCTTCCGTTCACGCTCCTCTCCTGACTCAACGCTTTCACTGTTTATTCCCTCTTAAACCTGGGCCTTCGGGAGGGGGACCTACTGTCGCGCCGCGCGGTGCGGCGCGAGCCGAGAGCTCGACTTCGGCCGGGCGTTCGGCTCGGGCCGCGCACCGCGTTATTAAGACGCGGCGTGCCCCCAGCCTCTCCTGCGCGTTTCGAGGCCCCAGATTTGCTTGGGGCCTCGTTCTTCCTTCTGCCTTTCACTGTCCCAGGGGTCTCTGAACCCTCTTACCTGTTTTTCTTCGTTTCTTTGTCCTTTCTTCTTTTTGCAGTCTGTTGTGTGCCTTTCTTTATGTCTTTTTCTCCTTCCCAGATTCCTGTGCTTTCCCAGCATTCCTTGTTCCCTATTCTCTATGGTTCCTCTACTATTCTGTTCTATATATTGTTTCCCTATCTAAGATGGTGTCCTTTTACTTCCTGTGGGTCACTTCCTGTTTGTTGGTATATAAGGGCTGTGTTTTTCCTCTTTCCTTGCGCTGCAACACTTTCTGCTCAGTTGGTGTCTTCGCTCCTGATTTCCTTGCCTTTTGGTTTTGGACTCAGCATTCTGTATTTTCTGATTTTTGCTCCTTTTGGATTCCTGTTTGTTGTTCTTGTTTTTCTCCAGGACTTTTCCTGTTTGGAGGTTTTTCCCCTTTGGAAGGGGTTTTTCCCTCTGGCGCTACTTTCTGAAGGGCACGGTCTGTTCTTGGTGTCTCCATTGCCTACAGCACCGTGGCTACCAGAAAGAGTCGCCCCTTTTTGGGCCAAAGCCGAACATTGAAGATTCACGCCACCAGATCTGCAAATTCCAGGCGCAAGCAGCACGTGAGTCGTGACAGGGGGAGGCTCCAGCCCTTCCCCTGCAGCCTCAGACGGCTTAACCTCCATGGTTGGTGGTGGGTGCTCCGACTGAGTCCCAGCACCAGGCCTCTTGTCCTTTTTGCCTGCTGCTGCAGGCCTCTTGTCGTTCCTGCCAGCATCTGGGAATGGCTCCTTGCTCCTTTTGGCAGCAGCTGGGAACTGCACCTTATCCTTCCTCTCAGCAGCCGGGGATTGCTCCCTGCCCTTCTTTTTACCAGCTGGGGGTGCCTCCTTGCCCTTCCTTTTTGCAGCTGGGGGTGCCTCCTTGCCCCTACCTGCAGCATCTGGGGGTGCCTCCTTGCCCTTCCTTGCAGCACTTGGTGCAGGCATCCTATCAGTGTGGCCCGCTGATGCCCGGGATCCTCTCCCACCTGGTGTAGCTGTGGACACTACTGTGCCCCTGGACTGGGTGGCTGAGGTGCTTGCCTGGGTTTTGACGACCCTGATCTGATGTGAGGGATGGGGAGGGTAGAGAAGAGGTCAATGTTGGTGAGGAAAAGCTTCTTAGGGACATTGGGGTATGAAGAGGGAGATGGTTTGGGAGTGGAGGAAGAGGGAGTGGTTGTAGGAGGTGTCAGTCTGCTGTGTTTGGGTGCAGGTGCATGGGCTGGATGCTGTTGTGAGGTGGATGGCTGTTGGGTGTCTGAGTGCTTGTGCTTGTGTACTTTGGGAGGAGGTGGCACAGTCACAGTGGGAGAGAACACAGGGGACCTGTGCATGGAAGTGGGGGTGGTGACTGCCAGTGAGGGGCGTGTGCTTTTAGGTGTGCTGGTGATGGGGGAAGTGGATGAGGATGTAGTGCATGCAGGTGTGAGTGTAGACACAACGGGCAGGGAGGTTCAGTATGTGGAAGAGGCAGTGGATGTTGGTATGTCTGATTCTGGATGGTGTTTGTGTGAGTGCCTGTGTGATAAAGTGTGGTGCTTGTATTTGCTATATCCACTCTTGTGTGTTGTCCTAGGTGCATGCTCATCTGACTGTGTACTTAGGATAGGTTGGGGTTGGGGGGAATGGGATGGGGTAGAGGAAGTTGGAGGGGGAGGATAGAAACAGGGACAATGGCTGCCACCAGAGAGGAGGCCAGAGCCTGGATTGGTCTATTTGGGCTGCCAGCCCCTGGATGGCATTCACAATGGTTGACTGCCCAACAGAGATAGATCTCAGGAGGTCAATAGCCTCCTCTCACTCAGGGCAGCAGGGCTAACTGGGGCAGGGCCTGATGTGCCTAGGATGAAGGAGATGCCCACCCTCCTGGGTGAGCGGGCACGGGAAACTCGCTCGGGGGCTGCCGGGAGGGTAGTGCTGGTATGGGGGAGGCAGCTGTAGCTGGGGTGGGCACAGAGCTGTCCGCCACCACCAGGGAGCTTCCATCGGAAGAGGAATCTGTGTCCGAACTGTCCCCTCCTGTCTCTGCCGTGGTGCTCCCCTCACCCTCCGTCTCACTGGTGCCCTCACCGTCGGTGGATTTGGCCTCCTGGGTCCTGTGGAATGCAGCTCCCTCCATCACCGGTGCCTCTGCTCCTCCGCCAGATGATGCTAATGCACATCAGGACAGGGTGACAAAACAAAAAGTGGGGGGAAGAGACAAAGGATGCACTTGGTCAATGGCGCCAACAACACCACCGTTGGCGTACACAACACACACGCAGGGAACAGCCATGCACACTAGGCAATGCACTACCAGTCACAATGCTAGTCACCAGGCCATGGATAGGGACAACTAACCACAATTGCAGCATTCCTGAGACCCACAGACTCCTGCCCAGTAGTGGATGACTACTTGGTTGATTGGAGGTATTTTACATCAGTACCCTGCCCAACATGGGACCTACTCTGCAATGTCAGGCCTGGCCTAGGGGCCCCACAGGCCCACATCCCCCACCCGGATTCCACCCCACCAGGTGCAAGTTGTATATTGGAGCACTGTACTCACCCCCTTGTGGTTTCTGTGATGCCCACAAGCACCCGTCTAGCTCCGGATAGCCCACCACCAGTATGTGGGCCATCGGGGGTCAGGGTTCAAAAGGCACCCCTTCCTCGTTGGGAGGCCATCTCCAGCTGGGCATCTGCCGCCTTCCATGCCCAGCGTCTCAGGTCCTTCCACCATTTGCAACAGTGGGTGCTCCGCCTGCCGTAGACTCCCAGGGTCCGAACGTCCTTGGCGATGGCACGCCATATACCCTTTTTCTGATGGGCGTTGACCTGCAGGGAAAAGGACACAGTGAAAGGTATTAGTCTGACCGTCCTGCCTGTTACACTCATGGCCCACTATGCCCCTTCTCATCCCCATTAGTACAGACATGGCCCACCATACATGCTGCAAGCTGCCAAGGGCCCATCCACCACACACCACCTACATGAGGCCTGCACAGAGAGCACTCCATGCATACATGCCCCATGCATTGTAGTCATGGTGTACTCACCTGTTGGTCTGGAGGCTCATACAGCATTCAGTAATGGGGTAGGACCCCATCCACCAGTCTCTCCAACTCTGCCGAGGTGAAGGCAGAGACCATTTCCCAAGGTTTGAAAGGGTGCTTTTACATTACATATTCGTCTAATCCAATTGGGAATAGTTTTTTAATGTCAATAGAGCAAAACTGTTTTTATCAATATATAAACAGCATTTTCAGTCCTTTTAAGAACAGAGGAACATATAGGAATGAAACCTGCTAACTTTCTATCTAGGCTGCAGTTTGAGGACATCTGGCTACTAAACAAATAAGCTATCTCGGCAGGCAGCTTCTGGCTGTATGAACTCTGTATTCAGGTATATGCAAACATATTGTTCATCCCCGCACAATGGCAAACATTGAGTTCTAATAATTAAGATGGAATCAATTAAATGAATTAAGATGTGTTCGTAATATTGACTTTTGCCTCCTTCATAATGGCTGAATTTATTGGAATATCTTCTATAATGATTCCACTGTATTGGTTTTACAGTGAGCCTCATGAAATAATGATTCATATTTTTTGTTTCTTATGTGTGCTTTGTTGGGGGTGGGAAAAGAACCCACTGAAAATGCTGTATCTCTGACTGGCACTCTTATTTGTATTACTGTACCAATCCAAAGATACATTTTCTCTGGGTAACTTCTGTAGAGACTTATGTCTATTTTCTCCACTCATATTGAAAAGTTGGTGCACCTTGACATGCCTCAAGGAGAATGGAAATCTACTGGATACAGTCAGGTTTGACCCCTCACAGAGAACATGGCACCCATGTGTGATGCTGTAATAAACTGAGTTGATGGGCCTTGATAAGTTAGTATTTCAATAGAGTTATATTTTCTCCCTTGCATGGAAAAAGGAAAAAGGAATAACCTGTTTTGAAGTCAGGTTTGTCAAGCTTAGCTTTTAAAAGCATCCCCCATTATTTGCATCAGCTTTGAGTTGTCTGTTGTGAAATAGTGGAGAAATAGTAGTAAGTGTTGATCTTCAGGGTCCAGTGGCTAATTATTTGATATCACAAAGCTTCCCAGCTGCCAGAGAAGAAGTATTATTTGTTGTCACGGAAAGTCAAGCTTGCCCATTTGAAATGCTTTACTCAAGTCCACATTTTGCACAGTTGAAATTGATAAAGGGCATTTGCTAAGTATAAGCCATTAAGCATTCTTCCCAGATATATACTTTATGAAAAAATAGCAATCCCTAAATGCTACAAGGAATGTATGCACTAGTTTTACCACATGTAGCAGAATCAATTAGAATGGGAATGTTAAGTCTCCAATGAACTACATGGCTATTTAAGGGAAATAAACACAAAATTCAAATCCAAAGACAAAGTTCAGACTAAGTGAGACAATCACTGATAGAAATACTAATGGTGTAAAGATGTTTAAGGCATTAGGGGGCATATTAATCAATATATCATACAGCACAGCAAGTCACCTTGATGTGCTACATGGTAGGGAAAGAGCAGGAATGCACCCTACAAGGCATTCTTGTCATTTCCCGGCACTGACACACTCAGTGAAGTCTAGCAACAGCTCAAGCACCCTTGAATCATGGTCAAAGGTTGCCTGCATTGTATGCAACAATCTCCTGAGACATATTCCTTTTTTGTGTATGCTGCAGAATGCAGCACACAAAGAAAAAGTAAGTAACGAGGACGAATAAAGAAATTCCTCCTCTTTACATCTCACCTGTGGAGGCGTAGGTTTTTGACTCATTCCCAGGTCTACAAGTGATGGTATATCTGGGAATGTGCCACAATCCATGGGTGGATGCGTCATGACACTAATGCTCCACCCATGGACCGTGTTCCAGTAGCAGAGTAACACAATGCAGCTGAAATAGCTGGGCTGTATTACTCTAAATTTATCAAGCCAGGCAAGGCCATGCAAGGTGGCTTTGCCTGGCTTGATAAATCTGCATTAAGAGTTGATGAATATGGCCCAAAGTAGATGGTGGTGTAAAATGTCAGTGTACCAAAGGTTTCACATGGAGCTTATGCACCATTTTTCCATTTTTAACCTGTAGTCTATTAATGAGTAAAGTGCTCACTAATCAAGATAAAGTGCTCTCCTGTATTGCTCCAATAACTAATCAGTTTAAGACAGTGTATACTTAGACAATTTCCCAAGAAAAGTATTGAATATTGATTGCGTTTCTCTCATTGGGAATGGTACCACTCATTCAGAAATGTACCGTAAATGCAGTGTATTTGCTTATGTGTTGCCCAGAATTATTTCAGAAATATACATATGTTTAGGTACGTGTGCACCTTAACTGCAACTGAAGCTCAAGGATGATGTAGGGAGCATGCTAAGAGATAAATCTCTTGATATGAAAAAGAAGCAGAAGGGTAAACACAAAACATTAAGTGGATCACCTCAATAGCAAGAGGAGGAAGTTATTTCAGAGACTGTAAACTATAAAATACGTATTGGTCTTAGTATGCTGAGAACTATTCTCTGTGTTATTTTGAGGAATAACAGACATTTAGAGAGGAATACTGAGGAAGGAGAATGGCTAAACTGAGTGTCAGAAAAGAATGAGTATCAACAGGGGAGCTGAAAAGGGAAGCAGTCTGCCACAAAACACTGAAAACAGTGGAAAGAAGAAAGTTAAAGTTTCTTACTCAAAAGCTCATTTTGAAAAGAAGAAAGTGGAAGATTTGCCCACTAAAGAACTGCCTGCATCAAAAATGAGAGTACATCTGCAGAATGGAAAATGGCTAATAGCGCTTCTGAACAGTACAGCTGAAATAATGTTAGTAGACCAGGCTCTTCAGGAGCATCTGGTCACAACTCTATTATTGGGGATAGTCAAATAAAGAAACCAGATGGATGCGTACATTCCCCTGAGAGAATATATAAAAGTAAAAATACCAAAAGAGAAGTGTTAGACCTGTCAATCGTAGGGTGATCTTCTCCCAAACCTTTTGCCCTTTTCCCTCAATTTTTGGTGAAATTTGTTTTTCCAGGGCTTGGGGCTCTGTGCATTTTACCACTTCTAACCAGTATTAAGGTGCTTGTGCTCACTCCCTAAAACATGTTTAAATTTGTTTATACCTGATTGGCATATGTAATGTACTCATAAGTCCCTTGTGGAGTGGTATACCATATCCCCAGGTCCTGCAAATTAAATCCTACTAGTGGATGTGCAGCACATATTGTTCCATCCACTAAAGCAGCCCCTAAAACATGCCCATGATCTGCAATTACAGCCTGAATTCACTTTCAAACTGCCAATTTGACTTGCCAATATAACTCCCTCTCCCCAGTCTTAAACTCCCCTTTAAGTGCATAAAAGTCACCCTAAAGGTAGACTATAGGCAGCTCATAAAGCACAGTGTGTTGTAATTGAAAGGTTTGAAGTGTACCTTTAGGTTTTACATGTGCTGGAAGTGAAACACTACTAAATTTGTTTTTAATTACTGTGAGGCCCACTTGTTCCACTAGGTTGCTTTATTGCATTTAATAAGTGCCATCTTTTGATTTGGAACAGATAAGCATTTTGATGGTAAGGTCGGATTTTAAATTACAATTTTGAAAATGCCACTTTTAAAAAATTGCATTTTCCTGCCATTGGGTGCCTGCAGCCTGTTCCTAGGTCACTCTACTGAGTGTAACTAGCAATAATACTTTGTGAATTCCTCCAGATAGTCCAACAATATGGATTAGGTGTGCCTGAATTGGCCATCTGCTAGTAGGGTGGAGGAACAGAGCATCATTAGAACTGAATAGGCTATACTCTGCCTCCATACAAAGGGCTTGTCACCACTGCATTGTTCCTGTAGCCAGCTTGGAGCAAAGGTAAGGGAGTCAGGAAATTTCAAGCACTTCAAAGAGAAACCCCTAGAAACCTTCCCCATACCAAAGAAGGCAACACATTTAAAAATAGGGCCCTCAGATGCACTCCTCAGTTCATATTCTGGACCTGCATAATGACTCCCAAATGAATGCCTACTGATGTGGCCTGCTGTGCACTCAACAAGACAGCTTTGCTGCACCTGGAAGAACTGCTTTGCTGCCTAGTGCCTACATTAAACCCTCAGAGCCCTTGAGCCGTGCTTCTTCACCTTAACACAGGACTACCACAGTGACACCAAGGGCTAGTTTGCTGGCCTCCTGTTCAGAGCCACCCTCCCTACATCTTCAATTCACACTTGGACCCAGCCTGAGTGAATCCTGAATCCCCAAGTAGTGTCCCTCCAGTCTTAGACCCCCCCATTGTGGTGATAAAAGTGCCAGATAGCCAAAATCAAAAACTTTGGAATTTTAACATTTTTGGCTAAAAACTGCTCTGAGAACCAAGGGAAGAATAAGACAAACTTGTTTGTCAATCCATTCAAGGTGCATCACCGCTTGGCCTGACTTTGCAACTGCTCCTGCTAAGTTCTTTGCCATAGCTGCAAATCCCGTTCAGTTGTCCTTCGCCAAAGGGGTATCCAGCCTTGTGGAAATTTAATTGGCTACAGCCTCCTACTTCATCCCACCGGAGATTTAAGACTTTCATAAAAGTGATTAGGTCCAGGCATAGGAACCTTCACTGTGACTTCATTGAGCGGCTCCCCAGTGATGATGTCTATCCTCAGACACCGCCTGCAGCCTTGCCCCGCTGAACTTTACTTTCTCAGAGCTTTTTCACCAGAATTGTTCTAAGTGGCAACTGGGCAAAATGCACTTCTTCTATCTGACCTGCACTTTATTGTGGTCTGACATAATTTCAACTTTGATCCAGTCTCACACTTTTAGATAGCAGCGGTTGGTTCTTTGATCTTTTAGGAGCTAGTTTTTACTGAAAATTAATAACTACATTTCGACTGATTGAAATTTTGTTGTTTTGGTGTCAAATAATTTGTTAAAATTTACTTTGTTTTTGTAAATTTGTGTACAATTTTTCTTGTCTTGTGTTTTAATTTTATTACTGTTTGTGTTCTGCATAAATACTTTACACACTGACTCTAAGTTAAGCCTGACTGCTTTTTGTGCCAATCTACTCAGTGTTAAGCACAAGTTAATTCAGTGACATTTTGTGGTTCACCCTGACAGAAATTGGGCTGTTGCTTGACCACACCTGACACCCCAGCAACCCATTTTATCCCAAGGAGGTTATATTCAGCATGATACAATTTGGTCACATATATTGAAAGCCTATGATGACATCATCATAGCAGAAGAAGATTGGCTGACACACCTGAGGAGTGGGCACAATACATTAAACATTCTCTCCTCTTGTACTTGAGGAACTCAGGGAACGTTGTACGAAGCAGTGTGCTCTAAACATAAAGCATTGCATAAAAGTTAAATCAGGGACAATAAGGGCTCATTACTACATATAACTCCGCTTGGCAGCAAACTGCAGGTTCAAGCCAAATACCAATAAAAGCCAGAGGCCGAACGTGATATAAGAAATCCTAGCAGAATTATTATATCATGGGGGGCAGTATCTTGTCACTCAATTATCAATCCTCATTTGAATTCACATGCACACATATATCCGTTAAAAATGTTTACACCATAGGACCTATGGGGTAGCCTGATTTACAAAGGTTACTTACACTTTTGAGTACATTTACTCTTTGGAGCAAGTTTACTAATTTCAGTATTCATAATCTATGAGTGCAAACTTACTATAAAAGTGTAAGTTATGTTTTCCCACCCCCTGAATAAAGCAACCGGCTAACTCGTATGTGGTGGGTAGCTTTCCCTCTCTAATCCCCTTGTTGACCCTCTCTAAACCACTCTCACTCCTCCCTAACCCCAAACCTTTTAGAAGTAAGCTTTCCCCTTTTTCTGTCCAGTCCCCTGTGTGCCTTCCACATTTACTACTAAAGCCCATGTGTGTAGACTTCTCAGTCATTGTAGAGAACTCCACACTCACAAGTAAGTATATGTAAAGTGTACATGTTGTAGTACTACAAAAGGTAATGCAAAATGCAGTTTGTGAATCAGTCTGATAATCTGGACAAATATAAAACAACTGAATTCACATTTAAGGGTGCCCAATTTGTGAATAAAATGACTTGAGGAGAAAAAGAACTGTGTTGTCTTATTTTCATCAAGAATAATAGAACTGTTATAGGACCATCCTGCTATTTTATCATATATTTATATTTTGTTGAAGACATAAAAGAACTATTACGAAGAGAATAAAGCTCAGTAACTTTTCTAGAATAGAATATATTTATAAAACTATAGAAAAGATTTAAAAATGTGACTTTCATAATGTGATATTGTAAGGATATTGATTGCCCAGCGAAGGTAAAGGGTTGGCTTCAGAATTTCAGCTGTAATGTTCAACCTTACAGCCTCCAAATACATTAGGGAAATTACAAGCAGCTCTTACGATGTTCTTGAACTTAGGAAGGCATACCTGATGCACTATGCTAAGTTGATGAAATCATTATATCAGACTATCTTCCCTTTTTTGGGAACAGTTGGAGTGATGCTCACACAGCCATACTACGTAGGCTTTAAGCAGACATGTTAGAGATAAGTGGATCTATTCACAAAGGTACATCTACATGTAATTATGTACTCAAGTATAAATGTATTCTTACACCAAGAGGTAGCATTGCTACTTTTCAACTACATTTTTATACTGATACATTCCTAGTGTAACGTTATTTCTACTGTTACTAATCTTAAGTTTATTGCTGGGGCAGAGATCTCTGCATGTGGGAAAGATACTACTGCATGGAAGAACGCATGAAAATTGCATACACCTTAAGCAAATCATGCGCACCTTACACCCATTCCGACACAACAACCTAAATACTGTCAACAAATTAGGTTTTGCTTTTTCTTCTTCATCGTTCAGATTCCATATTCACAATCGTAAGTAAGAATACATACCAAAGTTTGGAACAGGAAGAGAAACTTAAGTAGAGAGGAGAGTATGAGTGCAGGTAGAAATCTGTTAAAACACTACAAATATCTTTGTGGGCTGCCTCCATTCACCTTCAGTGGATCCTTATGGCAGGAGGTGAAAGGCTCAGTCAATATATGAGGGAATGAGACAAGCAGAGTTGGGGATAATGAAAAGAAGTTGAATGATTACAGGAGTTGGGTAAGGGAGACAGTCCCCAGGTTTCATTGGCATCATTTCTTCCTGGAGGGCCACCTGGATTCTATCTCTGTCTCAACACTCTTGAGAAAGCATCCTCCCACCCCAGCTATATGGGCGGCCTTGTTCAAATAATACTAATTTGGTGGCAGGTAAAAATACTGTTTATCTGATGAAAACAAACCTACAATCATTCACCCATATTTGTCCTTCACCCATACTTACATTGTTAGGCATACATTACATACATGTCCTTCAAAAACACCCTCTAACACTTACCCAATAAATGTGTAGATGTTTTGATTATATTTATTTTATTTGTACTCTTTTCAAATAGCTACTTTTTCATGTACATTGGTTGCCTCGGCTAGGGTAGAAGTAATTGCAAGTGTAGCAGTGTAACATACAAGGCAGGTTTCTCAACAAAGCCAAGTACACACACAAAGGTATGTCCTTCTACTGCCAATGCCACTACCACACTATAGAGAATTCCATGATTTGGAGCACTGTATTTTACTATACTATACATTACACTACAGTATACTTTACAGTGTATTTTTAATAACTCACAATTGTAGTCAAATATGACCTTAACATTTATATTGTTAAACCGGAATATACTCACATACTTTTCATTTTCAAGACCCATTGGTGTCCCATCCTCCACCTGCCACAATTATAGTTAGGACCTAGTTTCCATAGGAAAAGTGTTTTTGACTTGCCTATAACTTTAGCGCTGTTTTGATGAATCTTCACGAAATGTTCCCAAAAAAAGTGTCCTACTGTGTCTTATTGTGCATAGTAATTTTCAAAGTAATTCATCAAGCCAGGGATGAGAAAAGAGGGGGGTTAAAAAAAGTGTGTTTCCCACGTTAAATGCCATGGGGATTTTTAACACGACTATACCTGAACTGCTGGACCAAATTACACTACGTTAGGCAAAATCTAGCTCTTAGTCTAGAAAGCATGCTTTTTGTGATTCGGTGATCCCTTCAGTAGTTTTAGAGATATTGAAGGGAAAAGAAATATAGATATCGAGGGACGTGTATCTTCCATGGATCAATCAGTCCCCATGCTCAAATCTGATTAGCTGCCAACACTTCAAACAGGAAGTGTTGGCTGCTATTTTGGGAACAGACTTCAGCCGAGTCAGCTAAGGTCTCATATAAATTGTACTAAGCAAAGAGCATATAAATTAATGGAAATACTGGGTAGGTGTAAACCCACAATTACATTCTTAATAAAAAATTACATCTATCTAAAGCACCATTGCAATTTACATTGCAGTGGTGACATCACCACTGATTTCACAAACTTCAGGTTTATTCTGTAAGAAAAATATGTTCTACACAACCATACAGTCATTTTTTCAAGTATTAGAAATTGTAATGTTTCTGGAAGGCATTGGTTTAGTAGTGTTGTGTGACACTACACCAGTGAGAATTTTGCTTTAACATCTATACTGTACAAGCCCAAAAAACAATACATAATGTATGGCTTTTTGGAGCCTGCATGACTTGTAGCAATTAAAAAGAAAAAATCTATTTTCTACATGCACCACAATCTTGTCCAGGTCTCATATTTTGCAACAAATGAATACAAAGCAAACTCTTGAGATAATGAATATATTAATTGGTCTGCAGATAAATACAGTCCTCTTTCCTCTACACAGCCATACACACACTCACAAAGTGTTACTACCTACTGCAGAAAACAATACTGTTATTCCTTATCAGTCATAGTCTATGCTGATATATCTGATTTGCTAAGATTCTACGTCACCCAAATTAATCCGTGGAAATTATTAGACATCAAACACTAATCATTTTTGCCAACATGTGTGCACTAAGTTCCCATCTGCACGTACCATATCAAAATTGTGGCCCCGATCCTGACATGAAAGCAAGCTTTGATTTGCTAAAACATCAGACGCAGCTCCTCTGTTAGGGTGGAGGAACGTTGCTCTCCTGCCAGCAGTGGCAGCTGCAAATCTTTTACAAAAAAATATAATAAACTATGTTTATTATTGTTTTTTGGTAAATTGGACGGGACCACAGGCTGTGACGAGCACTGAGGGGGAGTGCTCAATGCGCATGTGTGTTTGGCCACCTGTCTTGGGCCATCTAAACACACATGCGCAGTAGGCTCTCTCCTGCGTGGCACTATGTTGCCGGGCTGGATAAAGCAGGCACACGCTCCCAGTCAATCCTGATGCTGCTCTGAGCAGTGTCAGGATTGGCCGCAGGGCAGGCTGGAAGCCTGTGCCTGCAGCATGTCTGCAGAGAGGAGCATTGCAGTGGTGACAGCGATGGAAACGGTGGCACAGGCACATTTTTTTAAATTAAATCTGCGCCATGACCCCACTCCTACTTAGCACCGTGAACCGCTCCTGGAAAACATGCTATTAATTGACTCTGAGTTAATGGGCATGAAGTCACAATTTACATATTTCTCGGATATAGTTGGACATATTTGCTATAAACTGTACAGGGCCCAGAAGTGTTCTTGTGAAAAAAAACAATCCACAGAATTTACCATTGATTTATGAACAAGCGATTTTAAATTGAAAGATAGAAAAGGTTGATACATAAAAATCAAGAAGGCACTAATGATTCTATAAAATTACCACCAGTGAATTAAAGGCCATATGCCCACATAGAGACTTTAAAATAAATATTCAATGTATGTACAATGTTTATGCACAAGGAGGGTTCCTGGTGACATCCATGGCAGCTTTCCACAGACTGGAATATTTGCTTTTGAACTTTTCAGTCTATGCACCAATTGAGCTTACTAGATGTTCAGTTGAACTGACATTTACTGGACAGGCTGAGAGAGCCGGGTGGCAAATAACTGCTTTGCCATCACATCCCAGTAAGGGAGACTCTCCATAGACATACAAGAGACTCACAGAATATCCTTTATTTGCTTTCACCATAGCCAGAATGTACTCTTGAAAAGGTGCTTTAGGGAGGCAAGATCAATCAACTAAAAGTTAGTTGGTCCTGCCAACCAACATTACTCCCATACTTAATGGGTTATTTCGATTTAGTCTAAATTGGGTCAGAACTGTACATTGGCTCTGCTCACACACTACCAAAGTTTCCCCCTCCCATTTAGAGGAGAGCGAACACCATAGTATTTGTGAGGTGAGTGGAGTATCAACCGGCTCCACTGATGGGAATCCTTGAGAGCCAGGCAACTCACCTACCACTGGGATGCCAGGAAAAAGGTGGCAGTGCCTTTACTGTATGTCATGTGTGTGACATGACTTCAAAGCCCAATGGACCCTGTTTTCTAACTGAAATCACCAGCCCAATGTCCACTTGCCACAATGCATCTGCTAGTGAACCCTCACATTACATTAACTCACCTGGGAGGATACCAATTGTCAAGTAGTGGAAAGTAGAGGGAGTGGCATGACTACAAAGCCCAATGGGCCCTGTTTTACTCACTCCAATCAACATTCCAGTGTCCACTGGTCACAATGCATCTGTTAGTGAACTCTCAAATGAAGGTTATTCACCTGGGAGAATACCTATTGTCAGGTGTTGGGAAGTAGAGGGAGTCACATGACAGCAAAGCCCAATGGACCCTGTTTTGTTAACTTCAATCACCAGCCCAGTCTCCACTTGTCACAATGCATCTGTTAGTGAACTCTAAAATGACGTTTACGCACCTGGGAGGTTACCAATTGTCAAGTGCTGGGAAGTAGAGGGAGTGACACTACTGCAAAGCCCAATGGGACCTGTTTTGCTACCTCCAATAACCATTCCAGTGTCCACTTGGTCACTATATGTCTTTTAGTGAGCTCTCTCATGAAGTTTACTTACCTGGGAGTTTAGCAATTGTCAAATGCTGGGAAGTAAAGGGAGTGACACAACTGCAAAGTCCAATGGGCCCTGTTTTGCTAACACACATCACCAGCCCAGTGTCAATTTGTCACACTGCATCTGTTAGAGAACTCTCAAATGACATTTACTCATCTGGGAGGTTACCAGTTGTCAAGAGCTGGGAAGTAGAGGGAGTGTCATGACTGCAAAGCCCAATGGGCCCAGTTTTGCTCACTCCAATCACCAGTCCAGTATCCACTTGCCACAATGCATCTGTTAGTGAACTCTCAAATGAAGTTTACTCACCTTGGAGGTTACCAATTGTCAAGTGTTGGGAAGTAGAGGGAGTCACATGAATGCAAAGCCCAATGGACCCTGTTTTGTTAACTCCAATCACCAGCCCACTCTCCACTTGTCACAATGCATCTGTTAGAGATCTCTCGAATTACATTTACGCACCTGGGAGGTTACCAATTGTCAAGTGCTGGGAAGTAAAAGGAGTGACACAACTGCAAAGCCCAATGGGCCCTGTTTGCTAACTCCAATCACCAGTCCAGTGACAACCTTTTATAATGCATGTTAATGAACTCTCAAATGACGTTTACTCACCTGGGAGGTTACCAATCGTCAAGAGTTGGGAAGTAGAGGGAGTGATATGATTGTGAAGCCCAATGGGTCCTGTTTTGCTAACTTTAACTTGCCACAATGCATCTGTTAGTGAACTTGCAAATGAAATTTACTCACTTGGTAGGTTACAATTGTCAAGTCTTGGGAAGTAGAGGGAGTGGCATGACTGAAAAACCCAATGGGCTCTGGTTTGCTAACTCTAATCAACAGCCCTGTGTCCACTTGTCACAATGCATCTGTTAGGAAACTCTCAGATGAAGTTTACTCACCTGGGAGGATACCTATAGTCAAGTGCTGGGAAGTAGAGGGATTGACAGGACTGCAAAGCCTAATGAGCCCTGGTTTGCTAACTCCAACCGCGAGCCTAGGGTCCATTTCTCACAATGCATCTGTAAGTGAGCTCTCAAATGACTTTTACTCACCTAAGAGGATACCAATTGTCAAGTATTGGTAGTAGAGGGAGGGACATGATAGCAAAGCCCAATGGGCCCTGTTTTGCTAACACCAATCATCAGCCCAGTGTCCATTTGTCACAATGCATCTGCCAGTGAACTCTCAATTGACCATTACTCACCTGGGATGTTACCAATTGGAAAGTGCTGAAAGGTAGAGGGAGTGTCATAACTACATAACCCAATGGGCTCTGTTTTGCTCACTCTGTTAGTGGACTCTTAAATGAATTGTACTCACCTAGGAGGATAGCTTTTGTCAAGTGTTGGGAATTACAGGGGGTGACATGACTGCAAAGCCAATTCGGCCCTGTTTTCCTAACTCCAATCATCAGCCCAGTGTTCTTTTGTCACAATGCATCTGTACGTGAACTCTCAAAGGAGGTTTATTCACCCAGGAGGATACCTATTGTCAAGTGTTGGAAAGTAGTGAGAGTAACCTGCCTGCAACTCCCAGGAGGCACTGTTCATGTGACTCCAAACAACAGAATAGTGGTCACTTGTCCAGAAACCCTTACCTCGCCAAAATGGTATTAGCAGCAGACACATTCACAAAACAGTGACCACATGATGAATCTAATCATATATACAACAAACTCTCGGGTCTGCCTGCATTACAATAAACTAGGCCTCAAAATGGTCAATGCCACATTCTGCACTGCTTTTTTTGCATGCTCTGGTGGCAAGATGTAATTTTCAGCCCAACCTTCCAAGAGCTAATGACCTGCACAATTTAGCAGTTGCTTAACTTTAATGGAATTGCCATGCTTCACAAATGTCAGGTCAATACAACCAATTGCCTAGGTACATGTTACAAAAGGATAGTCTGCAAATCAACTATGTACAAGGGCTTTACAAAATGTCACTGTAAACTTTTGGAGGTAGATGTCACAATACAACCAGTAACATTGTATCTTTCACATCAACAGGTTGAGCTGCCACTGGCCACACAGAGCCCACAGAAGAGACTGCCACTACCCTCATGGCTGAAGCCCTCAGTAAAAAAGGCACTCCTGGATGTCTGGACGTGGACAACAGTTCAGGCCCATATGCATAATCTAGTCAGACTCCAACTATGAATCTCACTGTGGACACATCAACACCTCCCAGCCCTGTTGCCTCAACATCACAGGCAGCCATTTGCCCCCCAACCTGTGTTCCTAGGACAATGTCTTCCACATTGTTCCTCCATTCCATGATCCTGAGTCATAGCATCATGATGATGAGGGACAATGATGATCCTGGAACCAATGGTAGGGGGCACCTGTGGCAACAGCACAGGCCAGTGGGGGTAGGGTATGTGGGAGGGATACTGTGGGCCAGTTAGATGAAGCCACTGGGTATTCTCCAGGCCAGGACACCATCAGCCACGTCTTGGGGGGTCTATCAGGAGTCTCGAGGTGTGATTGGCCTGATACTGGCAGAACTCCTGGAGAACAAGCAGCTGCAGAGGGAGAGCCATAGGAATATGCGTGAACAGTGGGAGGCCCACAGTACCAACATGGTCTCCCTAACAGGGGTGTTGAGGGGCCTTAACACCACCTTGTTCAGGGATCATCAACAACAATCTACCCTTTACTTTGGCATAGCAATACCTGGCTCTTCATCATTGCCAACCACTGGAAGGGAAGCCCTGTCAGGGGAAAAACCCGCTCCAGACACCCCTGCCCATGAAGCAGCAGCTCACCCCCTCCCCCACGCAAGTGAGAAGTCTAGCAAAGACTCCAAGAGGTACAGATGGCAAGACACCCACCACTGTCAGCAAGTGGCTTCTTCCTAAAGAACCTCCTTTGTGTGCCATATATTCACTCTATTGACTGTTCTTCCACTACCTTCCTTTCCTATGAGAGGAGTACATTGGACTTACAATTTTGTGGCATCTACTTCAATGATTTCATCCACAATGACTGAACCCCTCATTGTTCTTTTCAACCATGCCCTAATTCCATTTTAAAGCATATTTTTTCAAAAAATCCACCTATGAAAAAGTCATTGCTTGCTTGCTTTTGTTCCACATTTTGTTATGTAGAGGTCTAAAACCATATGAAGCAATTGAAGGGGACACAAGATACTAATACAAGGAGCGATATGTTACAGGTACAGTGTCCTGCTAAGGATTACTAACAACACACACAAACACATTGCTGCAAGTGTTTGGTCACACCAAACATTTTATTTCATTGTACAGCACATAGGCTGTCCATGTGTCTGGACTATCAGAGCCAAGAATGGCTGACTCATATTGTGCTAAGGTAATATTTCACGGTACAGCCCCCAGACCACATAAGGGATGGCCTTGTCAGATATTGTGCTGTAGAATAGGCAAACAGAAAAGTGAATGGTGTCACCAGCTTGAGGCTTATCACATACCAAACCAAAGTAATCCAACATTACATAAACCAAGAAACAGATACAAGGCAGTACAACAGTCCCTGATCACAGGTCCATCATAATCCAATCACCTTGCATCTGGTGGAATGACATATACATTTGTCAGCGTTGTTGCACAGGTATTATGGCCTGAAATGGTGAAACACATCCACAGCTACATATAGGTCATACAAGAAGAATGTTTAGCCTATGTGAAGGGTGAATTCCATGTTTGCACTTGATGACAACATATTTCATGGGCACATGATCACACACATTATGCAAACACAGCACAATAAAAAAGTACAATGTGCTCTTGTGACCTTCCACCAAAACACTGTTCAAGCTGTCTTTGCACACCCAAATCTATGACCTATATTACCTGGAACAATCCATTTCCACTTCCTATGTTGGAACAGCATTAGATACCTGCCAATGTCACAACTCTGAAATGCCCGCATGCGAATGGCATGGTGAAGGAACCTGGACAAAGACAAATTAAGGAGTACAGGCTTGAAAAAAATCCTATTACACAATTCATATGGCAAGCATCTGGAAAGGGAAATTACATTGCAATGAGACTGACACAAACAATGTAGCTACATCAAGGTGTGGATATGTCAAAGGATATCCCTTCAAGCGCCCTTTGGCTGAATATTGCAGAGCATTAGCTCCCAAGTTTTTGCCAACACTCTTTGCCACACATTCTGACTACTACAGTTCTTTGCACAGTTATTATGTCACATGACAGACTTACACTCAAGAAAAGTAGCAATTGATGAGATGTTCCTACAAGTCAGCTTCTCCTTCTTCACCACTGTCATCCTCACTTGGCATTTCATGAAGCTCACCTCGTGGCACTGCAACCTGCCTCTCCTTTGTGATGTACATGATATTCCTCCACAGGGCAATGTTGTGGAGCTTGCAGCATGCCACAGCGATCTGACACATTTTTCAGGGTTAGTGCAGAAGGGCTCCACCAGTGCGGTCCAGGCACCTGAATTTGGCTCTGAGGAGCCAAAAGCTCACTCCACTACCCACCTTGTTCTTCCATGGCCCTCATTGAAGTGGACTTCACCTGGCGTAGTTGAATTCCTTATTGGCGTCAACAACCAAGAATGGTTTGGATATGCAGAGTCTCCTGTTAAGGAATGGGACATATGTGCAACAATGAGTCCCTCTTATCAGAATTGTGGCACCAGACATTGGACACACACAAACAGGACAGATGTGACTTACCAACAACCCAGGCCCTCTCTTGGTACAGTTGTGACATAAGCTGGGGGATAGTGTTGTTTTGCACAATGAATGAATCATGGACTGAACCCAGATAATGGGCATAGACCTGTGAAATGTATGGATCTGCCAAACATACAACCTGCATGTTGATGGAAGGGGAATTCTTTCTGTTGCAGTATACTTGTTCCTTTGCATGTGGTGGGACCAAGCCAACATGTGTGCCATCATAGGCCCCATCACATGTGGGAGGTGTGAAAATCCATAAAAGTCTGCCTTTACATGGGCTAAATCCTCACATTGGGGAAACTGGATGTTGCTGTTCAGGTATTTCAACAATGCTGAGAGGACATCTTTCAAAATCAGAATGAACATAGGTTGGGACATGCCAGCTGGCAGGGCCACTGTATGTTGGAAGGACCCTGTAGCTAGGAAGTGCAAACTGACATGATTTGTACAATGGGTAGTATGCTGGTTTGATTACTAATAGCTTACTTCGGACCTGGCTCAAACTGACGACATAAGTCCACTATTGTATGCTGATTCAGACATTATAGGAGTATGATGTGTCATTCTTCCATGGTCTGAAGGTCTGGCAGTGGACGGTAGACGGATAGTTCACACATCCTCCCTCTCCCTGGGTACCTATATATGACAAGAAATGAGTTCTAACATTTGTCAATGTGTTCCCAGCTACATGCATGATACATGTCAATGATAACATGTGACAAGTCACTTTAGAAGGCATAGACATGGCAAACAGTACACACCACAGCTGTTAATAACACAAGGATCACATGTGAGCCCCATGGTTTGCCACATGGGTCCACATCACGTATCTGGCCCAAACTCAAATATGTACATCACAAATACCCTCAAAATGTGACTGGATATCCCGACCGCAGAAATGACCTTTGACGGGGGTGGACCATGGCCCACTGTAAAACGCAATCTGTGCCCTGCAACTTACTACAATGGTGTTTGAGTAGTAGGACCTACATGACAAGATAGGATAAGCATGCTCAAAACAACATTTTCAGAGGTGTGATGCAGTTTGTGAAGCCCAATGCCACATTTCAGGCCTCTAAAATGGCAGCTGCATGACCTACTCTACGGGACACTAGGAACCACCCGCGACCGCGGGCGGAAATCGTCATGGTGGTTGCAACAGTGGCAGACACAGCCGTAGGCTAACATTGTTGCCAGTGGTGGTCAAGGGCCAATGGCTGTGTCCACCGGTGGTGACAACCATGTACATGGAAGACATGACCGCCATGTTCTGCAGAAACACTGACGACTCCTGACACTGCTGCCAGCAAGACCTCCATCACTGAGATCAATTAATCAATCATTGGATTTACAAAGCGCACTACGTACCTGTGAGGGTTTCAAGGCGCTGGGGGGGAGGAGCTGATGTTAATGGTCGAAGAGCCAGGTCTTGAGGAGTCTTCTGAAGGTGAGTAGGTCTTGAGTCTGTCGCAGGTTGGTGGGGAGGGTGTTCCAGGTTTTGGTGGCAAGGTATAAGAAGGATCTGCCGCCGGAGGTCTTTCTTCGGATGCAGGGGATGACGGCGAGGGCGAGGTTAGTGGAGCGGAGCTGACGGGTGGGGGTGTAGAAGCTGAGTCTGTTGTTTGGGTAGGCTGGTCCGGTGTCGTGGATCGCTTTGTGAGCATGGGTAAGAAGCTTGAAAGTGATCCTTTTGTCCACGGGGAGCCAGTGAAGGTTTTTCAGGTGGTGGGAGATGCTGTGCACCGCTTCTGGAAGCAATCATGCCACATCCAGCAGGTGATAGGTTCTCTGCCTTCTCTCCAGAGAAGCTGGAGAGGCTAGTGGATGAGGGCCTACCCTTGATAGTCAGCTTTATGGTGCACCAGAGGAGCATGCAAGTATCTCATGTGCACAGTTCTCTCTGTATTTCACCATCTTTTCCCTCCTTACAGGGTAGAATGTGCCCATGTGCACCAGGTTGACAACTCATGTGCCTGTAGCTGTAGTCTGTGTGCCATCAATGGGAGGGTCATCGTGCAGATATTGGTGGCCAGTGCCATATGTTGAGTTCATTCACATTGTGGTGTGTGTGCTTTTTGTGTTCCTAGATCCTCCTCGTGTTAGATGCATATAACTAGGTGTGGTGACATTGCAGCCATCCACTGACATCTCTTTCCTCATGATTGTTGTATATGCCAGATAACATGTATGTGCATGGTAGCATGAGCTGAGTATGCATGTTGTATGTGTCAGTTGGGAATAAGGTGAGCTATGTGTATGTTGCCACAGAGATTTCTTCACATATCTGCCCTTGCCAGACTGTTATTTGGAAGGCATACCATCACTCTTTCTGCCCTTCAGGTAACCACACACACCACATGCCAATTCGTTGTTGGCTGCATGATATACTTTCATGCGTGGAAGTGATGGGAATGTAGTGTCATGTAGGTGTTCTCTGCTCAGCCTGCAGAGACCAGGGGTTGTCACATGTATCTCCCAGTATGGGCCAAGTCTAGGCTGGGATGGAGTCACAGTGGCTATGTAACTGTGGCACTATGGCCAATCCCTGTACCCCAGCAGATCCTGTCATGTGGGAAGTATGAGGCTTTGGTGTAATATTCTATCCAGAATGCCTCATTCCTTTGATGAGATTAGGAATGGGTACAGAGGTGAGTTACTGATCAATTATACAGGTGCAAGTAGCATCATTGTCAATGTATGTCTCTAACTCATGACAGCCCTGTTGTCACCTTCACACTGGTAATATTTGTCCTGTGCAGGCTTGTTGTATAACTGACATTCCTGCAATGCAGACAGTGTGTTGATTCCTGGGAGGCCATGATATGTGACTCAATAGCTTGGTCACAGAGCAGATGAGGATCACATGATGTGAGTAAGATTGCTTAGTCATTGTAGGGCCTGAGCAGGGTGGTTGGTTGGTCTGCAGATTGGGAAATGTATGTCTGCAGTAATGCCCCTGTTCTAATTGGCTTGCTTGTGCCAAACGTGGGGAGTATTGACAAGTAGGAATGTTCTAGCTTGATATTACTGACATGTATGTGACCATTTGTGATGAGATTTGTGAACATGATCTCTTGATGTGCCATTTGCATCCATGCAGGTCAATGCCCATCAAAAAAGGGAACATGGAGAGCCATTGCAAAGAAGGTTCAGAACCTGGGGTCTAAAGCTGGCGGAGCTCCCATTGCAGAAAAAGATGAGAGGACCTGAGACGCTGGGCCTAGAAGATCACGGAAACCCAGCTAGGGCTGCCCTCCTAATGTGGGTAGATTGCCCATTGGGCCATGACCTCCCTAATGGCTTGTATTCTGGGGTGGCCTATCCGGAGCTTAATGGGCATTTGAGGGCAGCACAGCAGCCACAAGGGGGTGAGGACAGGGCATATTCCTGCATGTTCAATTGCCAAGTGATTGAGTGAGGTTCTGACAGCTGTCCCCTGACAATTAGGAATGATCCATGTGTCACACAGTAGATGAGTGATTGTTTGTGTTGACATGTCATGTGCCTTGTCCATTGTCACAGGGACCTAGGACACAACTGGGTGGAATCCACAAACCCCTTGCTCTGCAGGGATGACAAATGGCTGTGTACATTGATCAATCAAGTAATTTTTGTTGTTGTACTGGGTGTAATTTCTATGCAACAGACCACTACTCAATGATCTAGGCCAAACGTAAATAGGTGATGTGTCACTGTCCTCTGCCATGTGTTTTGGCAAATGTGTATATAGACATCAGCTACCAAGAAGCTATTTGTCTTCATTTTATGATGGGTGCTAGTGCCTGATTGCAGTCTGTAATGTGAAAATGTCCAACGTACATGTGATAGGGATTACATTAGTCATTAGATGCTGCTATGGATCACTACTTTCCCTTGGTAAGTGGGGAATGTCCATGGACATGATTTAAGTTCCATCACTGTTTCCAAAATCCCATGTGCCTATATGTTAGCATGTGTCTCTTCCTCTATAGAAAACATTTGTGAGCTGCAGTTTCATGCATAGTCTACCTATGTTGATAGAATGAAGTCTGCAGTCCCTCGCATACATGTGCATGCCAACCTGTGTGTTGAATAGGACATTTACAATGGGGGTACATTTCATGTTGTTCCACATATAGTAGCGTGTCACCATTGTTTAACAGGTGATACATACCCTCAGTCACATTAACCTATCATTTAGCATGTACAACTGCAGTAGTAACGAGGGACATGACGGGTCGGCCTAGAGTTTAGAGCCACTATGTAAATATCAATGCCCTTAATGTGGCATCAGGTAGGAAAGTGCACTGCACATGAGTAATGGGTAAGATATGTGCCCTCACTGTTGGCTTGCATCATGGGGTGACTTGTAGTTATGTTGAAATCACTTGTATTTGGGCATTCATCCACAGACATATCTCTGGGTTTGTATAGCCAAAATGTGGAAAGTGATGTAGCTTCCAATTCGGCAATATGTTGAGGGCCTTCAACAAGTACTTGCAAATCTCAGGGCCTCTTCAACATTCAAGGGACAAATGGCTTCTACTGATGCACTCAGAGTATGTCATAGTAAGGGGTACCAGACACAAGCGACTATTACCATGGGGCTTGCTGATTCATAGTGTTTGTGAATTTTGTATCCATCTCTTCCTGACATATTGCGCATGATGTCTACAGTGCCCTTTTCCATGCCAAATGTGTGGCCTATCTTAGCAACATTAATACTACCTCCATCACTCTATTGGGACAAATTTCACTTGGTAAAGTGTACATTGTTGATATGTTTCCATAGTGACATGGGTATTTACATGTCACCTTCTCCAGGATATTAAACTATTCTCATCCACATGGCATGATTTTGTATCATCGGTGCTCACTGTTGGGTCATCATGTATGTGACAAAGAGATGTGTGCATGACCTTGTGTGGGATATGGGAAAATTAATTGTTGCATTGGCCTACTATTGTATGTAACAATTGATTGTGGTCTGCTCTATGGGCCAAAGCTTTGAGAGTGATGGTGTCTCCTAATGGTTGAATGGTCATTGTGATTGCACAACTTCAGCCATGCAATTGTAGTTGTGTGACATCCTGATTTTCCTGTGGCAACTGTTGACAGTTCAGGTGGCATGCATGCATCTTGTATGGCACATGTATGGGCCACTTAAGTGGAGTTTGTTGCTAGGACCTACTTGACATCATGACACTGTATGCTAAACAGAGCTGTTGTTCAAGTGTGATCATGGACATGCAATGACCCTATTTATCTTTGCATTTGCAGCATCTAAGAGCTGTATTTGAGCATGCTCAGAGCAGGCGCTAAAAGGGAGCATGTCATGTATTTCAATGGGTCTCTATGTAATGTACATCAATAGTGTCTAAAATGTTGATGCTATTGCCCGCTATGGTGCCCCATATTTCAACTATGGCACACACATGGTGGTGGTGGGGGGGTGCAGAGGGCTGCGAAAAAGTGGCGCTACATGTAACTTTTCTTTAATCTTCCCCCAAGTATTGTAAGCAGTCTTGTGTAATTAGACAGATTTGACTCAGCATAAGTTCTTCTACATAGTTTCTACATAACACTGTGGGCACCAGGTACTAACCTATGTACATGTGTTTGATTTGCTTCAGAAGATGGGCTATCTGTAAAGTTTTTACCACAGTATGAAGGCTAAAGGTAGAGTGATCTTAAGCACATTCAGGCATTGGTTAGTTCAAGGGAATAGTCTCTCTTTGGACAAGCTTTGCATTGAGTGTACACTGTTCTGAGCATACACGTTTTAATGTTCTGGGTGTATTTCCCATGAGTTTCACTATCTGCAAACAGTGTAGTACAGAGTAAACTCTCTTCATGGAATAAATACTGTTTACAGTACCTACTTTTCTATTCGTATCAACTTCATTTTGTAATGAATGGTTGGCGACTGTGAAGGGTTTGATACATATAAAGGCTGTCCATAGTAGGAAATCAGTTATGTAACAAAAGTTGGGTAACTGGAGGAACCTGGTTTTCTCTGAACAGTTGTATACAAATTTAACACCGTGTTCAGAAGGAGTTACCCTTCTGTCTGTGGTTGATAGTCAACTTGACTTCGGCTCCCCATGAAGTGTATGGTTTAGGGCCAATGATGCACATAAGATAAGCTTGGTTCACCTAAGGGGGTTGTACATTGTCAGGAACCAAAAACCCTGCCTAATTTGTCAACATCCTCAGGGATGTTGTTTTAACTCCACCATCTAAACCAAACTTGACTTGAGGGGGGTCTATCATTTGATTCATGTTTTAGAGGTTAATGAATGGATGATGGCATTCTGTACCAATTTTGGCCCTTTAAATAAACAGTGATGCCCATTGGCCTGTGTAATGCCTCTGCTGCATTCCATTTTTTTATATAAATGAGGCGTTATAAGAGTTCTTGGACATCTGTGTAATAGTTTCTGATCTATTCATCTACCCCAGACGAACATACAGGACATGTACGGGCAGTTCTTCAGAAATTACGTGAACACCACTTATTTGCCAAATTAGAGAAGAGTGTGTTTTATGCCTGAACAATAGAGTTTTTGGGATATGTCATATCTCCTGATGGGGTTTGAATTCCTATGGACAAAAGCAATATACAGGCCATTCTGAACTGGGAAGCTTCACAATCAAGTAAGGAAATTCAGCACTTTCTTGGCTTTGCCAACTTTTACAGGCACTTTATCCCACAATTTTCCACTGTAGTGTCACCAATCACATGCTTGCTGAAGAAACGTGCTCCTTTTCTTTGGGATTCTCAAGCTGAGAAAGCCTTTCAGTCACTAAAAAAAGTCTTTACTGAAGCCCTCATTCTCCATCACCCTGATCCGTCCCAGCCATTTTTTGTAGAAGCTGACGCATCCCACGTAGCAGTGGGTGGTATTCTCTCCCAGCGAGATGCTGAGTCTGGGCATTTTCATCCGGTGGCATACTTCTCTAAGAAGCTGCTACCAGCTCGACAAACTTACACTGTGGCAAAGCAGTAGCTCTTAGCGATCAAGCTAACTTTTCAAGAATAGCGCCATCACCTTTTAGGAGCCAGACACACTGTTACCATTTACACTGATCACCGCAACCTCCAATTTTTTCAAGTCACAAAGGCCTTAACTCCGCGACAGCTCCGCTAGTCACTGTTTTTTAACAAATTCAATTTTGTCATCACATATAGATCAGAGAGTGCCCAACAAAAAGCAGACACCCTTTCGCGATGGAGGTTCTCTCAACTGACCAAAACAGCGAACATGCTAAACCTATCATTTCTCCCCAAAAAATTGTAGCTCTATGTTCTTCCCATGAGGCTCTTACTCAAACATGTCCTGTAAAAGACACTGGGTCTCACCCTCCCGGAATCACTGAGTATGAAGGATTATCTTACCACTTAGACCAACTTTTTATTCCAACACAAGAACTATGGGATACTGTTTTATACTGGGAAAATTATTCTGCTCTAGCTGGCCATCTCGGGAAGTATGAGATATCCGACTTGTGCCAACAACATTTGTGATGGCCTACCCTGCCACAAGATGTCAAAGATTACGTCCAGACTTGCCCTGCCTGCATTCAAGTTAAAACTTAACATACCCCTACAACAGGTCTTTTCCAACCTATGCCAATCCCACGAGCCCTATGGCATGCTATTAGCATGGATTTCATTATAGATCTCCCACTTTCAAATGGGCATTTAGTCGTCTGGGTAGTAGAAGACTTCCTGACCAAAATGGCCATTTCATACCCCTGAAAACTCTTCCTTCAGCCCAAGAACTCTCAAATCTGTTTATGCAACATATCATTTGATTACATGGTATACCTTCCTCAGTAGTATCTGACCGTGATCCCCAATTTGTTTCTCGTTTCTGGTGCAGTTTCTGCTTCTCGTTAGGGATAGATATCCGTTTGTCGTCTGCCTATCACCTACAGACGGACAGTCAGTCTGAGCGTACCAACCAGTCACTAGAGCAGATACTGAGGTGTTTAATCTTGACTTGGTACACAGAATGGGATAAGGCCTTGCCCCTCGTGAAATTTGTGTATAATAATAGCATTCATGCTGCCACCAGCATATCCCCCTTCTACTGCCGATTTGGTTTCCACCAACAAATGTTTCCAATAATGGACACGTGTGTAACAGTAAAAGTCCTCTCAGTACAGGAACATCATACCAAGATTTACAACACCCACCTCCATGTGCAACGTCATCTAGAAACGTACCAGGCACAAGCCAAAAAGCAAGCAGATAAACATAGAACACTAGCTCCTACTTACCAACTAGAGGGTCAGGTCTGGTTATCCTCATTTAGCAGGATCTAAAAAACTCAATCCACACTTCCTTTGTCCTTTCACCATTTCCAGGATAATAAACCCTATAGCTGTGAAACTTATACTACCTCATGACTTGAAAATACATCCAGTTTTCCACATTTCCCTTCCCTGCCCTTATGCCTCTACCACACGCCCACTACCATCCCCACCCCAAATAAAGGTTCATGGTCACTGGGGGTTTGAAATTGCAAAAGTCCTACATTCTTAACACATTCATGGGGTTTTACATTATCTACTTGCCTGGAAAAGTTATGGGCCCGTGGACAATTCATGGAAAACGGCATCTGCCATCCATGTTCCACACCCGGTTCACTTGTACCATGTCTGTTATCCAAACAAACATCACCCCCTTCGGAGCTTTGGTGGAGGGGGGGCAGTCAGGACCCAAAGACTCTGCCTAATTTGTCAACATCCTCAGAGGCGTTGTTTTAATCATGGGCATGAAGCACCACTGGGTTCCTTGTAACGTCATTGTACTGTCTGCATTTCAGGATAGATATTGCCAATGTTTGATATGTACTTAATGTTACCAATGCTTGTTTCACTATATAGTTGTTTTCACTAATACTTGTTGAACACATGTGACTGTGTCAAGTCCTCATGCTTCTAAATATGTCAGGTTCACTTGTTTATTGGTTGCCAGACAACCACTATGCCCCCAAGGTCTCAAGGGAGCAACTGCCTTGTGTTTTCAAATACATGAGTCATGCTGGCTATAAATACTCTTGCTGTGCACATGACTCTGGTTGGCTTTCTTCCTGTCTGGCAAGGAAAGCCCTCTGCACTCTAGATTTTCCTCCAGGTGCCACCCACTACCCTCTTGACTCAGCTGGCAGCAAAGAGCCTCAGTATCTGGAAAGAACACACTTCTGTCAGCTAAGTGGAGCATGCTGTCTGGAATCTGTGCAGAATATGGTTGCTTTGTTTTGGTGAAAGCTGAAAACAAACTGAAACTGATTGCACTCTAGCCTTCTTGAGACTTTGACAGACCTCTTCTAAGGACACAGACATGATTTATGAGTGTGGCCCGATAAGAGTAGCATAACAGATTTAACATGGGGGCCTTGTTTTGTAACTGAGAACTTTGACAGAACTTCTCTATCCTTCACTTGTTTATTTTTGTACTAATAGTGATTATGCAATTCAGTACTAAGATTACTTTATAGGTGAGTTTACTTGCTTATGGTATTGCAATTCATTGTATGTTACAATTCAGTGCTAGGAATACTCTATATGTGAGTTTTCTTGCTATTGGTATTGCAAATCATTTCATGTTGTAGTTTTACCAGAGAAAATCTACTGTGAAAGTGCAGATCCATGAAAGACACTTTCAGAACTTCCTAATTTGTTTAGAGACATTCAGATTTTGTCACCTTTTGTATATTTTAATTTGTGAGAAGAGAGAGAGGGCCAACCTGCTGTTATTACCAGGTAAGTGTGCTGTGATAACCAAATTAGACAAATTTAATGAGAACAGAGCATGCCTTTTTGAATGCTGTTTAATGAGACCAGTGCATGCTTTATTGAATGTTGTGAAGCAGTCTCTTACTAGCACATAGCTTCATCAATACCATAATTTATCACAGAAAGGCAACTTCCAGAGGCTCCACTGACAGTCCTCCATAACCTGAAGAACCACACCTGGCTGGACCTGGTAAAAAGGAGTGCAGTGCTTCTTTTGCTCTTTTTCCAAATCCCCATCCCTTTTGCTGAGGCTCCTGGTGTAATCAGCAGCACCGTGGGGTGCCTCAGGAGGCTGGGAGAACACTCATCGCCCCTGCGGACAGCCAGGCTCTCAGGTCAATGGCCACGCCCCAACATATATATGATGGCACTAATGATGCTTCATATTATCATAATCAATGTTGTACTTACTTTTAGACCTTTAACGGCATACTTATTTATAGATTAATATGTTCAAAAGAAGCTTGAAAGTTGTCATCAATGTTGTCATCAATGATATTATTTAAGACGTCATCAGTGATGTAATAAATTATGTTATAGAACATGTCATAAGTGATCTACTATATGATAATCACACAAAAAGGACAAGAAATATAGGGGGTTATTACAACTTTGGAGGAGGTGTTAATCCATCCCAAAAGTGACGGTAAAGTGACGGATATACCACCAGCCGTATTACGAGTCCATTATATCGTATGGAACTCATAATACGGCTGGTGGTATATCCGTCACATTTGGGACGGATTAACACCTCCTCCAAAGTTGTAATAACCCCCATAGTCAAGTATCAAAACCCGACCGATTCAAAATCAACAATATTTGGAAAAAACGGCCCTCCCCACAATTTGTAGCATGCTTCATCAAAGGGCCCTGCTAACACACTCCAAAAATATAAATCCCCTTTGGAGTGGAGCAGTAAGGGTGGGGGAACAGATAAGCACAATAGACAGGCCCCACAATCATGGCACAGGGACCAAAGATGAACAACAAAAAGAGATATAAAACTAACTCAGGCTGACCACTTGTCCTATTTTATTCCGGTTCACCCTGGACAGGATTAAAATGTTATTGGTGGTGTTTTCAGGAGTTAGTAACCTGTACAACGCAAACTCTGAAGAGGGTCAACATGTTTCGGCCTGTTTCTAATGCCAACTTGGGTCATGCAGCCTTCGTCAGGACCTTCGCCCTGTCCCCGTATTATAAGAAAAAGGCCTGCCTGTCCTTTGATCAGGAGGCTAAATGATTCGTGCCACAAGATACACTGTCATTTGTCAGCACACTCAGTATTCTGTGGGGAAATTAAGATTGATATCCACAATTCAGTGAAGTGTGGTATCTTATGACAGTCCACAGGTCTTCACCTTATCTGTGTAGGGAAAAGGTAATTAAACTTGTGCAGAAAAATTCCCTAAATATAATTTCATTACCTTGTCGGAGAAATAACACCTATCTAAATCCACCCGTGTTGATTAATTTGTTATCAATATGTACACACCCATGTGATATACCCAGGTCCATAAACAAGAGAGAAAAGGCTGGTGTGTGTGTGCACGTACCGAGTTTCATTAATGCCCGTTTTCATCAGAGCCGGTTGGGAGCACCACCCTGTAGTCACACACTGTATGAGGATAAATCATCATAAATTTGATGTTTAAGGAAGTAGCTGTGTATAATATAACGTAGTTTTATCCTTCAAGTCTTCCAAACAAGTAGTGCTAGATTATAAATCATCTTCTTTAAAAAAATTGTGTCTATAGTTGCTGTGGTTTCATGTTTCCGCCCGCCGGCCCATTCATGTTGCCAGTTTAATGATGCGGACATTTAACTTTTTCTATCATTGCCCGCACCCATCCTACCAATAGTTACATCTTGTATAAATGGGAAAAAATAATTCATCCCGCTGACCCTAAGCGTACAACTCAGAACTGTCCATGTTGCACTCGTTGAATCGGAAATGCCAAAAAACCCGAATAAATGGGTAGACGTAACTATAATATGGGCGAAATAGTAAGCGTGCCGCTAAATGAAGCCCCAGACCCCCTCCCCCCTCCTTACTGCGTCAAGGGTCCGGTCCTGCTGCTAGTCCCCTCTACCCGGTTCCACGTAGACACAAGGATGCGGAGCCGGTCGTTGCTAGAAAAATACTTCCGGGTGTGACGAGATATCCATCACACCAGAAAACTAGACCAGCACATTTCTTTTGAATGGCGGCCATCTTGGGTGGGATCGGTGATCTCGATCCCCTCAGAGGCTCTGGAAATGCCCGGATTAAGTGATGTACTACCGCAGAAATGGGTATGGGGAGACACAGAGTAAAAATGAAGAAAACATGACTGATAAGAGAACCAAGGCTTAAATCCAGCACTAGTCTTTAACTAGGAACTTCACTGGCAAATAAAGTGTTTTAGAAGGGTATTAAAGTTAAGAACATCAATTCACCCTTTCTGGACGTGAGGACAAAGAAAGAGGGAAGGGGGGGCTGGGGTGGTTCTGTCATTGGTATAGGAAACGGGGAGATCTTAAAAAACCTTAATGATTGTTTTCTATTTACACGTTGACATACTGAATCATCATCAATACATCTTGTCTTGTCAGGTAGTTCTGATACTGGCACAACTATTGGTTGAGCAGTTGTAGCCATTGTACATCATCATTCAGTCCCTGACTATTGCTCTTGGTGCGATAAATCCAGCGTTGTTCATAAAAGAATAATAAGTTTCCTATATTAATGCCATTATTTTTGGGGGTTGGTTTATCAAGTATAGTCCATGTCATGTCATCTGGTCCATGGGCCTTGTCAAAGTAATGTGCTTTCATTTTTGTATTTGTTTTCTTACATCTGATGTTGCTTCTGTGTTCCATAATTCTAATTTTTGCTTTTCGAGTGGTCATTCCTATCTAGAGGAGTCCACAGGGACACCATATCCCATAAATAATATTCTCTGTGTTACAATTGTGGTGTTTTGTCTGAACCCAAGGTTTTTCCAAACCCACATTCATCATCTTTGTATTTTTAGTGAGGTGGCATACACTGCAAGATCCACATTTAGTGTGTCCACCCACAGGTAAGAGATTACCTTGTGTTCATGGAGTGTTAGTTGTTTTCTGTGTTGGTCGGGTATGTATTAAGAGATTACGGAGATTTGCACTTTTCTTAAAGGAAAACATAGGGCTCTCTATCTTCAGACCATCACTATTAAGGATTTGCCAGTTCTAATTAATAATCCCTTTAACTCGGTTAGAGAGTGTGTTAACAGTAGTGATACAGATAAATCGTTGATTAGGTGTTCTATTCTTTTCTTCCAGGAGGACTTCCCTTTTATAATTTCTGGCTCTTTTTTGGGCTTGTTGGATAATTCTTAATGGATAATCTCATTGTATAAAATTTTCTGTTAGGATCTCTGATTCCTTTTGTAATCTCTTATATCTGAACAATTGCTCCGAATCCGGAGAAATTGTCAATAGGGTACGTTTTCTCGTAGTGTCTTTGGATGAAAACTTTTGAAAGAAAGTAAGCTGTTCCTATCTGTAGGTTTATGATAGACCCTCGTAATCAATCTACCTTCTCCAGGTAAATCTCTAACTCGAGGAAAGGTAATCTCTCTTTTGTGATTGTTGCAGTGAACAGTAACAATGGATCCTATTCATTAAGCCACTGAATGAAGCTGTCGATTGACTGTCTACCACCTCTCCAAACAAGATGGACATCATCAATAAAACGGTGCCATAATCTGATATGTTCCTGACATGGGTGGTTACTTTGAAAGATATATTTCTGTTCAAAATCTGTTACATATAAACATGCTAAACTAGGGCCAAATGTGCTCCCCATTGATGTACCATGAGTCTGTAGATAGAATATACCTTTGTATTCAAAAAACTAATTTGTGAGGGCTAGACGTGCTAGATCTAAAATGAGTGCCCTAGGTGTGCTGTTATGCCAAGTCTGTGGTACAGTATTTCCTCAATCACCCTTAATGTCTCTAACTGGGGAATGTTAGTATATAGAGATTCTATGTCTAGACCCACCAGAAAATCCTGTTCATCATGAAAATCCAGTTTTTTGTAATCAAATTCAACATATCTTGTGTGTCTTTCACATAAGAGGGACTCTTCCAAACTATAGGTTTTAAAAGGAAATCACAAAATTGTGATAGAAGTTCAAGTATTGATCCAATACCAGATACTATCAGACGACCCGGTGGTGGTTTGTTGGGTTTATGCACTTTAGGCAGTATGTAAAAATAGGGGGTGACCGGTCTTTTAATGTATAAGAAGTTCCATTTTTTCTCAGTGATCCACCCATTATTAGTTGCTTCCTCTACCAGTATTTTTATTTCCTTTTGAATGTCCTGTGTTGGATCAGATTTTTAAATTTTGTAATTTCGATTGTCAGAAAGGAGTCGGATACATTCTTGATGGTAAACCTCCCTATCAAGAATGAGAATAGCCCCTCCTTTATCAGCTGGTTTTATGATAATGGTTGGATTTGAGTTTAACTCTTCCAAGGCTTTTTGTTCCAATCTCATAAGATTCATGAACAAGTGTTTTTCTTCTTTTCCCAAAGTCTCAATCTCTTTCGTAACTGCCCGTTCAAAAACTGTGACCCCCTGCGGAAGTTGGGCTAGATTTGGAGTGAAAGTGGATTTTGGGCAGAAACCAGTATCTCCTGGTCACTGGGAGGTTTCTACACTTCCCTCAAAAAAGATTTTGAGACGAATGCGTCTGAAAAATTCCGATAACTCCTGTCTCATTTTGAAACTGTCCATCTTATTATTCTGAACATACCACAGTCCTTTATTAAGAACTTTTTCCTTGGTCTTCTGTGAGGGTAATCTTAGATAGATTCATAATCAAACCTGTTCCCTGCTGGTTCCGGGTGTAAATTCCCGGGACATGCTTCTTGTCACCCGCTGATTTATGTCGTCCCACTGCACTATTGGACCTGTTTTTTGTCTGTTTCATCCTCTTAACCTTCCCCGACCTAAAAAAGGGGGGTTGCCTTGCTGAAACTGATATGGCGGGAAGTTATGAACTGGTGGGTAAAAAGGTTGCCAACCGAAATTCTGATTACGTCCGGGGGTTTGTAGTTGTTGGGGTGGGAGGTTTTCATGGGTATACACATGTTCCCTCTGTGTGAATCTCGCCCTGCCCCTACCTCTCCGTCGAGGTCTAAAACCCCAGTCACTGTCCTCACTCCCTGAGCTGGAAAAGTCATTGTCTCTTTCATACTGTTTGGGACCTGTTTTATTCTCCAAGTCTTTTTGTTAACGTACTCATCGGTGATGTAGGGATGCACTTTTTCCTTAGAGAATTTTTTAAGGTCTTTCTGCAATTTGTTAATTTTGGATTGCATTAGGAATTCTTTCTATTCAGCTACTTCCTTGTTGGTTTCGTCTAGTTTCTTTTTGAAAGTGTTTTAATGGATTGTTCACTTACTTGGATTTGAATAAGTAATGTATCTGAGACCGTTTTTGCTGTGTTGATGATTAAAATCAACCAGTCTCCAGTACACTTCCATGCAATGAGTGACCAATCCCGCCTAAACTGGGGGTCCTCAAGGAAAATGAGGGGTTAGTTTCTCACCAAAAGTCCTTTAGGAGATGCATTTGCTCTTAGGTATTCTGTCAGAATTGCTCCATGAAGGATCGTTTTGACCTGTGTCTTTTTTAAATCGATAAGAGTATCCCAACCTTCTATCTGTGTAAGGACCTGGGTAATGGACCTGGTACTTGTTTGGAAGACCTGAAGGATAAAACTATGTTATATTATATACAGCTACTTCCTTAAACATCAAATTTATGATGATTTATCCTCATACAGTGTGTGACTACAGGGTGGTGCTCCCACCCGGCTCTGATGAAAACGGGCATTAATGAAACTCGGTAAGTGCACACACACCAGTCTTTTCTCTCTTGTTTATGGACCTGGGTATATCACATGGGTGTGTACATATTGATAACAAATTAATCAACATGGGTGGATTTAGATAGGTGTTATTTCTCCGACAAGGTAATGAAATTATACTTAGGGAATTTTTATGCACAAGTTTAATTACCTTTTCCCTACACATATAAGGTGAAGACCTGGGTACTGTCATAAGATACCACACTTCACTGAATTGTGGATATCAATCTTATTTTCCCCACAGAATACTGAGTGTGCTGACAAATGATAGTGTATCTTGCGGCACAAATCAATTAGCCTCCTGATCAAAGGACAGGTAGGGCTGTTTCCTATAATACGGGGACAGGGTGAAGGTCCTGACGAAGGATGCATGATCCAAGTTGGCATTAGGAACAGGCCGAAACATGTTGACCCTCTTCAGAGTTTGGGTTGTACAGGTTACTAACTCCTGAAAACACCACCAATAACATTTTAATCCTGTCCAGGCTGTACCGGAATAAAATAGGACAAGTGGTTAGCCTGAGTCAGTTTTATATCTCTTTTTGTTGTTCATCTTTGGTCCCTGTGCCATGATTGTTGGTCCTGTCTATTGTGCTTATATGTTCCCCCACCATTACTGCTCCACTCCAAAGGGGATTTATATTTTTGGAGTGTGTTAGCAGGGCCCTATGATGAAGCATGCCACAAATTGTGGGTGAGGGCCGTTTTTTCAAAATATTGTTGATTTTGAATCGGTCGGGTTTTGATACTTGACTATATTTCTTGTCCTTTTTGTGTGATTATTATTGGTTAAGGGAGATCGGACAGGAATTCCCTCGCACCCCTTTATGGTGTTTTGATGTAATATATGATGTCATAAACAGTGCATGGTGAAGGTAAACGTTATAGTTAGTTCTGCATTCTGTAGCTGTTGAATTTCTGTGTTTTTTTATTTCAAAATGTTAGTGTTGTCACTGAGACATTCACCTAACTATATTGTTACTTTAATCTTTTTTTCAGTAAATTTCTAGGGTTGTTTAAAATAATGAATATTGTATTACCACACGTAAAGCCAGCCCCTTGTCACTCATGGCCTTCCCTTACAGGCAGCCAACAGCATGCTGAGCATAGCCTTCGGCCAAGCACAGCAAGTGGTTGGCACCTAGAGCCAGCCAACGTCTCCTCAGACGGCCAACCCAATGCTGTACACAGCCTTTAGCCATGTGTGGTGTGAGGTTGGCTTCAGGGACTGGCTTGCAGCCAGGCCTTGCTTGCAACTCTCCACAGACTGCCAATCCCATCCTGCACACAGCCTTTGGAGTATGCAGCATAGGGTTGGCCTTTGAGCCCCAGGAACCCCATCCACTGGAGTCAAACCATATATTTTAAAGTACAGTGGGTATGAATCCCCCTCCCTGAGCCTTAATAGACCCCAGGAATTCCATCTATTGGTGCCATATAAAATTAAACAGTGGAGTGGGACTGAGCTGCCGCTCCCAGAGCCTTGTTGGGCCTTGAAATCCCTCCCCTAGGGCCAAAATCTAAGAGAAGAGGGACATGCAGCCCCCCTTTCTGAGTCTTGACAAGCACTTTAGACTGCATCCCCAGGGCCACAATCTAAGCAGAAGGGGCATGCTGGCCCCTCTTTGAGCCCTATTATGTCCCAGGGACCCCACCACCTGGGCCAACACATACATATTAGGGCTGTCATAGTTGGACTATCGCTCCTAGGCGAGACTGCTGGTTTACGGATGACAACACTGCCCAACCCTCCTGGCTTACAAGTATTACCTCACCAGAAACTCTGACAGTAAAAGATGATTTCTGGCAGCCTTACACATGGACTCTAGAGTGCAACATCTCAAGGGAGTAATGGTGGAATGGAGATTACCCTTTTCTCACGTTAGCAATAAGTCTCAGTCACACACAGGCAATAAAGGAGATACAGGAAAGTTTTCAATATGTTTTTTTAAAAGACTGCAATCTACTGTAAAATGCATGAGAGCTAGGTGTGATAAACCTAATCTGCCAGTACCAGCTCCATGAGAAGCACCCCCAACCCGTGTTACCCTGGAATGAGATCTAGGTCAGAATTTGGGGTGACACAAAGGCTGAATCTGCATCAAGACAGGACATCAAGACGATGTGCAGCACAGATGGCGTCAATGGCATCTGGTAGGAATCCTGACGCAGATATGTTTCAAAACCATAGATAAGAGGCAGGCTTGTAGTGGCAATTATGTAAACAATTCCCTCTAAAATTACATTATGTTCCTGTCATAAGTAAGTGGGAAAGGAACATGAGGTGAATACCTACGTAGATCACTTGACTTTGAAGCTGATAGTGACACCATCACAGAGTATCACTGATGACGTAAAATCAAAACATCTCTCCAACTATAAATATGGCAGCCATTTTAAAAGAAATATTAAAATAAATAAGCTAAGACAGAGCTAGCTATGTAGATTAAAAGTCACTAGGTGAGGGGGCACAGGCCTACAAGCCAGTAGGCTAAGCTTAACTCGTAGGATCCACTGCACCCTCCCCATGGCCGGAACAAGGATGGCGCCATAAATTATGACGCCATAGAAGGTGTATGAGAGCAAGATAAAACGCTCTGAGCTAAAACATCTAAAAAATGTATAAAAACATGTTAGAAACTAGGTAACAACATACAAAGAGGTAAAATGTCAACCATGACAAGCAAGCAGACCAAAATGTAATTCAGCATAGTTTTAAACTGTGTAATAAAGCCAATGGTCAAATTAGTTAACAATAATCGTGATCTTGAGAATGCCTCTGAAGTCATCGAATGGGAGCTCATTCAAGAATGACTCCACATTGTAAGGTGTCAGATCGATGACATGATTGACAGACGGGTCGATGGAGCAGTAGTGCACAGAAGCCTCATGCGCATGATCACCTGACAAAGGCAGCACCAGTCAAATTGCTTGAAGGAGTGAAGTAGGGCACCAGGGGCGGCTCGTACTTGGCCTTGTAAATCAGCCTCTGTCTCATGGGGCACGACTGTGAATGAATCCTCATTGGGAACATTAGCCGTTCTTTGTCCACTGAAGGTACTAGTGGAACAGCAAGACACACCAATGGTAGACACTCAAAGAGGCACCAGGTGCAATGGAGGACAGATTGCATGCACCACAGGACTAGTTGGAATGACAATGACCGTTTATGCTTCAGCAACGGAGCACCAAAGAACTGCACCATGCGATCACAACACTACTGGGCTGGTGCTAAAAGCTCCATCACTCCGCTTAGCTGGGAAGGCACAACCACTCCGTATTAGAAACAGCAGCAGCAATATCTCACCAATCAACATCAAAGTCACTGGAAAGGCATCAAACACACTTGAAAAGAATGAATGGATAGCCAATGGGATGACACCAAAGACAATCTTGAAAATGGAAATGAATTCAGACCCAACAGCCCCAAAGAAGTGTACAATCCCAGTAGTGCTCGAAGTGTTGCATAATCTGGAAACCAGCTCTCCAAAGTGCTTGAGGAAGTTGGTATTTAATAGGGATTGTATTTCAGCTGATGATCTCACTGTCTGGAGAGCATACATCTCTCTAGTCGATGTCAACACAACTTGTTCAGGAACGGTAGCTCTGTCAGTATGCTCAGCTTGTCACAATTTACATTAGTATTATCAATGTGAGGCCACATTTCTGCTACTCTTATCTCTTGTTTGGGGGGAATAGAGCATGTCCACAACAAGTTCCAATTTAAGAGACTGACACTGCGTAGGCAATTCCTGGTCTTATACCACAACAGTTCTGTTCATTTAGGACCACATAACTTCCATTCAAAAGTATATGAAATGCTGGCTGAATCAAAGGGATGGGAGTGCCCTTCAACAAGCATGCCATGTTCATGACCCTCGAATTGCAAAAGCTGTGAAGTGACACCTGCTTGGTGATCATTGAATGAGTATTCCGCTCAAAAAGACCTATTTTTTGCCATTCAGACATTTGTACTCAAAAGGCAGCTCCCCTTCTTCTTTAATAAAGCTATCTCCTAACTGCTCGTATCTGCTTACAGAAAAATGTTTCAAAAATTTTGTAAAATGAAAGGTGTAACTTGGTAGATGTGTAATGTTATGTATGAGATATCCCACTGAAGGAGTTTCTACTACTGTGAAAGGCAGTTTTTCTGACTTTTCTATATTGAGCATGGTGTAATTCACTTCTTTATTAGCCATTATCTGTTGCTACATCGAAAAAAATAAAAGCAGAGTACAAGTCACTACTGTTAATGTATATCCATTGGAACGGCCATTTTTCAGAGTCTGTAATGTCCAACCTAATTGCATGATAGAGCACAGCTAACTTTGTCCATGGTGTAAAAGGGACATGTCATTCTGAATGATGTCTATCGTAGGAGACAATGGCCCTCATTCGGACCTTGGCGGGCGGCGGAGGCCGCCCGCCAAAGTCCCGCCGTCAAAATACCGTACCGCGGTCGCAAGACCGCGGCGGGTATTTTGACTTTTCCCCTGGGCTGACGGGCGGCCGCCGAAAGGACGCCCGCCAGCCCAGGGGAAAACGACCTTCCCACCATGAAGCCGGCTCGTAATCGAGCCGGCGGAGTGGGAAGGTGCTACGGGTGCTACTGCACCCGTCGCGTATTTCACTGTCTGCTATGCAGACAGTGAAATACTAGCGGGGCCCTCTTACGGGGGCCCCTGCAGTGCCCATGCCATTGGCATGGGCACTGCAGGGGCCCCCAGGGGCCCCGCGACACCCCCTACCGCCATCCTGTTCCTGGCGGGCGAACCGCCAGGAACAGGATGGCGGTAGGGGGTGTCAGAATCCCCCATGGCGGCGCAGCGAGCCGGTTTTCCATTTCTGACCGCGGCCAAAGCGCCGCGGTCAGAATGCCCAAGGGAGCACCGCCGGCCTGTCGGCGGTGCTCCCGCCCCCGTTGGCCCTGGCGGTGCAACACCGCCAGGGTCATAATGAGGGCCAATATGTTATTAAGGGTGTATATTCTGGTTGGACAGAGTATTCATGTCATTATCAACAACAGCTAAAACCTTTTCCACATTTTCCTTATAAATGTGCCTCAAACGTGTAGCTGCTTCCATTTGAGAAAGCTTCTATATTTTCATTATATATTGCAAATGGGAATAATTTAGAGCATGGCTTTTTGTGGGCCTAGCAATAAATCATGCAGGTCTATGTCCTCTGATAGGAGATTATGATGTTCCTTAACTGCTGCTAAGGTGTTAGTCTATAACCATTGTTGGCACAGTTTACCCACACTGTAGGTGGTAACCATACCTGAGTGTTGACCTGAAACAAACGGTGGTCTGGCTGGCTAATCTTGAAACCCCCTGAGGAATTAGCAAAACCCTCCTGACACCTATTTGTGTCTACTGGCCACAATAACAACCCACTGGGACTTGAAAGTGTGGAATTATAGGCACCATCCTGAACCCATCCTTGGTTCATCCTCTCTGATATTGAGGAATGATTGCCAATTGGAAAATGTGGCTGGTGTGGGGATACTTGGAACATTAATTTCCTTTATTTTTGCTAACCCTAAGCAGGATGTCGGTTGAACTGTGTAATTTAAATAGATCATTTGAACAGGCATGAGGCATGCTCTAAATAAAGCTCCCCTACCCTGAATATCTTGTGTTTGTTCTCCATGCACTTTTTGCATAAATAGTGTTCTTCTAGTATTCATATCCTTCAACTGCATGTTGGAAAACAAAGGAATCTGAATAGAACAATTTGGTATCAGTTAACAAAATATTCCCCATCTTGGAAGGTGTCAGTTTAAAAAAATATGACTGTGCATTTGTAGTGTCATGCCCAGAAAAGTATGCACATTTGTCTACATAGCTTTTGGGGCTCCCAACATGTGGAGTTGAACAGTGTTCCCACCGTGTGTAATTAAATACTGGTCCATGTCTAGTTGCTCGGTGCAAATAGTAATGATTGTAACAGAACATTTCCCCTAATTCACAGTGTTAGTGTACACATCACCACTTTCAAATACAGTATAATCCTGCAGCTCAGCAAGCATTGAATTATTTGTTTGAACATCCCAGTCATCAGAAACAACACCAGGTGTAATTACATCAGTCATTGAAATTATGAAGACATATGGAATTTGTATAACCTCAGTAGGCCCATATATATCAAAGGGAACTTTATCTCAAACAATCCCATCTGGTTGGTACTGCTGAAATGTTCACAAGGGACAGGCCTCTTCTGACCTTATGTGAGGAAAGATATTGAGTTCGAACTTCATCCACTGGCTTGACAAACAAGCATTCCGAAAGATAATGACCATTTATCAAGAGAAAGAAAACAATCATGAAACCAATCCGTAACAGATAGGAGAACAATGTCAAAAATATCCA